>NC_090444.1:1427506160-1427809191 GCF_031143425.1 Pleurodeles waltl | reverse complement strand
TACAGTGGAGCCAAGTACAGCAACTTTAAGTGATGGAACTTTTGATAGTCAAATGGAACATGAGAGTGACAACAGTGAAAGTGATGCCTCGGTTCAATCTGAGGCCGGAGGAGTAAAAACCAAAATTTTAAAAGAGTTCGACCTTCTAACACAGGGCAGGATGATGGCCCTTTCCGGAAGAGGAAAACGCAGAGGTCGCAGAGGAAGAAGTACTTACAAAGGAAACACAAGAAGAAAGGTAAACATAAGAAGCCCAGTGGCAGTTTCAACAAGGGGCCAAATGATGGCAAAATGAAAGATAAACTAACTGTTGCCAATCTCTCAGATATCGAGCTTACTGAATCTGAGATCCAGGTACTCTCTTTGGGGTTATCCTGTTGCCTAACAGCACAGTTCAATTACGCTCAAAGGAGAATTTATTTATTTCATTTTGTTAGAAAACTAAAACTATTGAAATGGTTTGCCACTAAACCTAAATTGAAGAAAGACACTAATAAAACTAAACCATCCAATCTTTTGATTAGTGACGTAGAACTTTTACATACATTACATGAATTAGATAGTGATGTAATTTCAGAATCTGATCACTTCACTAATTTAATGAACACTGATATTGACATTGATTTGAGTTGTTCAAGTGGGTGCAAAACTAAGGGGATTATTATGAACACGGGGATTCCCTGCCGTGTTCATGCTGGCGGTCTAAACACAGACCGCCAGCCCGTTGAAGACCCCGCTGGCCCAATAATGAACATTCCACTGGGCCGGCAGGTGGAAACAGTGTTTCTGCCAGCCGGCCCAGCGGAATGCTGGGCCTAGGCATTGCCAATGGCTCCACATGGAGCTGTCGTCAATGCCGCAGTGTGTCGGGTGCAACAGTACCCGTCGCGCATATCACTGCCCATTAATCGGGCAGTGACCTACTCGACAGGGCTGTGCACATGGGCCCGGGAGCACCCCCTTTGCCAGCATTTCCCTGGCAGGGGAAACCACCAGGGAAAGGCTGGAGGAACACAGGTTCTTTTCCAGAGGGCAGCGCTGCCCTGTCGGATAGAGAACTCTGCCATCGTCGAGCTGCCTGGAGGCAGTAGCCTGTTGGTGGCGGAGGGCCACCTCTGGCGGTCCCCATGTGTTCGGAATATGGCGGTCCAGATTGCCATGCCGGTAATTTCCACCACTGCCGGCATAGCGGTCTGGACCGCCATGTTCATAATGAGGGCCTAAATCTGCATTTCTTCCTCCAGTGATTAATGACATTATTAGTGTATTTGAAAAAGGCATTATTAAAGAAATTATTACATTGAGATATAAAAGAACAGCAAAATGGAATATTCTTAAACTCAAATATAGAGAGGCTATTCAATGTTTACAGAATAATAACAAAATTGTAATCAAGAGATCAGACAAGGGTGGAAATATAGTAATTTTACCCAGTCAGATGTACTTAGATGAAGGTCACCGTCAGTTGACTGATGGCATCAGCTATGAGATATCTAACAGGGAGGCGGTAAAGGAAGCTAATCAAAAATACGTGGAGAAATTGAAAGAATGGAAAGATAGGGATTGTTAGAATGGGATGAGTAACAGTTCTTAAGGAAAGAGTTCCCTAAACTACCAGCTCTGTAGTTCCTTTCTAAATTACATAAAAGTTCTGCCAATCCCCCTGGAAGACCTATAGTCTCCTCTAAGGGGAGTTTATTGGAAAATACCTTTAAGTACGTTGACTTCTTTTTGCAACCTTTTGGAGAAGCACTTCCTTCGCACATCAGAGACACAACTGACTTCCTACGGTTGATTAATGATATCCCCTGGGAAGATTATTTTTTGTTCATGTGTTTGGATGTTAATAGTCTCTACACTAGCATTCCCCATGATTTAGGTATTTATGGAACTAGACACTTTTTAAGGGCTAGATCTTTGTCTTATTTGTTACATACAGAGATGCTTTTGGATATGATTTCACTCTGTCTTACCAACAATTCTTTCATTTTCAATAAAGTGATATACAGACAAATACAGGGGACTGCGATGGGTTCCTGTTTCGCCCCGAGCTATGCAGTTCTTTTCCTGGGCTGGTGGGAGCAACAGGTAATCAAAAATATTGATCTCTTTGAGTCACATGTAGTCCTCTGGGTAAGATATATAGACAACGTCTCCTGCATTTGGAAAGGTGACGTTCAGTCAGCCTATGGCTTTGTTAACATCCTGAATGATAACTCTCTGAATTTGAAATTCTCAAGCTGAATTAACTCATTATCAATTGAATTTTTGGATGTGCTGATTTGTAAAGAGAATGGTAAATTAAAAAGTTCCTTATATAGAAAAGAAACTGCAGTCATCCGAAAAGTTTGGTACAAAATATTCCTTACAGAGAATTATTGCGGGCTCAATGCAATTGTAGTTCAGATAAAGCCTTTCACCAACAAGTGAAAACAATGACAGAGATATTTCTTCAGAGAGGTTATAAGAAACTTATGGTTGAGAAGGCTATTCAGAAAGTTTCTCAGGTTAAGAGAAATGTTGTGTTACTTGTGAACAACAAAACTCAAGATAGTGAACAATCTATCAGGTATATTACAACTTACCATGATATTACTAGTGAAATGAGAAAGATTTTTAATACATTTTGGCCAGTTTTGAAAACTGATGAGACATTTCTAGAAATCTTGGTGATTATCTATTATTAGCTTTTAGGAGGAGTCCCTCTCCAAAGGACTCTCTAAGTAAGTGTCTAGTACCACAAGATCAAATTGAGAATCCAGTCCAAAGATTTTAGATTTGTGGCAAATGTAAAGCCTGTAGGTACAGTGTGAACACAGAAATTGTGAATTTTCATAAAACTCCGAAACCACATATCATTATGTAAAATGTTTCTTGTGTTTCAGACTATTGTGTTTCTGCATTAATGTGTCCCTGCAACAAATTTGACATTGGCAGTACATCCACACAGCAAATAAACAAGTGTTGGAACATGGCAGGGCCATTTCACATCATGGTAAAACATATCCAGTAGCTAGATATTTTAAGAAGTTCCACTTTCAAAAGATTCATTTGCTGAAGTTTGTAGTTCTGGATAGAATTGCAATCAATGAATGAAGAGGAAATAGAACTTTACCTTTGAGAAGACTGGAGTCTAAATGTATTGTAAGTTTCAATACACTTTACCCTACAAGTCTAAACTTGGATGAAGAAATGGCAGTACATGTAGGTGATTAGAAGTCCCCGTCTCATTCCTGATATGTATCTGTTTCTCTTAGAGATAAATATAATTTTTTAGAAATATGTTTTAGTGCTTTTTTTCAGAGACATTGTTCAAATTGATGATCTTATTTTCTGTGTGCAGTCAGATCTCTTAGCATGTTTTTTAACATTTTTAAAGTTTTTTTAATGTCAGTTATGTATTTGTTTGTTTCACAGTGACAGTGGTGGTGAAACATTGACGGACACATTAATTGAATCTTAAGCAGGATGACTATTGGATTGATGGAAGGCAAAAGAGCTATTGTATCCTTTTTTGATGATTGATTTTTTCTGGTGCTATGATAATATTTGAAAATTGAAATTGGGCTACACAGTGCCTATAAAGGTTTGTAAGGTGAATTATAACAGATTTGGTATCATGTTATTTATCACAAGGTATAGCATGGTGACAATTAGTATGTGTATGAAAAAACCTTTATATCAATGGCTCTTTCTTAGTGATATACGGATTCCAATGTATACATGCCATATAATATATTCATCTTATGTATTTTGAGTTCTTGGGCTTAATACGTAAAAAATATGTGCAAAAACTTTTCCAATATGGCCGTAACTATTTCTGCCCATCACAGTAATTTGTAACAAAATTATGACGTTATGCCATCAAAATTACGAATTTGCCAAAATAGCCATTCATAGCTGGCCGCCATTGTTTTTTTTCCCTGTTTCGATAACAATGTTTTGTAGTCTGTTTTCAATGTCAATTGGGGTGTGAAACACTGTAATATAAACAGAAACTGTTATAGCGTATGCTGCCAGTAATCAAGGAAACTTCATTTCCAAAACGCATTGCGTGTTGTATATGCCATTAAATATTCACTTCAGCAACTATTACGTGACTGAGACTTTCTCTTTACCAGCATTGGATACAAAGGCAATTCATGTTTTTTTCATTTGTGGGAAATGTGAAGCACATAGACATAGTGAAAATTGTAAAGAAATTAGATTCAAGGGCAATTTAAAACCATTCAATATTGTGTTTATGCTTTGAAATGCTCCTGCGATAAATTTTGTATAGGGAGCACTATACATATGGCAAAGAAAAGAGTATTGGAACATATGAGAGCCATAGAAAATGAGGATAAGTCTTATCCGGTAGCTAGACATTTTAAAGAATACCATAGTAATAATGTTAATGATTTAAAAGTTGTGGTACTGGACAAAATAGTGTTGAATATACAAGGTGGAAACAGAACATTAGAGCTAAGGAAATTAGAATCCCGCTTAATTATTGAATGCAACACTATGGAACCTGAAGGACTGAATAAAGATGAAGAATTGGCCGTACATCTGATGAATTAGAAGATAAATGATGAGAAAATAAGCAGTTATTAGCAAATATGCAGATAAGAGTGATATGAATGTATCTGGTTAAGTACTGTGAACAATGTAATCAGACACTTATTGTGTAGGATGTTTTTTATAATTGTTTTTTCATAATTGGTCTTAATTAAAGATGTTTAGTTTTATTTTATAGAAAGGAAGAATAATAGGATTGGTTGTTGGGAATGTGGAAGAGCTATTATATCATAAAAGAGATTGGTGAGGTATAACTAATGATCTTTTGTTCAATCAGTCCGCTTATTCTAAATAAGAATTACAGAAATAATTCGAGATTATGATGTGTAGAAATTTGAGAAATTGAAAGATGTTCTCTACAAGGATGTTTGAAATATGACCTGTTCAGGATATTGTTTAGAGATACATATTTAAAAATTATGGTCAAAGATGGCCACTGTATTTGGAAGAATGAAATTAGTCTGTTTTTTATGTTATTGGCACTGGGGAAGTAATATAAAGGACTGGAAGTAGGGAATAGGATTACTCGTGAACAAGGGAGCTGGGACTCCCGAAATGCGTTGGGTGATTTAGTTTGTTTGCCATAATAAAGAAACCAGCAAGTAGACATCTTGTGGCAGAGCCGTTTTTCTGTCAGCAGGAAATTGTATGTTTAATTTTTTGGGGGTTCACGACACCCGTCTTTGCTGCCTGTGCAAGGGCGCTGACTTACGCAGCTTTAAGCTGTTTTGTAATACCGAATATGCACATATATATATTTATATACATACATATATATGTATATATTTATATATATACATATACATATATATATGTACATATATAGATGTACATAAACTACTACCATCATAGGAAAAGTGTATGTATACAGACATAGGAAAAATGTTTTTTGTTATGCCAAAAACATTGACGCCATTTGACGAATCCTCATGAAATGTTCAAAACAAGTATAGCAGTTGGTTCAGCTGCTGTTGAAAGTTTTGGGGTGATCCATCAAGTGGGGTCTGAGAAAAAAGGGGGGTCCACAAATACATTTTCCCCATGCATTTTTCCATAGGGATTTTGAGTACAACTACAGCCCAAACTGTTGTATGGAATTACACCAAATTTGGCCCAGAAAGCATGCTTTTTGTGATTTGGTGTACATCCATTCAGTAGTTTTCAGAGAGATTAAAGGTAAAAGAAATATAGATATCTAGGGACAAAGAGGTTCAGCGGATTCTGGAGATCTTGTGCTGAGATCTGATTGTCTGCCACCACTGCAACTACGAAGCTGAGTTCCGAAAAACATAAAAGAAGAAAAGGGGGCAGGGTAGGAACACCCTGATCCCCTAGCCTTAGTGCTGGGGTCTCCCTGGGACCCTACTAGGTCAAAAAAGCATTTGTTTTAAATGCATGGGCTCCTGGGCTTGTTGTTAATTTAGCCGCCAGGGGGCCAGGCCCAGAGGGCATGAATGCAATATAAAATTAGGAGGGGGAAGCAGAGTACCCCCTCCAAGGGTGTTTATAAACCCTGGGCCCACCACCTCCCCTGGGCTACTATAAAAATTATACTGTGAGGGTCCAGATCCCCCCAGGCCCTGTGGACCACCGTCTCCCTGGGGCTTTTTTTAAAAAAGGAGGGGGGCTGCATGGACCCCCTCTTGAGGCTTTCAAATTTCCCAGGGATCACCAATTCCGCACAGCCAAATACCATTTTTTGAACAAGGAGAGAGGTTGCATGGCCACCCTCACAGGTCATATACTGACCCTGGGGCCGGCTCATGAGAAAGAAAGGAGGGAGCCCACATGACCCCATCCCCTCCTGGAGCCATAAGTGGCCCAGGGCCAGCTCCTACCATCTCCTGAGGTGTACACCCTTTGGAGACAGCTGTTTGCTTTTGCTTGGTGGGAGCCACAGCTTCTGCCAAGGAAAAGCATACACTAATTCTGTGCCCAACTTGTAGAACCATGAAAATTGCTCCCACTTGCTGGTAGCAGAGTTTTCATCTGTTTCCCTGCCGCTGTTATGAGAGCAGGGAAACAGATAAAATATTGCTCCTTTAGGTAGGGAGCTGCATATTTAGCAGCTGCTTGCAAGTGAGAGCAGTGCCGGCTCCTGCAAGAGGCTGGAAGCTGGCTGGCACCGGGGGGGTCTTTAGGCTCCCCCCACAGTCCCCATCATGTAATGAAGACGTGGACAAACAATCACGTTGGCAAAGTTACAGACACACAAGCTCACAGGAGACATTCTCTCAGCGTACTTTACAAAGCTGTAGCATAGGAGAAGCACTCTATATTTACCCCCACAAGGTAGCACTTACTAATTAGCCAGTAGAAAGTACTTCAGATTGGTAGACATTTTGCATAAAACGGGAAACACTTACGGATCTAAACAAAGCAGGTGCCCAAGTTGAAGCTCCACTTTTGAAAAGTACTAATCAGCCTAACCTCTTGCACAAGGCCAAGGCAAAGCAAGCATGTTTTCTCTGCATTTCCACCTTAAATGTTTTCTGGAATCCTTGTTGGAGGTGTGACAAGTGAGTTCTTTCTTGTTATCTGCTGCTGAGACCAGAGATTGTGTTCTCCCTTTTAAAAACCACAAAAATGTAAAATGGCACAGAAGCCCCTTCCATTTGGCCCCACCTCATATACTTTAGTGGCATGAAACATATTCCCGCCCTTTCGACAGGATGATGGACAGCTTACTAAAAGGCCCCCCAAGCATAGTTCCCACCAACTTAGGAGACGTGTTATTGATGCAAAGGAATATGATTGCATGTCCACCAAACTAAGGAGCACTTCATGAGTGGCACATGGTTGGGTGGTTATAGGAGGTATGCCAGAGGCCAGGTCCTGAAGCGAACCCGCACCAGTCACCGCCAAAATCCACGCATGGCCCGGGGTTGGGTGGAGATAGGGTGTAGACTGCAGGGCCTGGCTGCATGCCAGGCTGTGCAGTCAACCAGAGCCACACACGGGCAAAGGACATGCATGGAATTTTGCAGTTATAGGTGGTAGGCCGCAGGGCCTGGTCACAGGCCAGGCCCTGCAGCCAACCCCTGCCACACACAGGTAAAGGCTGTGCATGGTGCGGGTTTGGGTGGTGATAAAGGGTAGATCAAAGGAGCTGGCCACAGACCAGGACCTGCGGCCATCTCCTGCCATGCATAGTCAAAGCCCATGTACAGCAGTGGTTGCATTAATGTAAAGTAATTAAAATTACTTAATTTTAAAAAAACATAAAAATTCAGTGAAAAGGTCAAAGGTTACAGAGACATTATTGTAAGGAAATAAAAATGTTAAAAACTTAGAAATTCACTTAAAAACCAAAGGTTACAGGGATGTTATAGTTAGGCTCACATTTTAAGCGTGCACAACCATAGAAATTCACCAGTTCTAGTTAGAGTTATCTCAAGTAACTATAACTCATGCCCTAAGGTAACTATAACTCTAGTTCCGGCTATGCAGTCAAAACGTTTACTGCAAATATTACAGTGATATCAATGATGCTATCAAAGATGTCATCAGTGCTGTAATTTGTGGGGTAGTTAGAAGTGCATAGTGAGGGCCTAATAAAATTAGTCTTTTTCTGCGTACTTGCTCACCATAGTAATCAATGAAGAGATAATTGGAAAATTGACAATAAATCAGGCAAGGTGCTTACCACTGTCTTCTTTTGCAGGCACATTGAGGTTGTCAATGGGTACCCTGGACCAGCTGGAGAAGTTTGGGTGACTCGCGGTTCCGGGTGGAGAAGCTGCAGGAAGTCAATAGAGCTGGTACCAGGCCACTGTGGGGGCTCACTTGGAAAACACTGCACAGGAGGACTTAAAGGTACGTCCAGTGGGCCCCTTTGGGGTGTCGAGGTTGCAAGGGGTGGGGGACCCGTGGGGCACCGCTGCATATTCAGTGCAGGGCACAGAGCGGCCAGGTGCAAAGTGAATCGCTGGACCAGGAGCTGTGTGCAAAGGTGCCCTTGGAAGCAGGAGGTAGGTACCTTGGAGGGTTGCTTGCAGGTAGGCAGGGGCACTCTGGCAGGAGATCCAGGTGGTTCCTGAAGTCCTTTGACTGGGGCTTCCTCCTGGTCCTTTTTAAGTCCGGAATGGACTGTCCTTCTGGGTGTCCGATGTGAGGTGACAGGTGCCATGGGCTATTGCATAGTCTGGTCAGTAGAGGGCACAGTACCTCCAAAGTTGGCACACTGGCAGGGTTTATCCTCATGTTTTCAGGGACGAAGTTTGATCCAGCTGCAGCATCTGGTGACTTGGTCATCAGACAGTCAGCGAAATGGCCTTCACTGGGTCTCTGGTTCCTTGCAGTTTCAGAGTGATGCCTTCACTCTGGAGGGAGATCTTTGGTGATGTTTGAAGGGTGGAGGTCCTCTGGGGGTTTGCAGAGTCCATCCAATGTACAAGCAACCCCTCAGCGGTGATTGTTGGTCCTGGGTGCAGAAGGCAGGGTCTGGCACCTTTTCTGGGTGCAGCAGGCCTTCAGAACTCAAGACTTGAGTCTTCTTTGTTACTGGTCTTCTTTTGTCCGTGAAATCTGATTTCTTGGTCTAGGGATGACCACTAAGTATTGTATTTAGTGGGCGTTTTAGAGGGTACCTAGTAGTGACCAATGGTCATCTCCCTTAGAGTGGCTCACACCACTAAATGACCACTTCCTGTGGGCAGAGGTCTCTTCCCTACACCTGATTGGCTATTTTCCTTCCATCCAAGATGGAGGTAAATGAAATGAATAGGTCTCCTCACATGCAACACCTTAAGAGTGGTCCAAGCTGGGAGTGACCACTCCTCCTACCCTTTGTTTGTTTTCCCGCCATTGCTCCCACCAAACGTCAGGGTTTGCAGCAGGGGCAGCCTTCTGCTGCTTTCAGCAGGCCTGGGGGTGACTTTCAAAGGTGGTATTCCCTTTGAAGCTCACCAGCAGGGATGTGAACATTCTGGAGGGAGAGGGTGTTAGCACCTCCACCCAGAAAGAGCTTTGTTCAGAATCCCATAGAGCAGGATCTCTCACCCCAGGGATTCAGAATCTTGTCTGGTGGTGGCAGCCTGATTGTGACTGTCCAGCAACCATGCCAGGGTAGTTAGCTTTTGCAGGAGGCACCTCTAAGGTGAGACTGGGTAAATTTTGTAATAAATCCAATACTGGTACCAGTTTGGATTTATCATTCTTAGTTGTTTAATACCAAACAACCCAGGGTTCAAGGTAGCTATTATGTAGCTGTGAAACTCGTACTGGCCAGTGTCAAGCACGTAACAGTGAAAAGGATGCCCTGTTCATTTACTATGTCTCAGGTTTGGCAATCACACAGTAGGAGCATATTGCTCATGCATCTATACCCACACATATCATATAGTGCACCCTGCCTTAGGGCTGGAAGGCCTGCCAGAGGGGTGACGTACCTATAGTGAATGCAGTATATAGTGGACAGGGCACATAGGCTGTGTGCCATGTAAAGATTGTCTTTTAGGATTGCATCAGAATACTCAGCCTGCAAAAGCAGTGCTGGGTGCATCTGAATGCATTGCCCTACAGGGTGGCACAACCATTGCTGCTGCCCTATGGGGCCTACCCTTATTACCCCACGCCATGGATACCTAAGTACCATTGACTAGGGACTTACAGTGGCAGCTAAAGGTGTTACTAATGGTGCCAATGCATCACAACAGTTTTATGGAATGAGATCTGACCCAGGGAACCTGGTTAGCAGGGGCCTTGGAAACTAACAACTTTGAAGCTACATCATACGTGGCAAATAGTGGGGTGGGGCTAACCATGACATAAGAGGTCTTTTCTCACACTACCCCTCCTCAAACGAAAGAGGATGAGACTACCCTCTCCTTAGTGAGTCTATATTATCTAAGAACATGGAAAGGCCACCTGCATTGGCATGGGCAGTCCTAGGTCTGTGTTCCACTTGAAAGTCCATTTCCTGTAGGGAGATGGACCACCTACACAGTTTCGGGTTTTCACCTTTCATTTGTTGAAGCTATCTGAGAGGCCTGTGGTCAGTCTGAACTATGAAGTGAGAGCCAAATAGGTATGGCCTCAACTTCTTCAGGGCCCAAACCACAGCAAAGACTCACCTCTCTATGGAGCTTCATTTTTGTTCCCTAGGGAGCAGTCTTCTACTAAGAAAAGCAACAGGCTGGTCACGTCCATCAGCATTTTTCTGGGCTGCAACCGATTCTACCCCCAGTTCAGAGTCATCTGTTTGGACAAAAAACTGCCTAGAATAATCTGGAGCTTGTAGGACTGGAGCAGAGCACATAGCATTCTTCAGAGAGTCAAAGACCCTTTGACAACTCACTCTCCAGTTAACCTTTTGGGTATTTTCTTGTAGGTTAGTTCTTTGAGGGGGGCAACTATGGTGCCATATTCCTTCACAAAGCTCCTATAGTATCTAGTCAGGCCAAGAAATGCCCTGACCTGATTCTGGGTTGTGGGAGATCCCAAAGTCAAAATGGTCTGAATCTTGAGTTGGAGAGGTTGAACTTGGCATCCACCAACCAAGGTAAACAACTTTGCCCTGCCCCATCTGGCACTTACTGGCCTTGATAGTGAGGCCTGCCTTCTGCAGGGCATCAAGGACATTCCCTAGGTGGATCAGGTGATCATGCCAGGTAGAACTATAGACAGCTATGTCATCAAGGTAAGCTACACTAAAGAATTCCAGTCCAGCAAGGACTTGGATCAGTAACCTCTGGAAGGTGGCAGGTGCATTCTTTAGTCCAAAGGGCATAACAGAGAACTGGTAATGCCCACTAGGAGTAGAGAATGCTGACCTCCCTTTTGCTCTTGTGGTCAGGCTAATCTGCCAGTACCCTGATATCAAATCAAAAGAACTCAGAAGGTGGCTGCCCCTAGCATGTCAATGAGCTCATCAGCTCTTGAGATTTGGTGTGTATCAGTTATTGTTACAGAATTGAGGCCCCTGTAATCCCCACAAAACCTAATCTCAATTGTCCCTCCTTTTGAGTGAAGTTTGGGGTCCAAAGCTACTGGGCTAGCTCAGGGGCTACCTGAGGGTTCAATGACACCACAATCCAGCATCCTTTTGACTTCAGCTTGTATGCTTTCCCTGACATGGTCTGACTGTTTGTACATTTTGTTTTAGCAGGCAAGCAGTCACCATTGTCCACATCATGAGTACACCAATCAGTCCTTCCAGGTGTCAGGGAAAATGACTCAGCATACTGGTTGAGGATGTGGGTAGTAAACTGGACTTCATTGCGGATGCACCCCACACTTTTTGCCTCATTTGAACTGCTAGATGCTGTTGTTTTGACTTGTCAGTGTGCTGAGGCCTGCTAGCCAGGCCCCAGTACCAATGTTCTTTCCCTTAAAAGGGTATATAGAATTACACAGGCCAATTGTAAGTCGACTGTAAATGGTACCCTGGGTACCAAGGGCAAGGGTGGTACAGGGGGTACCAGGACTGCAGCACTGATTGTGTCACCCTGAGTACCCCACATAAAAGAGAGGCTGTAGATCTGCCATGTCAGCCTGCACAAGCAGCCTACTGTTCGAGTGAGACTCTGCCCACATCAGGTGGACCCCATGGACAGGTCAGTCACCCCTAAGGCAGCCCAGGGGGCAGGGTACTCTGTTCCATGAGCGAGGGCATCTGTGCAGGAGCACATATGCCTCCATTCTGGCATTTAAACTGCAATGTTAGCCCAAGTAACCAGCGGTCCTTTGGATAACATGGGCTGGCACCTGGCCACTGCTCAGATGTGCAGCTCCGCAATGGCCCAGCCAAATTCCATTGTGGTATCAAACCCTGTGCTTTTTAACCATGAACATGATACCCATGTTCAGGATTAAAAAGCAGATGCCCAGGTGGCACCCTTAAAGGGTACCCACCAAGTTACCTAGTCCTGTACTGTTTTGGCAGGCTCCCCCAAGCCACTGCTGCCACAGACAGAAGTCTGTCCTCCTGCTTGTGGTGCTAGCACCATGGCAGGACGTAAGGCAAAGGGCCTGGGCAGTAAGGAGGTTACACCTCTTCCCTACCAGGCTGGCTAGTGAGAAAAGCATCAGGGCGTGAGCATCAAAAGCTTGATGTG
This sequence comes from Pleurodeles waltl, assembly GCF_031143425.1. NCBI lineage: Eukaryota > Metazoa > Chordata > Amphibia > Caudata > Salamandridae > Pleurodeles > Pleurodeles waltl. The sequence goes on along the minus strand of NC_090444.1, from coordinate 1,427,796,574 downwards.
AAAGTAGTTGTCCCCCCACTGGAGGACAAAGCCTTAGATATGCAGGAGGTGTGCATCTCCTTCAAGTTAGCCACGCATTTGAGGGTGGGCTAGGAAGTCTGCATGGGCAAGGAAGGGTTCTGCCATCTTGGTAGGCCCCTAGAATAGTGGGTTTTGGGTAGAAAGTAACATACTTCACACAAGAAGTCGTCACTGCAGGGACAGACTAGTTGCAGGGACAGTAGCCCATTGGGCATGGTCCCTCACACCCTTAAATGCAAATAAACCAGGATTTAAGGGACTCCCCTGGCACCAGAACTTAGCTGTTTCCTGGACAAGAAGAAAGAAGCACAAAGAGACTCCTGCACCAACAACAGGACCTGGACTACAGCCCCAGCATGAAGAAGAGGACACAGAGTGACCTGTGGAGACCAGTACTGGAACTGCATGCCAGCAGTGAAAACTAATTGGTCACAACCAGAGGGACCCCTGTGGACACCGAAACCCCAAGGAAGATTGCTCTGTCTGGTGGCACCAGTCCCCTGCAAATTGCAGGAGACAAGAAGTGCTGAGGGTGAAGATCGGTAACCCGATGGGCTCTGAGTGCCTGAGCCCAAAGAAACTCGGTGTCCAGCATCCAAGAAGTGGGAGTGAGGCCCGTGAAGGCTTCAAACCTCTACTCCCCACAAAACACCCTCCAGCTGCCAGAAAGGTTGTAGATCACTCTTGCAGCTACCAAGGCTTGATTGTCCCCTGCACAGAAACCGACGGTCACATGACATTCACCAATTCAAGAGCACCACCCCCCAGCACAGAGACCAACATCACCAATGACCCCACCTCCTGTGGGTTTGCTGCCTAAAGGAAGTGACTTTGACTGTAGCAGCAAAGCAACTTTGACAGGAACAGCCTGTGATTGACATCTAGGAACTACCTCTTCACCTGGAGCCACTGCACAAGGTGGTGAAGATCCAAGCATCGAGTCCTGGTCCTGGCCCCCCAACGACCTCTACATCCAAAAGGTAGAGTGTGAGCATACCCCCAAGTCCAGTTTTGCACGAAGCGCAAAACGCACCAGCAACCGCAGACAGTTAAGCAGACAGTTAAGCATCAAGGACAGCCAAGTCACCTCTGCATCTGGACTCACTGGGCAAGGTAACACAAGTTCCCATGGGTTCACTGGAACTCACCCAAGAAGTGCCTGAGTGCACACTGCTATTTCACCCATTGTTTTCAATGGAAGCACTCCAAATCTGTATTTCCAAAGGGTTAAAATTCACAACTTTGGTCGTACAAAAGTTACTAAATTTGTGTTGGTGTCTAAATTAAGATTAAAATCTAATCTTTTTTTTGGTGTCAGATTTCTGTTGAGTCATGTCATTTACTTATCATCCATGTTGGTAAAGTGAAATGCTTTACACGTTACTCTAATTAGCTGACTGCCTCTTTGCCACACTTCCAGGACTGAGCTAGGGTTTGCTGATAGTGAATTTGAGGTCCACTAATGGCTATTGTGTTGGTATTCCATGGTAAGACTACCTAGTCATACCATATAATACCTTTACCATGCTACAAATTTACCTGCAGTCAGCCTGCTGTTACTTGGTGAGAGTGTCACACAAGACCACTAAATCCACGGAGCCGTCTTGTGGATTGCTGGAGAGGAGATCAGGGAGCGGTTCACTCTCTTCTTCCTCTCCCTCATCTGTAACCATGAGCATGGTCACATCAGCTCTACCATAATAAGGTTTAGGTGGTTGACATGGATAACTTTCTTTGGATTTTTGCAACTGCCTACATCAACCAAGTAGACAACTCTTCCTTTTTTCTCAAGAACGGGATTGGGCCTAGACCATTTGTCCTGGAGGACCCTTGGAGCAACAGGCTCCAACACCCAAACTTTCTGCCAGGGTTTGAACTTAACCATAGCGGCTTTTTGGTCATACCAGAGCTTTTGCAGCTTGTGGCTGGCCTGAAGATTTTGACTTGCTTTCTCCGCGTACTCTGCCATCCTTGAATATAGGCCAAGTACATAGTCCATAATGTCTTGCTTGAGATTTTTGAGAGGTTTCTCCCAGCCTTCCCTTACAAGACTTAGTGGTCCCCTGACAGGATGCCCAAACAAAAGTTCAAATGGAGAGAATCCCACTTCCTGGCATTTCCCTGTAGTCAAAAGCTGACATTGAAGTAAGGCAGTGTAGGAAAGTACCATCTTGCCTGGCTTGTTACCCCCATTTTTACTTGTGTATCAGTTTGTTTTTGCCTGTCTCACTGGGATCCTGCTAGCCAGAACCCCAGTGCTCATAGTTTGTGGCCTAAATGTGTTCCCTGTGTGGTGCCTAACTGTGTCACTGAGGCTCTGCTAACCAGACCCTCAGTGCTTATGCTCTCTCTGCTTTTACAATTGTCCCTGCAGGCTAGTGACCATTTTCACCAATTCTGATTGGCACACTGGAACACCCTTATAATTCCCTAGCATATGGTACCTAGGTACCCAGGGTATTGGGGTTCCAGGAGATTCCTATGGGCTGCAGCATTTCTTTTGCCACCCATAGGGAGCTTAGACAATTCTTACACAGGACTGCCACTACAGCCTGAGTGAAATAACGTCCATGTTATTTCACAGCCATTTTACACTGCACTTAAGTAACTTATAAGTCACCTATATGTCTAACCCTCACCTAGTGAAGGTTAGGTGCAAAGTTACTAAGTGTGAGGGCACCCTGGCACTAGCCAAGGTTCCCCCACATTGTTCATGGCAATTTCCCTGGACTTTGTGAGAGCGTTGACACCATTACATGTGTGCACTACATATAGGTCAATAACTATATGTAGCTTCACAATGGTAACTCTGAATATGGCCATGTAACTTGTCTAAGATCATGGAATTGTCCCCCCATGCCAAATCTGGTATTGGGTGCCAATCCCATGCATCCCCAGGGCTCCAGCATGGACCACGGGCACTGCCAAACTAGCTCTCTGGGGTTTTCACTGCAGTTACCGCTGCTGCCAACCCACAGACAGGCTTCTGCCCTCCTGGGGTCTGGGCAGCCCAGTCCCAGGAAGGCAGAACAAAGGATTTCCTCTGAGAGAGGGTGTTACACCCTATCCCTTTGGAAATAGGTGTTAAGGGCCTGAGAGGAGTAGTCTCTCCTGGCCTCTGGGAATGCTTTGAAAGGCACAGATGGTGCCCACCTTGCATAAACCAGTCTACACCGGTTCAGGGATCCCCCAGCCCCTGCTTTGGTGCACAATTGGACAAAGGAAAGGGGAGTGACCACTCCCCTGTCCATCACCACCCCAGGGGTGGTGCCCAGAGCTCCTTCAGTGTGTCCCAGACCTCTGCCATCTTGAATGCAGAGGTGTGAGGGCACAATGGAGGCCTCTGAGTGGCCAGTGCCAGCAGGTGACGTCAGAGACCCCTCCTGATGGGTGCTTACTTGGTTAGGTGGCCAATCCTCCTCTGAGGGCTATTTAGGGTCTCTCCAGGGGGTTTCTCTTCAGATAACGAATGCAAGAGCTCACCAGAGTTCCTCTGCATTTCTCTCTTTGACTTCTGCCAAGGATCGACCGCTGACTGCTCCAGGACGCCTGCAAAACTGCAACAAAGTAGCAAGACGACTACCAGCAACATTGTAGTGCCTACTTCTGCTGGCTTTCTTGACTGTTTCCTGGTGGTGCATGCTCTGAGGGCTGTCTGCCTTCACCCTTCACTGGAAGCAAAGATGAAATCTCCCGTGGGTCAACAGAATCTTCCCCCTGCTAACACAGGCACCAAACTTCTGCATCACCGGTCCTCTGGGCCCCCTCTCATCTCGACGAGCATGGTCCCTGGAACACAGGAGCTGGAACGAAGGACCCCGACAGTCCAGTGGTCCTTCTGTCCAAATATGGTGGAGGTAAGTCCTTGCCTCCCCACGCCAGACAGTAACCCTGTGTACTGCGTGAACTGCAGCTACTAGGGCTTCGGTGCACTTTTGCAAGGAATACTTTGTGCACAACATAGCCCAGGTCCCCTGCACTACGTCCTGCATTGCTCAACTCGCTGAGATGACCACCGGCTTTGTGGGTCCCTCCTTTGTAGTGTTGAGATGACCGTCGTGCTCAGATTTCTTCAATGCCTGTTCAAGTGCTTCTGCGGGTGCTGCCTGCTTCTGCATGGGCTCTCTGTGCTGCTGAACGCCTCCTCTGTCTCCTCCTCCAAGGGGTGACCTCCTGGGCCTTTCTTGGCCCAGGCAGCACCCATTTTCTTCAATCACAACTCTTGCAGCTAGCAAGGCTTGTTTGGGGTCTTTCTGCGTGCAAACAACTCTGCATCCTCCAGCACACCGTGGGACATCTTCTGTGCAAAGGAGAAGTTCCTGACATCTTCCGTTTTTGCAGAATCTTCAGCTTCTTCCACCCAGAGGCAGCCCTTTTGCACCTTCATCTGGGGTTTAGTGGGCTCCTCCCCCCCGGACACCTTTGTGACTCTTGGACTTGGTTTCCTTCCTTTACATGTCCTCAGGTCCAGGAATGCATCTTCAGTGCTTTGCAGTCTGTTGCTGTCTTTGCAGAATCTCCTATCCTGACTTTAGTGTGTTTCTGGGGAAGTAGGGTAACTTTACTCCTACTTTTCAGGGTCTTGGGGTGGGGTATCTTGGACACCCTTAGTGTTTTCTTACACTCCCAGCTACCCTCTACACACTACACTAGGCCTGGGGTCCATTCGTGGTTCGCATTCCACTTTTAGAATATATGGTTTGTGTTGCCCCTAGGCCTATTGCATCCTATTGTGTGCTACAGTGTTTGCACTACTTTTCTAACTGTTTACTTACCTGATTTTGGTTTGTGTATATACTTTGTGTATGGTACTTACCTCCTAAGGGAGTATATCCTCTGAGGTATTTGTGGCACATTGTCACTAAAATAAAGTACCTTTATTTTTAGTAACTCTGAGTATTGTGATTCTTATGATATAGTGCTATATGATATAAGTGGTATAGTAGAAGCTTTGCATGTCTCCTAGTTCCGCCTTTGCGGCTCTGAATAGCTACCTCTATCAGCCTAAGCTTCTAGAACACTACTCATCTACTAATAAGGGATAACTGGACATGGCACAAAGTGTAAGTACCATCAGGTACCCACTATGAGCCAGGCCAGCCTTCTACAGGCAGCCCATCTCCTTCTGAGTTTTTCAGGGAGTCCTTCAATCATGCCTTTTAGGGTCTGATTAAACATTTTAACCAGCCCATTTGTTTTAAGATGGTATGGGGTGGTGAACTTATAAGTCACACAACATTCCTTCCACGTGTGTTTTAAGTACGCAGACATGAAGTTTGAACCTCTTTCTGATAATACCTCCTTAGGGAACCCTACTCTGGTAAAAATACCCAGGAGGGCTTCTGCAACTGCAGGATCAATAATGGTTCTAAGGGGCATAGCCTCAGGATTTCTTGTGGCATGACCCACTGCCACTAGTATGTATCTGTGTACTGCTGCTGTTTGAAGTTCAAGGGGGCCAACAATGTCCACCCCTACCCTTTCAAATGGAACCCCAACCACAGGTAGTGGCATTAAGTGTACCTTCACGTATCCTCCTGCCTTGCCACTGGCTTGGCAGGTAGTGCAGGACTGACAATAGTCCTTCACTTTTTGTGACATTCCTGGCCAGTTGAAGTGGTTAACTAACCTACAGCAAGTTTTATTTTGGCCCAGATGCCGAGCTAGTGTAATGTCAAATTATCTGCACTACTGAGGTACTACCACCCTCCTGGTTGCACACAGGCTTCAGCTCTTGTGCCTCAGTTCATATGAGCCAATCTTCCAAATAAACCCTGTGGTTACCATTGACATTTTGTTGCTCTTCCTGTGCAACTTGCTGTCTCTGGCCTTCAAGAGTGGGACAGGTTCTCTGCTCCTGGCACAGATCTTCCTTGGAGGGTTCCCCTGGGCCCAAGAGCTATGGGTGGTAAGGCCTAAGCTCGACAGGCTTAGTTAACTCCAGGATGGGTGAGTCCTCTTCCTGGGAAGAGGGGTTCTGATTTTGAATCTGATTTGAAGCTGGTTACCCAGACGTATTGCCCTTTCTCTTGAGGGGCTGGCCAACTATTTCACGATCCAGCTCGTCTTCTTCTCTCTGAAGTCTACTCTGTGCCCTAATCTTGAAACAGGCCCATTCTGGGATCCCAAGCATTTCTGCATGGGTGTTCAGTTCTACTTCAGCCCTTGGAGAATGCTCCAGGTCATTACTTAGCAAGCAATCTACCGAGATGGATGAGGACACAACCACCTCTTTTGCCCTACTGCTCCCCCCCAGTCAAAGGTTACCCTAGCCATGGGATGGAACTTTGTCTCATTGTCAGCACTGGTGACAGGATCAGACTTCCATACCAGGTACTGATTTGAGTGGACCAGGTGCTGTGTTACCATGGTAACACTAGCCCCTGTGACCCTCTGTGCTTCTACTTTCTCCCCATTAATCAAAGGCTGCTGCCTGTATTTTTGCCTGCTACTTGGCCAGGCAGTACAGGATAACGCTACCCCACCCTCAGTGACCAATGTTGCCTCAGTTTGATCACTGACGTGGTCAGGTCACTCCTCTGATCCCATCTGGAGATTAGCTACTGCATTTACTGCAGGTTGGTTAGAGGCATTCTTTTTGTTTCTACAACGGGGATCTCCACTTCAGTGCCCTCTGTTTTTACAATCAGAGAAGCAAGCCTTGTTGGGATCAAAGTTATTTCCTTTGTACCCACCCCTAGACTGTGAGGAGTCTCTGGGCCCACCCTCTTCTGTAGGTTTTTGGGACTTTGAGAAGACTCGTAATTTTTGTTTTGGCTCCTACCTTTACCTTGGGGGACCTTTTGGTCTCTTTCTTTTGGTCTCCCGCATCAGTGGTAGTTTTGGTCACCCTTGTTTTGACCCAGTGGTCTTCCTTCCTCCCCATTTCCTGAGGGGAAAGGGGACCTTGGGCTACCAGGTGTTGATGTAGCATCTCATTGTAACAATTACTCAGCAGATGTTCTTTCATGAATAGATTGTACAGACCTTCATAATCTTGTACCTTGTTACCAGCTAACCAACCACCCAGCATTTTTACTGAATAGTCCACTCAACTTTATGCGTTAACTCTTCGGTTGTAAATCCAAAGCCCTCAGTCAGGGTACCCTTCATGAGATCATAGGATTTAGAATCTGCCTCATTCAGTGTCAGGAGACAATTCTTGCACGTTCCTGAGATTAACTCCCTCAACCATGTGCTCCAGTTTTTTTCTCAATTTCCCACCCAATGCAGGCTCTTTCAAAGGCAGAAAAACATTTCACTATAACATCCATTCTCTAAAGGGAGGGACAACTCCTTTTGGGAGTTTAGTATTGAAAGGTTTTTTTTCAAAATCTGGATGCTGCCATCAGAGTTGAGTCCGAGGCCCAACTCTTTTCGTTCGACCAGGTTTTCTTCTCTGAGTGCACCAGTGCTTTGAGTGGAGGAGGAGCCATCATCCCTATTTTCCATAGGGTCCTCTTCTTCTCCCCCAGACGTTTCATCATTTACTCTAGCTGTGGGGGTGATCGTTCTCATTGTGGGCTACCAGAAGCCTAGGATTGTCTGTGTTGGCATACTTTCCAGTGTGAATCATAAACAGCTTGCAGAGGTTCCTTAACTGGTCATAGCTATATGCCTGGTAAGGGGCCACATCAAGCTCCTGGCCCTGGGTCTCTGCATCTGACATGTTTAATACCTAAGCTGGGGCTTTTTTAAATAAATTTGGAACCCCTTTTTTGGATAAGGCCATCTAAAGTGAGGGCTTTTAAACTTTTACTATTATTGTAGGGACCTAGCCATGGCCCTAACAATTATTTTAAAAAATTGGAAAACATTTTAGCCAATTGAAAAACAAAAACAATTAAGCTAAACACAATTTGGAGAGTTATTCATGAGCTCACAAAATTGACAAAGTGGTATCAGCAAATGCAAAGTCTTTATCCCCCGCTAATATATCAAATGTAGGAGATAGGCCCTCTATGTAGTGTGCAAAACTAGGGGCACTTTGCAAGGGGGGTCAAAGCAGCCACACATTCATTTACACAGGTAAAAACCAGACCACCTAGTGCTCTATTTTTTATGGTAGCTTGGTCGAGCAGTTAGGCTAATCTTGGAGAAGAGCAAAGCATTTATTGTACTCACAGTTTCAATAAACCACGACACACACTTAAAAGTATACCTCAAGACCAATTTACAAAAATACTTCAGACATTTATAAAACCTTTAAGACCAAGATCATCCAGATCAAGTAAGTACTTTTGGAGTTATGAATTTTTAAAGTTTAGTAAAGTTAGTCTTTCTGTGCATAATTGAGCACCATAGGAATCAATGGAGAGATGTTTATAAAATTCACAGTAAATCAGGCTATGCTTTTAGCAGTGTTTCCTTTTGCAGGTATTGTGAGGTCATTGTTGGGAACCCTGGACCAGCTGGAGAAGTTCAGTTGACTCCCAGTTCTGGTGGGAACAGCTGCAGCATGTTGGTGGAGCTGGTGCCAGGCAACTGTGGGGGACCACTTGGAAATGCACTTCACAGACACACTTAAAAGTAAGTCCAGTGGGTCCTCTTGGGGTGTCGAGGTCACAAGAGGTGGGGAACCCTTACGGCACAGCTTAATCTTCAGTGCGGGGCACAAGGTGGCCAGGTGCAGAGCGAATTTGTGAGCCAGGAGCTGTGCGCAAAGATGCCCTTGAAATCAGAGGTAGGTCATCTTGAGGTTCACCTGCAGGTCAGCAGAGGCACTCTGGTGGGAGTTCCAGGTGGTTCTTGAAGTCCCTTGACTGGAGCTTCCTCCTGGTCCTTTTTCAGACCACAATGGACTGTCCTTCTAGCCTGAAGAAAGTGACTTTGACTGGAGCAGCAAAGCAGCTTTGGCATGACCAGCTGGTGATTGCCAGCTAGGAGCTACCTCTGCACCCAGAGCCACCGGACAAGGTGGTGAAGATCCAAGCATCGATTCCTGGTCCTGGCTCCCAAAAACCTCTACATCCAAAGGGTAGATTGTGAGTCCACCCCCAAGTCCAGTTTTGCATGAAGTGCAAAACACACCAGCCACTGCGTACCATTCAGCGCCAAAAACAGCCAAGTCACCTCTGCAACCGGACTCCCTTGGCAAGATAACAAACGTTTTACTGTTGACTCTTGGTCTAGGTCCTCATGGCACCTCAAGTTCCCATGGGTTCACCTGAACTCATCGTAAAAGTGCCCGAGTGCACACTGCTATTGTTACCATAAACTTCAATGGAAGCCCTTTCAATCTGCAAAGTACGGTATTTTCCAAAGACTTAAAAATTCACAACTTCGATTGTACAAAAGCTACAACGTTTGTTTTGGTGTCTAAACTTTTCTAAATTGGTACAATATTTCTGTAAAGTTGTGTCATTTACTTACCGTCCATGTTGGTAATATGAAATGCTTTACACTTGTTCCTCTAAGTAGCCTGACTGCTCTTTGCCACACCTCCGGGACTGAGCTAGTGTTTACCAGAGTGAATCCGAGGTACACTACTGGGTATTTTGTTGGCATTCCATGGTAAGACTACCTAAACATACCATATAATACCTTCACCTTGCTAAAATCTCTTTCTCAATTTCTCTTCCTCTCTCTCAGTATTTCACTTTCCATCTCTCTCTCTCTCTCTCTCTCTCTATCTCTCTTTCTCTCTCTCTCTCTATCTATCTCTCTCTCTCTCTCTATTTCTCTCTCTTTTCCATCCCATAATATAATGGAAGGTAAAGATATTTATTGCAATGGTCTCTCCATACAATGACTTTGAGGAGTCAAACTAGCAAGATGTTTAGTAAGAATGTTATAGTTACCTTTGGATGAAGAGCATAACAGAGTCACTTCTTACCTAATGGTCAAGTTGTTGTAGTGTCACTCAGTAGACGGGAGGTTCAAATCCTAGTATCTCTCAGCAGTGAGTTTGTTTATTTACTAGTGTTTTGCATGTCAAACCTTCCTAGTTATAGAACACTCACATTTCATTCAGCTCACATGTGTGGGTTTGACTATCATAGGTATCTGGAAAGTGCACTTTCAGGAACAACCTATGGCCTAATGGTTAGAATCACAGACTCTCTCACACTGACTGTTGAGGGTTTTACTCCAGGTGTGTCAATGGTCATTTTCCTTCTTTAATCTCTTTTAAACTTTGTTGTAGGGAGATCACGAAGGATAAAATCACTTGGGTATATGTCTTTTATCATGCTTATTGTATGCGGGTGTCAAACTGAGTGTGTTGCCAATTTCCAACAGAGGGAAGAAAAAAAAAGAAGAAGACTGTTTTGGTATATATATAGTCTGTAGTCCCTTTTTTTGGTTTGACTTCAGTCCCCTTTTTTCTTTCTTATTCTTGGTCTCTTTTCTTCACAGAAAGGTTCCCCATCCTCAAAGGTTCTCATCACCTGGGTTCATAGGGAGGAAAAGAAAAGAAAGGCCCGATTCAGGAAAGTGGTCTTTACTACATCTCCTTTCAATGTTATCTTTCATTTAGTTGCTGTGCATATTCTAGCATGTCCTGTCCCTCCTCTTCTTTTTCCTCCCACTGCTCTGCTGCCATATCTAGGAGAGTCCTTGGTTGTCGTCCGAAGACCAACTCAAATGGATTATCTCTGGTTGAAGCTTGTGCATGGGCTCTTATGGCAAATAGGACCAGGGGTAGTTTTTTGTCCCAGTCCCTTCCTGACTCTCTAATAGTTTTTTTTAGGAGGGTTTTGATAGTTCAGTTGTATCTTTCTACTAGTCCGTCTGTTTGGGGGTGATATACAGAGGTTCGTATCTGTTTTACCCCCAACAGTTGGCCTACCTGGGGCATGAGGCGTCATTTGAGAGGAGTACTTAGGATCCCTCTAGGAAAACCTACTCTTGAAAAAAATCCAATCATGGCATGAGCTATGTTTTTGGTGGTCATACTGGTGAGTGGTATCGCTTCCGGATAACGAGTGGCATAATCTACTTATACTAGGATATATTGGTATCCTTTCAACAATGGTACTAGTGGGCGACCAGATCCATCCCTACTCTTGAAAAACGGATATCTATTATTGGCAAGGGAAGTACTGGGGCTTTAGAGTCATTAGATGGGTTTAATAGCTGACATTTTGAACAAGAGCTACAGAACTTTCGTATAACAGAGAAAACTCCGGGCAAATAGAAGCAGCATAGTAGGTATTCTTCTGTTTTATCTCTGCCATAATGTCCGCCTCCTACCTGACTATGCCCCACATGAAGCACCTGTCCATGGAATGAAGTGGGAACAACCAGCTGAGTTTTTAAGTTCTTATCCTGTTGTACAGTTCTATATAACAACCCATTTTTTACGAGAAAATAGGGACCCACCTGCCAGTTGGTTCAGTGACAGTGGATGCCCACACGTGCCTCAGGGAGGGATCCTCTCTCTGACATACTCGGAATCATCCAGGAGTGGATATAACTCGCTTCCCTGCAGAAAGAAGAGTGCACTGATCAGCTGTTTGGTTTCCATGAGAGTTTCAGGGTTTGCTGAGAGTGAATCTGAGGTCCACTACTGGGTATTTTGCTGGCATTCCATGGTATGTCTACCTAGTCATACCATATAATACCTTCACCTTGCTACAATAGACCATTAAAATAACAATCTCTCTCTCTCTTTCTCTCTCTCTCTCGCTATGTTCCATCCCATTATGGGATGGAAGAGAAAAGAAGATACAGAAAGTGAGATGGTTTGTGACCTTAACCATTAGGCCACAGGTGGTTCCTGGAAGAGCAGTTTCCAGACATACCTATGACATTCAACCCACACATGAGTGGAATAAAACGTGAATAATCCATCACTAGAAATGTTTAACAGGCAAAACACTAGTAAATAAACCAACACAGCGCTGAAAGATACTAGGATTTTAACCTTCAGCCGATTGAGTGACTTTAAAAGAACTTGACCATTAAGTCAGAAATGACTCTGTTCTGCTCAGAATCCAAACATAACCATAACATTCATACCAAACATCTTGCTAGTCTGACTCCTTGAAGTCATTGTATTGGAGAGACCATTGCAATAACAATCTCACTCTCTGTCTTCCATCCCATAATGGGATGGAAAAGAGATTGAGATAGAGGCAAAAAGTAATATGTTGAGAGAGAGGGATTGAAATTAGTCTTTGATGAATGATATACGTGGAATGAAATATTTTATGACAAATTAAAAAGAAAAGTGTATTTGTCACTTAAAATGAGTGAGACCACCTTTCAGTATGAACTTTAAACATTTGAAGGGACATGGCCAAGGATGCATCTGGTGTAGATCCCATCACTGTCCATGACCCTAACCATCAGGCCACAGGTGACTCTCTGAAGTGCAGTTTCCAGACATACCTATGACATGCAACTCACACATGTATGTGAAAAAAAACATAAATGGCCCATCACTAGGAAGGTTTAACAGTCAAAACACTAATAAATAAGCAAGCACGCTGCCAAGACATACTAGCATTTGAACCTTCAGTCTACCAAGTGACAGTACAAGAACTTGACCATTAGGTCAGAGGTGACTCTTTTCTGCTCAGCATCCAAACGTAACTATAACTTTCGTACTAAATATCTTGCTAGTATGATTCTTTGAAGTCATTGTATATAGAAACCGTTACAATAACAGTATCTTGCCCTCTCTATTTCCTTCCCATTATTGAATGGAAGAGAGACACACAGAAAGTGAAATAATGAGAGAGAGGGAACGAAATTAGGAGAAAGAGGTTGACAGAGTGAACTTGAGAAAGAGACAGGTAGAGTATATGATGAATGATATACATAGAATGAGGTATTTTAGGACAAATTAAAAGAAAAGTGTATTTGTCATTTAAAATGAGTGAGATCACCTTTGAATGTGAATCTTAAACTTTTGAAGTTAAAAATAGCTTTTGAAGTTTAAAATAAATTAAGAAATTGTAGGAAGCTGGTTTGTGCTGGGTACCTAAGGTACTTACATCCTATACCAGGTCCAGGTATCACCTATTATTGTAGTGTAGGCAGTGTCTAGAAGCCAGGCTCTCTAGAGGTAGCTGTGGATGAGCAGCCAATGCTTATCTAGGAGACATGAAAACTCATGCAATACCACTGTAGTCACGCAGCACTTATTCACATAAAAGAAAACACTCAGTGTTACAAAAATAAAGGTCTTTTATTTTAGTGACACAATTACCAAAAAGTACTAGAGAGGCAACCATACGGTAGGAGGTAAGTAACACACTAGATATGTACACTAGTAATCAGCAATAGGCATAGAAAATATTAGAAAACAGTGCAAATAGCGACCCCTGGGGGGAGCCCAAACCATATACTAAAAAATGGAATGCGAACACTGGACCCCCACCTAGTTAAGTGAAATGTGTAGAGGGGAGCTGGGGATACTAGGAAACCCAAAGGTAAGTACCACAGTGCTACCTAGTGACCAGGAAGAAAGAAGTAAGTTACTGGATTTTCCCCAAACCACCCAAAGGGAAGGAAAAGAAGAAAATGTAACACCAAGACAAGACTGCAAGAAACCGGCGGTGGATTCCTAAGGATGAAGACCTGTGGAAGAAGGCGAACAAACTGCAGGCGACCTGATGCATGGGGGTATTGTCCTGTGTGGAAAGGAAAGGGCTTACCTTCACCAAAGTTGGACAGCTGGCAGAAAAGACCAAGAGAACTACTCCAGACCACCACCCATGATGCAGGATCCATGCAGCTCAGGATGAGAGGAGATCCACGCAGCCAGTCAATGTTGCAGTTGGTGCCTGCCAATGCAGCGGAGTGACTCCTTCACTCAAATACAGATTCTTTCTTCCCTCTTGTACAGACTGATGACTTGCCGCCCTCAGAAGATGCACAGCCAAAGAAATGTTGCAGAACCTGGAAGGAGCCATGGAAACAATGTTGCAAGCAGAGTCTTCGTCGTGGATGCAGATTTTCGGTTCCTGGAGAGTCCAGTCGCAGTTCCGGTGGCTAGAAGTCAAAGTAGAGGTTGCAGAGGAGTCCTGCTGAAATCCTGCAGGCCGAATCTGAGGACCCACCCAAGAGAGACCCTAAATAGCCCTGAAAAGGGGGTTGGTCACCTGGCCAGGTGACCACCTATCAGGAGGGGGCTCTGACGTCACGTGCCTGACCTGGCCACTCAGATGCTCCCAGAGGTCCCTACCAACCTTGGATTCAAGATGGCAGAAGCCAGAGACCCTCTGGAGGAGCTCTGGGCACCACCCCTGGGGTGGTGATGAACAGGGGAGTGGTCACTCCACTTTCCATTGTCCAGTGAACAGGTGTAGACTGGTTTATGCATGGAGGGCACCAAAGTTTCCCTTGAAAGCATACCAGTAGCTTGGGAAGGCTACTCCTCCCAAACCATGTAACACCTATTTCAAAACGGAGAGGGTGTTACCACACCCTCTCCTAAAGGAAATCCTTTGTTCTGCCTTCCTGGGCTTGAGCTGTTCAAGCAGCAGGAGGGAAGAAACCTGTAAGAGGGGTGGCAGCAGCTTGGGCTGCCCAGAAAACCCAGAAGGCTGGTAGGAGCAATGCTGCGGTCTTCTAAGGAGTCCCCAGAGTGCATGGAATCATACTTCCAATACTAGCAACATAATTGGGATATGATTCTGACATGTTTAATACAAAACATGCCTAGGTTCAGAGTTACCATTATGTAGCTGGACATAGGTAGTGGTCTATGTCCAGTACACGCATAAAATGGCATCTCCACACTCACAAAGTCCAGGGAAATGGAACTGGAGTTTGTGGGGGCACATTTGCTAATGCAGGGGTGCCATCACACACAGGTACCTGCACCCTGCCCTCTTGGGCTAGGAGGGCCTACCATAGGGGTGATTTACTTACTGTGATCTGGTGCAGTGACCTGTAGTGAAAAGGGTGCATGCACGATTTCATGCAGGCTGCAATGGCAGGCCTGCAGCTACACTTTGCATGGGCTCCCCATGGATGGTATAATAAATGCTCCAGCCCATCGGGATCTCCTGGTACCCCAACGCCTGGGTGCCTGGGTACCATATACTAGAGACTTACATGTGAGCAGAATGAAACATGAATGTTCCATTACTATGAAGGTTTAAGAGGCAAAACCCTAGTAAACAAGCAAACACACTGCTAAGACATACCAGGATTTGAACCTTCAGCCTACTGAGTGACAGTACAAGAACTTGACCATTTGGTCAGAAGTGACTCTGTTCTGCACTGCATCCAAACACAACTATAACATTCATACTTACCATCTTGCTAGTCTGACTTCTTGAAGTCATTGTATGGAGACACCTTTGCAATAAATATCTCTTTCTTTCTCTCCAACTTCCAACACATTATGGAATAGAAGAGAAAGAGAATGAAACAAGTGAAACCACCTTTCAGTATGACCCTTAAACCTTTGAAATTTAAAAGAAATTAAAGAAGGGCAACAACGGAGTGTCCATGGTCATTTCCCTTCTTTGATTTCTCAAGAGAGATGCATGTTGTGTGTTGCAACATGCAACATGTTGCATGCCGCTTGGAATATGTTCAATATTGCACTGTACTTATATAAAAATGTTGCCGCATTTTTCACTGCATGTTGCCTATTAAACGCAGGATGTTACTTGTTGTGTGTGATATCTTTATGTTGCATTTAACACATTGCATTTCATGCTGCCCATCATTTTACTACTTTTTGCTTTCTGCCTAGCTTTTGTGCTAATTTTTCATTGTGTTGTACTGAAAAGACCTTTCGTCTACTTTTATATAAATCTGTTTTTTTTTGTTGTGTATGAAAATCGCTTACTTTTCTTGAGAAGCATAAAGAATATACCAAACGTATTGATACATTTTCTAGCTGACATTTGGGAGTTCCTATAGATGTGATCTTGGTTTTTGAACCACACCTATTTGATGCAAATTTCAGCTAATAAGGTTATGCTAATAAGGATATGTGGAATACAACTTGTAATAAAGTTATGCTAATAGGGTTATGCAGAAGTCAACTGGTAATAAGGTTCTGCAGAATACAATTGCTAATACGGTTATGCAGAATACAATTGTAAATAAGGGGAAATCAATGTAAACCACTTCATTGCATGCTGAAGATTGTAGACAATGTTGGTATTACTTAAACTGAGGAACTAAGAAACAGATAATAAAGGCCAATGGCACAGCAGAAACATCACTAATAGAGATGAGTCTGACTCAGATACAATAAGCATTGACAAAGTAAGTAGGCTTGACCTTTGTTTTGGAAGTACGCATGCTGAACAAACGTCAGACGAATTGGATTTAGCAATGCTTCTTTTTGTACGGGGAGCAAGCATAGATAAAAGTAGCTAAGAAATGGATGTTTAAAAAATTATTACTTTCTTTAATGTGGCATGTATTGTTCAGACACCCTTTTCAGCATCAGGGCTCCACTTGCTCTGGGACCACTGGCCAACTGGTCATAAACTGCTAGCAATACTCTCACTGACTAATTTCTTATGCAAAATAGTCCTTCTTGGAATCCACTAGAATACACTAGAAGCAGAAAGACACAACCAAAAAGGCAACTGAAAAACAATTAGAATACAATTCTACCATACATTGATCTAAGACGAGATTGATAATGATTCAACAGCTGAAGGATCCAGAACAAAAGAAGGCAGTGGTTGACAGAGTCTGGCTCAAAGCCCCTTAAAGTAAATAAACAATGTGTTGAACATGAATGCAGAAGTGCCAAACACATCAAATCTAAAAACAAGCACTTAGACTCAAGGACCTAACCAGCATTGAGTGTCTGTGATGTGCAAATTGATCCAAAGGGTATCTTTGGGTAAATAGCACCTATCATCATTTTCAAGGACTGGTATGAGCATATTTAGTAAAATATAGAGGCAATATAATTTCAAAATTATTCCCTATTGTTTCTTCCTTGTGGTAAGTGTTAGGAATGGGCTTGTTTCTTTATTCGTTTACATATCCTCCAGTTCAGTAACATAGGATTCGGTCACTTCTGTATACTACGAACACGAAGATTTCTTCTTACATAACAACGATGTAGCAGCATATTTGTACTGCTCTAATAAATGAATGCAAGGAAACATGCTAATGGCCAGTTTGTGAAGAACCTACATTTCTCCTATTGAGACTTGCCTTACACCTTACACAAGATAGTTTTTACAATCTCGAGCAAGTGCATGATGCTGAAGTTGGTGATGACGTCCTAGAAAGTTATGGGAGTAAGACAATAGGGAAACATCAAAAGACAATAGGACTGCTACAGTAATACCTGTATCATCTGTTCAGCAAAAAAGTTATGGGAGTAAGACAATAGGGAAACATCAAAAGACAATAGGACTGCTACAGCAATACCTGTATCATCTGTTCAGCAAAATGGTTAAAAGTACCTCCAGCACATGTCCAAACTAACATGGGGCTGGGAGATAATGATGAGGCTGGATGAAGAGGTGTATGAGAGAAGGTCAACCAACATAAATGAACTTACAATGAGACAGTGAACTTCAGCTGCAGATCACCACACAGTAGCGATATCAACTGAGGAGGAAAATTAATAGTCGTAATACTCCAACTACATTAATGCATCACAAGAGCAGTGCTGCCATAAAGGCCTCAGATTAGCAGTGACCAATGCTATAAACAGAGTCCACCACTGTAAAAGAAATATGCTTTCGGCTGGCTGACAAATATTGCAAAAGCTGTTTTCAGAATGTATGCACAGAGCATATATTTTGAAAACAATAAGTCTGCAGCAAACACATCTTCCTCTGTTGATCCGGGAACTCAGTCAACAATCGTATCTTCCCAACAACTTGGTCGGCCCTCTTCACTTTGAGAGAGCACCTGAAACATCTAAAGGAAAGATAAAATAGATTGTTTTGTTTTTTCTTCAACATTACTTTTAATCATTTACATTTTAGAAGACATTTGGCACAAAAAAAAAAAGTGTCATGAAAAAAGGAAACGAATGGGTCCGTGTGTAATGCAACTGGTGCTGAGGTGAAACAGGTCGAGCTCGTGCTATTTAAAACTGCAATAAATAAAAAAATAAAATACATGAATCGTGAAAATGTCTAAATACCTTAACCTGGTAATTGAGTGTATTTCTTTTACAAAAATGGTTCACACCTAAACTCCATGGACGATGTGCGCTAAGCTTTCAATTGTGCGGCAAGCTTTATTAGACACCACAATTGCATTTAACATTTCATTGTGAAAGCGAACGCTATAAAGCTGGGCCGCAATTTGACAGAGACTCTGATTGGCTGGGATGACTAGCTGACATTAATTCATCTAATTTGCCCCCGAATCACTCACCCGTTGGATGTCGTGGGTGCCTGAGGAGCTGGGTGTTATAGATCACTGCTTCAGCAGGAGAAAGAAGGGCTTGTGGCCGCAACTGCTGCTTAAAAATGTTGACACGTCTCAGATCAGAGCAACGACCGCCGGATCTGTTCGACAAGAGAGCGGCAGCGGCCAGCCTCTGGCGCCAGGGGGGGGCCTATCTGACTCGTGCTCCCCTCTATGTGCTTGAATCCTCTGTCCTCGCTGCCTGTACCGTGAGCCTAGGTGGCGGCCTTTGCCGACTATGTGGGCTGAAATCCCCCGCTGGGCAGCTGGGCAGAGACGTTTAAAGGCATGGGCAAAGTGGGCAGATGCCGAGGACCCCCTCTTCTGGTAAAGTGATTTTTCTCCAAGTTTATCAGAACCTCTGCCTATCCCTACCTCTGACTTTCACTATACACTGTAATGTTTACGAATTTTGAGATCCTAGCAAAGTCTTTCAGCTGTTTTTGTGTAAAAAGTAATGCATCATTCAGTATAGTCTCACATCACGTGAGCGTGAATTAGCAGAGAATAGGGAATACAATTTTGATTTGCTCAAAACAGGGGGCTTCAAAATATTCTTAGCCCAAGGCCCCGAAATTCCTTAAGATGACACTGAAGCTGGGGCCACTGAGAGGTGAGGGCCGCCCGTGCGGCTGGGAACGCAGACTGCTGGAGTGGCTGGGTCCCGATGATGAGGAGTTAAGCCCCACATTACCCTCGACACTGATATGACCAAGTGCGACGTGATGCCAGTGCCTCTGTATGTACAGCATCCATTTTAGGACATCCTCATTCCTCACTCCTCATCCCTACTTCTCATCCATCATCCCTACTTCTCATCCATCATCCCCACTTCTCTTCCATCATCCCTGCATCTCATCCCTGATTCTCATCCATCATCCCTGCTTCTCTTCCATCATCCCTTCTCCTCATCCATCATCCCTTCTCCTCATCCATCATCCTTACTTCTCATCCATCACCCCTACTTCTCATCCATCATCCCTACTTCTCATCCATCATCCCTACTTCTCATCCATCATATATCATCCCTACTTCTCATCCATCATCCCTACTTCTCATCCATCATACATCATCCCTACTTCTCATCCATCACCCCTACTTCTCATCCATCATCCCTGCTTCTCATCCATCATCCCTACTCCTCATCCCTCATCCCTGCTTCTCATCCATCATACATCATCCCTACTTCTCACTTCTCATCCATCATCCCTACTTCTCATCCATCATCCATCATCCCTACTTCTCATCCATCATCCCTACTTCTCATCCATCATCCCTGCTTCTCATCCATCATACATCATCCCTACTTCTCATCCATCATCCCTACTTCTCATCCCTGCTTCTCATCCCTACTTCTCTTCCATCAACCCTACTTCTCATCCCTCATCCCTACTTCTCATCCCTCATCCCTGCTTCTCATGCCTCAGCCATCATTCCTACTCCTCATCCATCATCCCTACTCCTCATTCCTCATCCCTCAGTCATACCAACACATTTTCAGTTTTGTGAAACACACCTTCACACTGATTGGCTAGGAACAGCCAATCAGAGTTATGAGAGAGAGCTGCATTCTTACAGCTCTGCTGGTTTGGGAAATACAAGGAGCCCACAGCTAGGGCCATAAATCAGCTCTTGGAGAAAGGGTTATACAGTTCATCTACAGTTCATGGAAAATCTTTCTGGTTTCAGAAAAGAAATAAAAACAGCTCTCAGAGATAAAAGCAGCCTCAGATGTAAACATGTTATTTGTTACAAATAAAAAGCAGTCTCAGATTTAAACATTTTATTTGTTACAAATAAAAATGAAACCAGAAAAGGTTTGGATGAATTGGATTGCACTGTCTGTCACCAGAGTTGATTTTAAACATTTTGTTTCTACATATGAAACTGAAACAAGAAAGGTTTTTGGTCGGTTGAACCGTAGATGACCTGTATAACCCTTTCTCCAAGAGCTGATTTATGGCCCAGGCTGTGCACTCCTTGTATTTCCCAACCCAGCAGAGCTTTCTGCAGAGGCCTGTGCAAACAGAAAAACGCTGAGTTAAATAAAATGAAATATTGTGCAGCCTTGAATTCACTGGAAACAAACACACAGTTGCATTTCCTCTCCTCCCTCTTCACCCACCATGTGCAATGAGGAGGCTGTTTTTCATTGAAATAGAATGCAGCTCTCTCTCATAACTCCGATTGGCTGTTCCCAACCAATCAGTGTGAAGGTGTGTTTCACAAAACTGAAAATGTGTTGGTATGACTGAGGGATGAGGAATAAGGAGTAGGGATGATGGATGAGGAGTAGGGATGATGGCTGAGGCATGAGAAGTAGGAATGATGGATGAGAAGTAGGGATGAGAAGCAGGGATGAGGGATGAGAAGTAGGGATGATGGAAGAGAAGTAGGGATAAGAAGCAGGGATGAGGAGTAGGGGTGATGGAAGAGAAGCAGGAATGATGGATGAGAAGTAGGGATGATGGATGAGAAGTAGGGATGATGTATGGTGGATGAGAAGCAGGGATGATGGATGAGAATTAGGGATGATGGATGAGAAGTAGGGATGATGTGTCATGAATGAGAAGTAGGGATGATGGATGAGAAGTGAGAAGTAGGGATGATGGATGAGAAGCAGGGATAAAGGATGAGGAGTAGGTATGATGGATGAGAAGTAGGGATGATGGAAGAGAAGCAGGGATGATGGATGAGAAGTAGGGGTGATGGATGAGAAGTAGGGATGATGTATGATGGATGAGAAGTAGGGATGATGGATGAGAAGTAGGGGTGATGGATGAGAAGTAGGGGTGATGGATGAGAAGTAGGGATGATGTATGATGGATGAGAAGTAGGGATGATGGATGAGAAAAAGGGATGACATATGATGGATGAGAAGTAGGGATGATGGATGAGAAGTAGGCATGATGGAAGAGAAATAGGGATGATGGAAGAGAAGCAGGGATGATGGATGAGAAGTAGGGATGATGGATGAGAATCAGGGATGAGATGCAGGGATGAGAAGTAGGGATGATGGAAGAGAAGTGGGGATGATGGATGAGAAGTAGGGATGATGGATGAGAAGCAGGGATGAGAAGTAGGGATGAGGAGTGAGGAATGAGGATGTCATCCTCATTCCTCTTCACCCACCATGTGCAATGAGGAGGCTGTTTTTCATTGAAATAGAATGCAGCTCTCTCTCATAACTCTGATTGGCTGTTCCCAACCAATCAGTATAAAGGTGTTTCACAGCACTGAAAATGTGTTGGTATGACTGAGGGATGAGGAATGAGGAGTAAGGATGATGGATGAGGAGTAGGGATGATGGCTGAGGCATGAGAAGTGGGAATGATGGAAGATGGATGAGAAGTAGGGATGAGAAGCAGGGATGATGGAAGAGAAGTAGGGATGATGGAAGAAAAGTAGGGATGAGAAGCAGGGATGAGGAGTAGGGATGATGGATGAGAAGTAGGGATGAGGTATGATGGATGAGAAGTAGGGATGATGGATGAGAAGTGAGAAGTAGGGATGATGTAACATGGATGAGAAGAAGGGATGATGGAAGAGAAGCAGGGATGATGGATGAGAAGTAGGGGTGATGGATAAGAAGTAGGGATGATGTATGATGGATGAGAAGTAGGGATGATATATGATGGATGAGAAGTAGGGATGATGGAAGAGAAGTAGGGATGATGGAAGAGAAGCAGGGATGATGGATGAGAAGTAGGGATGATGGATGAGAAGCAGGGATGAGATGCAGGGATGATGGAAGAGAAGTAGGGATGATGAATGAGAAGTAGGGATGACAGAACAGAAGCAGGGATGATGAATGTGAAGTAGGGATGATGGATGAGAAGCAGGGATGAGATGCAGGGATGATGGAAGAGAAGTAGGGATGATGAATGAGAAGTAGGGATGACAGAACAGAAGCAGGGATGGTGGATGAGAAGTAGGGATGATGGATGAGACGCAGGGATGAGAAGTAGGGATGATGGAAGAGAAGTAGGAATGATGGATGAGAAGTAGGGATGATGGATGAGAAGCAGGGATGATGGATGAGAAGTAGGGGTGATGGATGAGAAGTAGGGATGATGGATGAGAAGCATGGATGATGGATGAGAAGTAGGGATGATGGATGAGAAGCAGGGATGAGATGCAGGGATGAGAAGTAGGGATGATGGATGAGAAGTAGGGATAATGGATGAGAAGTAGGGATGATGGATGAGAAGCAGGGATGAGACGCAGGGATGAGAATTAGGGATGAGAAGTAGGGATGATGGAAGAGAAGTAGGAATGATGGATGAGAAGTAGGGATGATGGATGAGAAGCAGGGATGATGGATGAGAAGCAGGGATGATGGATGAGAAGCAGGGATGAGATGCAGGGATGAGAAGTAGGGATAATGGATGAGAAGTAGGGATGATGGATGAGAAGAAGGGATGATATATGATGATGAGAAGTAGGGATGATGGATGAGAAGTAGGGATGATGGAAGAGAAGCAGGGATGATGGAAGAGAAGCAGGGATGATGGATGAGAATTAGGGATGATGGATGATGGATGAGAAGTAGGGACGATGGATGAGAAGCAGGGTTGAGCAGTCGGGATGAGGAATGAGGATGTCCTAAAATGGATGCTGTATGTATGACTGTGACTCTTGCCACTGAATACCACTGCATGGCCTTGGCTCCCGATTTGTATGGCTGAGGCAAGACCCAATGGACAACATATTAGAAAGTACCTTTAGAGCGAGGACAAGAGACCAAGGGCCAGATGTCTCAAAATGTGAAAATCACCTTTTGCAATTGCAAAATAGCCTTCTTTATTTTGTGAGTCAGTATCCTGTTACCAACTCGCAAAATAGGGATTGTAACTTGCAATTAGGAAGGGGCGTTCCAAAGCTGTCCTTTCCAAATTGCAAGTCGCAGATCCATATATGATTGTTTTGTGACCGTGAATGCGGTTACAATACAATTGCAGTTACCACCAATTTCAAATTGGTGTAACCCATTTGCAAATCGGAAGGTGTCCCCAAGGGACTCAATCCCTTTTGTGAATGTGGGTGTCTACATTTTTTCAGAGCAGGCAGTGGTCCAATGGACCACTGCCTACTGTGAAAAAAGAAACTGTAACTTTTCATTTTTGTTTTTTAAATGCAGCACGTTTAAGAAAAACGGGCTGCATTAAAAACAATTGTTTTATTGACAAAGCAATCACAAACATGGTTGTCTGTTGACCCTAGCAGGCCACCATCCCTGTGATTGTTGCCATTCACAAATAGTTTGCAATTTGTGACCTGCCTCATGAATATTGATGAGGCAGGTCCCTTGTGATCCATTTGCGAATTGCAAACAATGTGGCCCCATGACCCTTCCTTCTTGGACAATAGCCAGGGATCTGAGTGCAGGGCTAGGATCTTGTCTAACTCAGCATTTAGGCAGCTACTAAAAAAGTGGTCATGGCAAAATCTAGGGAAGTTGATAAACATAGTATACAACAGGAACAGCTTACAGTCATTCTTCCCTCTAATGACAATCAAGGTTCACAGTGCTATCTGAAAGCATCAAGTAAGGAATGCAGGAGAAGTATCTTGTTCACAAGATGACTGGCCCTTCCGATTAAATACCTTCAATCTCAATGAAGTCATGGATCAACAACTACCACAAAGTATAGATTCTGCAATTATAAGGCCAAGTCCTTTACCCACTTACTCCTTTGTTGCCCAAAGTTTGGAAACTCTCACCGCACCCTCTTGAAACCTTTGTGTCTGTCTCACAGGTGCTGTACTAGCTCTGCGGCTATATCACTCTGTTTATTTCTCTCCAGATACTATGGTCTTGACCCGTTATGGGTAATCTTTTAAAATAACTTTTTAAGCTCATTTAAGAAAGTCTTAGACCTATTGTCTTATACTATTTTAGACTGGGTAACTGATCTAATGGCGTAACAACTGCAACATGGTGCACTCATCATCTGTGTATGTTTCAAACCACATATGTGTTGTGAAAAAGTTTTATTTGGTTTTATGATGCTGATATGTATTGATGATGGTTTTAATTAATCAAACAATAAAAGCTTTGACTGACTGAGTACAGGGTATATTCTAACACCAGTGCAACCTCATGAGGCACTGGGTTAGGTGAAAGTTGTAGCGGCAGTGGCCCTGGAGGGATCGTCAGGCCGGTCAACCCCTGAAAAAAGTAAAGCATCCTAGTGGCAATGTAGACTGTCCTGACTGTGGCAAGCCTTGAGCGGCTCGTGCCACCTGATGACCCTGGGACTGACGGGACCACTTGAGGTTGGTGGCACCAGACATACATCTGTGAGGATACTAACACAGCATCCACCAGCTCGGTGGGCCCCTGATTGGACCTACATTATCCTCTCCTGCACCCAGACCTAGTCAACACTGCTCAGTAGATTCCAGGACCTTGCAGCTAGCCTCACCTGACTGGTGCCCATGGTGGTACTGCAGCACTTCACCTGGTTGTGGACGCGACAGTGCCTACTAGGGGACCAGCACTAGGAAACATGATCACAGACAAGAGAAACTAACAATTGAAAAGAAAAAAAATATGAGGCATGTTGATGCAGACCCAGGGGTGAGTCGCCCAGTAAATAGCAAAGCCGCAGGGAGTGACTCAGATCTGGACATTTAGATTGTGCAACACTGCCTACATACTATCAACTCTAAAATTGACCCATTCACAAATAAGCTGGACAAAATGGGTGATAAACTGAACAAAACACGAGGTTCATCTGGATTGAGTGGAGAAGAGAGTATCTGATATCGAAGACAATGATGCAACCCCAAATGAACAACATCTGTTGATGGAGAGGGTTCTGGAGGAGTCAAAGCCAAAAATAATCACCTGGAGGCCTGCACCAGTAAAAACAACATTCTGGCTTAGTGGAATCCACTGCTATGGGCAAAACAGAGATTTGAGTAGAGGATCTGTTCCGCTCCCTATTCGGCAGACACTACACCTCTCTCTTTTCAGTGGAGAGGGCCTATCACTCGCTTGGCCCTAGACCACCACCCGGAGCCCCTGCATGGCCATCATTGCACACCTTCTTCACTATGACAATCTTGCGTCTCTCCAGGGATATGGGAGATATCCAGCATCATGGAAATACATTTTCTATATACCTAGACTTTACACTGACAGTGAAGAGTGACACAGAGACGTTCTCCCTGCAAAACGAATGCTGATGAAGGGGGGCTTATCTTATGCCCTCAAGGATCCAGGTAAGCTGCGGGTAGCCCGGAGGTACACACTTCTTCATGGATCCCAAGCTGGCACTCTGATTTGGATGCAATCACATCAAAAAATCTACAGCAAGTGGCAGAGCAAACACAGATGATCAAGGCAGCCTCTTTAGTGTCAATGACTAGCATTGATGGAATGAGGACACAACTAATTTACCCACTCTACTACTGTCACCGCCATCCATTTTAAACTATATTCCCCCTGCATTCTCACACATTCACACATGCCACTTGAGCCCAGAGGCACACTTTTCCCAGTGGACACCGGCTGCACTTCACTGTGCATTCTATCTCAGGCTTGTAACTGCTTATAATCTTGTAACTAAGGGAGATGGTGGCGGTGCCCATTTCACCTTCAACCGAGCTGGACTACAGCAATTGAGTGTTAAAATTCACTGACGACCTGACCACCTCCTCATTTAATGCCACACTATTGGTTACTTTGTGAGGTGGCCCTACTGGACCATGTCAGCCACAGGGCGATTTCCTCATTAGGGCAAGGGAGCGTCGGCCCCCCACTCACTGGGAACTACGCGAAATGTGAAAAATAAATTGGCAATAAAATGATTTCCATTTTTTTTTCACCATGGAGTGCTGCAGCCACCAGCCTGCTGCCAAGCAAGGAGAAAAGAGGGCATGTCCTCTGCTGCCGATTGGCAGTAGAGAACTGGAGCATTGGCATGACTGCATGCTCCAAAGTGTGCATATCACTTCAGCTGGCTGTTTTACGCTGACCAAATTGATAAGCGCACTTTGACGCTCTCCATCCAGCGGTCTTACACAGCTGAGTGGAAAACAAGTACAGGCCTCCAGGGCCAGAAGGAGCATTCGGCCATCCAGCTCCATCCAATCCAAGCACTTCTCTCATGCTGGTTAGCAGCATGAGAGCAGCGTCTGGATTGGTTAGGGGATCATCCTTAGTATATCAGACTGCAGGGGAACACTGAGGAGGACATGGAGTTCGTTGGCAAGTGCAATTTCATTTTATTTTATTTATTAGGAATGTGTAATGCATGTAAGTGTAGTGATTAAGTTGGTAGTTATGTGTTTTGGGGTTCTGGATGGAGGGGTTGTTTTTGTTTCAGCTTTTGGAGGGAGAGGTTGATTGATTTTGACTTTTGGAGGGACAGGTTGTTTAATTTAGGTTTTTGGGAAGCGGTGGGGCACTTTGCTCGCCCCACCACTTTCTAAGGTTACCAGCTGCCCCTGCTTAGGCAGCCGCCCCCCCTGTGAGAAGGGGAGCTCACGTCACTCTCTGCAACTCCGGGATTGTTCCTATTTGAGATCTACTGATTACATTACCGGCCAATCTTGATTTCTCTTTTGGATGTATAGAATGGGAAGTTTCTTCAATGGTTTGGGGTAGTTGACCTGGGTGGGGGAGGGACTCTGCTCTTGTTTTTACTATTATGTCACTGTATATCCACCTACACAACTAAGGCTCTTATGCTGCATGGCGTGGTGCTAAAGTGGCTTGGGCAAGTGATGGGAATGGCGTAATAGGCGTTGGCTGCTCTGCTGGGCGGGAGGCTTTCCCCTTATGGCGCAAGTGAAGAAAAAGTTGGGATTGTACTAATATAATGGAATGTACAAGGTATAGGAGATCCTCACAAGATCTGCCAGATCTTTGTCTATTTTAGAAGACATAAGCTATGCATCGGCTTACTCCAGGAACTCCATCTCACTAAGTACTTTCATGCTAGATAATGGGCTGGCTGGATCGGAGAAGCACACATGACCACATACTCAGCTCATGCTAGAGGGGTTGTGGTTGTTATGAGAAAGGGGGTGAGATGGCGTATTTCAAGGAAATTAGTGGCCATGACGGATGATATTAGAAGACAGAACAGTCACTCTTGTTGGTATATATGTCCCCACCAATGACTACTTCAAATTCTTTATCTCGGTATGGCATAAGATTCTGGGTCTGCGTTGCTCCATGATTACCTGGTGAGGAAATGTTAATGTGGTATTAATCCCCAAGCTGGATAAATCCCTGAATGAATGCAGACGACAATCATGTGTAGCCACTCAGCTCCAAGCTATAATGACTGACCAGTAGCTGCTAGACATTAGGTTTGAGAGACATGGCAGGATGACTGATGGCACATGCATTACAACCTCTCATGGGACCCGTTGCATATTGACTATTGGCTGGTCTTGATGGACATCGCTGCATGGGTTAGAGAGTTAGACCAAAAGCCCACATGCTCGAAGACTGCACACTGGTACAGGTGAGTCTTTAGCAATACAGAAGGATGATGGAAAAAGTGCTGAAACTTTTCAAACGCTCATCCCTAGTCACCAATCTGGGTTTAATCCATTGTTCTTTTGCTCACCATGCCACCCCAGTTTGGACCCAGCCATATGCAAATCAGTCTTGACCCTGTTCCCCATGGGACTAGTCCAGCCCGAACTGCCAAGCCAGGTCCTCCCTGGACCGGAAACAAGCATCCTGGGACCGGTTTCAGGGTATCACCCTCCATCAGCCAGGCGAGCTTGAATCTAATGGCACAGTGAGCACGGGACCCTCATCTGGGCATATCCTTCCCACGTAGGGGGACTTTAGCAACACAAAAGTATGATGGAAGGAGTGCTGAAACTTTTCAAACACTCTCCTCCAGTCACTAATCTGGGTTTAATCCATTGTTCTTTTGCTCACCATGCCAGCCCAGTTTGGACCCAGCCATATGCAAATCAATCTTGCCCCTTTTCCCCATGAGACCAGTCCAGCCCAAACTGCCAAGCCAGATCTTCCTTGGATCGGAAACAAGCATCCTGGGAACGGTTTCAGGGTATCACCCTTCATCAGCCGGGCTAGCTTGAATCCAGTGGCACAGTGACCAAGGGACCCACATCTGGGCATACCCTTCCCACTTAGGGCGACTTCAGGCTTAGCTTAAGAGGCAATGTGTAAAGTATTTGTGCAAAACTTCAAACAGCAGAAGAGTGAATGCACCACACAAAAATATACCACACCTGCTTAGAACAATAGAGCTTAATCAAATAAATAAAACAAGACCAAAATGACAAAAATCAAATGTGAAGAACTTGAGTTATACTTTTTTAAAATTAAACTGCAAAAAAGTGATTTGAAGCAAAAAGCAGCAACCGGGTATATCTGGTCACACCAGACCAGGATCAGGCCAAAAGTTCAGGCCGACTGTGATGGAGTGCAGGCCACTACAGGGACCCCATTGGGCCCGCTGGACAAAAGTACCTTAATCCTGTTTGCGTCAACGTTGAAGATGCGAGGAGCACGCTGAAGCGATGTGTCTGTGTTGATCCCTGCAGTGCAAACGATGTGCCGATCCTTCCCATGCAGTAACAAAGATGCATCGATTTTCTCCATGGAGCAACAGTGATGCGCCGGGTCAAAGATGTTGCAGTTCCTAAGGCGGTGCTCTGAGGTCAATCCCTGCTGGGAAGCGATGTGTTGACTCCAATCCACTCAATTGGAGCAATGTGTGGGTTCTGGTCCACCCAACAGGAGTGATGCACCTGTTCCAATCCGCACAGCGGCGGCAATGCATTGATTTGGCTGGAGCAGCACTTTAAACCCACCTACAAGGGCCCAAGTCTGGATTGGCACCACTTGGCAGGGCACGACTCACAGCTGGCAGAGTCCAGGTGTTGTAGCAGGTGAGTTGGAAGTCTTCTGTGTCCCTGAGACTTTAGAAAACAGGAGGCAAGCCAGCAAGCCCTTGGAGTCACTTTAGTTCTGGGTTGGAGAGATGCAGGTCCAGTCCTTCTTACTCCCAGGCAAGGAGAGCAGCAGGCAGCAGGCAGCAGGTCAGCAGAGCAGGAGTCCAGAGGAGTACTAGTCCATCAGAGGGGCAGTCATTGTAGCAGCATAGCCGTTGTTCTTCCTGGCAGAATATACACAGGTCCAGAAGTGTACTGAGTTGGTGATTTCTGAGGTCCAGTAATTATACCCAGTTGTGCTTTTGAAGAGGGGGAGACTTCAAAGAGATGCTTCTGAAGTGCACAGAGTCCCTGCCTTCCTTCCCTGGCTCCAGACTCACTACAAGGGTTATGCAGCCCTTTGTGTGGGGAAAGGACACAGCGTCTCAAGGTGTAAGTGTCAGCTCCATCCTCCCATCATGCCAGGATGGCCCATCTGGATGTGGATGGCCCTTTGTGTGTGGCACATCCCTCTACCATGACTTCATTACAGCCCTGTCGGTCCTCAACCAATCTCTTTGCCAGACTGGCTCTCACCTGGAATTGATCGAAACTACAGTGGCAGTCCAAGACAACATAGCCCACACCACATGCTGCAGGAGGAATAAAATCAGGGGCATCAACCCAACAATCACACCAGTAGACATAGAAGCCCATGTCCAGGCGTTCTTCACCCAGAAACTACAACAACCTGGAGATGTCCCAATCCTCCTGGACTGTACCCACAGTCTATTCTACCTACCAGCAACAAAAGAAACTTCCTTCAGACGTGTTCACTTGAGTGCACTATTTCCATGTAAAAGAAGAATCCGAAAAAAAGCCTGCCTGCCAGAACCAATAGTGTTCCGAGGGAACACGATCCTTCTACTACAGATATCTTGTCAGAGATGCTAGCAATATGGAAGGACTTCTGAGAAATCACTTACCACATGCAAAATAAAAGCTCCCTCATTGCTGGGGTTCCCCTTTTGGCTTAGTTTCACAGGTAAGGAGAAACAATTTGTGGCGAGGAGCCAGTTGAAGGCTTGAGAGATTGTAGATCTCCATTCGGCCTCCTCTCAGAACCAAACCAGTGAACCAACATGCACCAACTTGATGGCATTTTCAGCCCACATGCTCAGCCAATAAGAAATCTCTTAAACTAAAACACCCCAAAGGAAGGGAACGCCAAACATTGTCATCAGAGGAAGAAATATATGATCACAATGTCTTCAAGAACAGTCCAGAACCACAACCCCCTCAAGTACATTATGCTTCATTGGACTGTACACGGATATCACTTGTGAAATTGTTTGTAATACATCACGAGAATGGTGTTAGGAGCTCCCCTACTGGGCCCTGGAGCCAGCCGCCTCTAGTTTCTATCACTCTCTTATCACCAAAACACTACTTAGTTCAGACCCTATGAGAGAGCCACAGTCTCCAATCCTACACAAGGCATTCCCCATTTATCACTACACCTTTCAGTTGTTTATAGTTTGCTGCTTAGTTGTGTTCCAATCATACGCACAATGACACACACACAAACACAGAATAGCAGTTGGTTCCATGACAGCTGGATATTACTTCAGCTATAATGCAAACAACATAGCACATTTCACCTTCAACCACCCTGATACCCTTAAAGATAGTCTCACTTAATATACATGGCATAAAAATTCCCTCATCAAGTGCTAGGCTCTCCTGATATGGCTCAACCAGAAAGAAGCAGGCACTTGGTGCAATTCCATGCATCTTACACCAGAAAAACACATGGGGTAGCCATCCTCAGACACACACACCTGTCCTTCCAAATAAACAAAACATACATTGATCACAAGGGCCATTGTGTGAGAATAAGAGACAAACTAGACGCATCCTTGAAACACTTATCTCCCTGTGTGGATCTAATGAGAACAAAGAACCCTTATACTCTGCCCTTTTACCAAGGATTTCACCTGTCATTGTTGTGTAGCCATTTTAGTTATAGCTTTATACATGTTATTTTAGCAATCCAGGCCTGCCACTGTGCACTTTAACCTAGATATATTTTATTCAGCTTTGTTTATTATTTGAACAATAGCCACATTTGCGGTCTTGTTTTATTTTTCTCTATCTAGCTGTCCTTTGCCTAGGTCAGCACTGCATTCTTAAACAAGACATTTCTTTCACTCTGTGCTTTCTCAAGGCTGCAGTAAGATAGGTTGCCGATAAACGTGGTAATGCTTTCTCTCTAGTGTTCATAGAAATATACACATCCTTACCTAGGGACATTTTCTCAGAACATCAGCTGTTTTATCATAAAAACACTTCTCTGTCCCTACACGTTCTAGGGAGATTCCAGCCAGATGACCATGACTGTATGCTGATTGCTGAGTGCTTTGCTACAGCTGCTTATGTAGACTACAGGCCTCTTGCTCAGGTATGAGGGATGATGTCTTCCCAGGGGAACCTGAAGGGCAGAACTGGAGCTTTACATGCTGTTCTCTAACATAGGCTAGGTAGGAATTATTTTAATGATTCTAGTGACAATATGGTAGCGTTATTTTTATGCTTTACTCTCCTCGTCACTATTTTAATCCTGTCATGCTTCATCATCCTGGTTATTGCAGTACATGCTTTATTATCTAAGATGCAGTTGCTTCATTAAAACCTTATTGAAAAATATACTGCCTCTGATTGTCCTTGTATATATGAGAATAATGTAAATGAGAGAAACGGATGCGATCTGAGTGACCACGATTTCCCTGAGGAATCAATTGTGTCATGCGCTCGGCTGCCCAATCATCTCTGCTCTTGGGTAGAGATGAGGCACTGCTAGTTAGCCAGAGCTTAACCCGGATTAGGCGGATAGGTGTCAAAATAGATATAATCTCAGAAATAGAGATAATTTAAAACAACGCCTGACAGATATCAATATACCGATACACGCCAATCTCGTTCCTCTCAGGACTCACAAGAAAAAAGCAGTGAGAGAGGTGGGTGGTCACAGCGAAGAACTGAGTATGTGAAACCGAGACAGGAATCACAACTCTCAACAGAGGTTTCTGCTAAAAAAGAAGAGAAAGTTCCCCAACAAAAACCCCAATGCAAAAAGAAAAAAGTGGCAGCAGTTGCAGTTCGTCATGCCACTCAAGAAGAGGGCTCTATTGAAGAACAAGAAGTGGGCATTAGCACTATTAGACAGCGCGACAGAGGTCACAATAGTTCGCCGGAATCTTCTACAGCATCTGGAGGTGAAAGCAACTGATGACTTCCTACAAGTAGAAACTGCAGATATGCGTGTCTCCACGCCTGATAGGGTGTTCAAAGTAACGTTACAGTTAGAAGGAGACATTGAGCGCACAATCAACGCAATCTTTTGGGACTGCGTTGACAATATATATGATATTCTACTGGCCAAAAGGGATTGGCCACCTGAATTCGTCCATACTGCCCATTTGGGGAAGATGTTATCAAACCTTCCTTCTCACCCCTTGTTCCCGATGAGCTCTCAGAATCCTACGCCATCGAGTGGGCATTGGCACAGGCACCCGTGTTTTAGCGAAACCAACTACGATAGGATAAAGATTCCCCCTATCATGTAATCCCTATTAAAAATCAACCCCAACCACAACCCCAGTGTCCAATAAAACACGATGCAAAAGCACCCGTGAGGGAAATCCTCACACAACTAGACTACCAGGGCGTAATCAAACCCTGTGTCTCACCAATCAATAATCCCTTATTCCCAGCAACTAAACCGGACCATTCGTACAGAATAGTTTTAGACTACAGACATTTAAACGATCATACACCCACATATGCTACACAAAACTCACATAGCACAGCACTCATAAATAACATAGGGCGCAAAAAATACAAAACAACACTGGACATATCCAATGGTTTCTTCTGGCAAAATATAGTGCCTGAGAGTAGAGACTTAACAAGTTTAAGCGCACTAGGCTCCCAGAAAAAATTATGTTGTTTACCCCAGGGGTACAAGAACAGTCTAGGACTGTTTGCGGCTCGTGTGACTTCAATATTGCCTGACATTGACCATGAAGCAGTGTCTTAGGTAGATGATGTCTACCTCACGGATGATGAATTACTGCGACATCTAAGACAGGTAGCCCGCATTGTTGTAGGATTTTCAGAATTTGGCTATAAATTCAACTTCAAGAAAACAAAAATAGCCTTCCTTAGCGTCTAGTTTTTGGGATATGCCCTGAAAGCTACGGATGAAGGTATGCCCTATCAAAAAGCATTTCCTGCTAAATATTCCTACCGAATGGGAGGCTTCCTTGACGCCGAAGTTAAAATACCAGGCATGGGAGTTTGAATAATTCCCAACAAAGACATGATAACAGAGTTGATTAAAGCAGCGCATGAAGGGGTTGCATCTGCCCATGCTGGTGTGGTGGCTACAATACCATTATTTCAAGCACGTTATTGGTGGCTAGGACTACATAAACAGACCAAGCAGTATGTCCTTTGTTGTGACATTTGCCAACAAATTAAAGTTCCACCGCCAAACACCAACCGCAGACACCCCTTCTAATTTCTATCAAACCATTACAATGTGTGTACTTGGATTATTGTGGTCCCCTAACACCAGACAGTGCACACTAATACATTTTAGTTGTTCTCGACTCTTGCTCCAAATTTCTATGGGTGTGGCCACAAAGCTCGGCTGACGCTAGAACTGTTATTAAAGATTTGCAAGTCTTTATCTGCACATATGCAGTTGCGGCTTTCCACTCGGACCAGGGCCCTGCTTCGCCTCAAGGGTGTTCAGGGATGCCATGGCTTCGTTAGGGGTCCAGCTCCATTACTCATCTCCATTTCATCCCAAGGGAAATAGTGTCATGGAGCGACAAAACCGTGATTTAAAGCGGTCATTAACAGCCAGAGTCTTAGGGCCGAGTCATAGTTGGCTTAATTACCTGAATGGAGTCCAGAGAGCACTTAACAATTTGCCTAGAAGGTCCCTAGGGGGTCGTACTTCATAGGAGTGCCTGTTTGGAACTCAAATGTATGTTCCAGATCTTGATGGTCCTGGCGTAGAGGCGGCAGAAACACCTTTTGACATAAATGAATGTGTCATTGTCTTGCAGGAGTTACAACAGTTCCATGATGACAACGCTTCTACCAGTGCTGCCTCTGCAGGAATTAAGAATGTACCAATAACACCCACCGGCTTGATTCCTAAAGTTGGGGATCAAGTCCGTGAAAAAGTTGCTGTGAAAAAGGAGTTTGGTCCTTCTTATTGTGCACCGGTCCCAGTCTTGGTAATACATGGTACCAGAACTGTCATTCTACTGCCGTTGGTGGTGCTAAAGAAAATCGCTTTGTATCTATTGACAATGTCAAGTTACACCATGTGGCCTATCCTGCACAGCAGACCAAGAGAAGCGGCCAGTAGTTCCTGAATCTCTCTCACTACTGGTCAAGATGTCCTTCTACAACTTTTGAGCAGCAACGCTGACACCTCTCCAAGCTTGAGGAGGGTGGAAAATGATCTTGAATTAGCTCCACTAACATCTGTTACAGCAAACGACATAGAAATTACTGATCGATTTTACACAACTTCAACACAGACTGATGGCGTCATTTACTGTGAACCACCCCGGGAGACACCTACCAGTTCTACTCCTACAAATACGGCTCCAGTTTTTGCACAAACTGCTTCTGGATACTTTGCGGACATCAACGACACTTTCTCTGACTCATTTGCCTCTTCTGCATCTGAACTGCCAAAAACACTTAAGCTGATAAACTGGCTTAAAGCTAATTTCTTTATTCTCCCATGGAACTATCTGCGGCCTGCCTGGACTGTGTTAGCATTCCTCCTTTGGATTGGCTTTGTCATAACATTCTTTCTATTAATACATGGTCATTTTCTTCCTGAAAGATCATCAGTTAAACTAGTGGATGAGGTCCTAAAACCCTATTTTTCTTCTCACAAAGTCCACAGAGACTTGTCTTTCATGAACATTTCCGCAATACCAATTCCTGATGGGATTGTTTGGGATAAAGTAACATTTGATATATGTGGCCTCACGGAGGTCATTCAAATACCATATGTGTTTAAAATTTGAATGAACAATGTAATAATACCAAGAGTTGTTTCTGATGACTGGGATGTGAAAACAGTTGATTCTATGATGACCGAATTGCAGTATTTCACTATATTTGAAAGTGAAGATGTTTATCAATCTAAAGAGAATTATGGTGATATGTTTTGCTATAATTATTATGGGCACCATTTCATTCACAGAGCAAGTACACCAAAGACTATTTTTTAATATACACAAGTGGAACATTGTCCAACTCCACCACAAGGGAGTGCTAAACCGTATCCTGAAAAATGTGCATATTTTTTCTGGGCACAATATTATAAATGCTGAGTCATATTATTTCAAATTGCCACTGATGGAAAATGTACCCATATTATTGACCAATACGAAATTCATTTATCCAGATTCCTTAGTTTCCCGGTTGGGTATAGAAGGCTATGAATATTGGCTGAAGTCGATTGACTTAAAGAGTGTGTGGGGAATATGAAATTAGAAAATAAGGGGGAAGGATGCTTTATTTAGAGCATGCCTGATACCTGTTCAAATTATATTTTTAAATGAAACTGTACAACAGACAAGTTGTTCAGGTTTAGCTAAAATTAAGGATTTGAATGCGCCCAGTATTCCTGCCCCTGCAAAATTTTACAAATGGCAAAATTATATAAATGCAACTGAAGATCAGCTTGATGAATGGGTCCAGAATGACACGTTTAGTGCTTCACTGTCACGTCCTGGCAGGTGGTTATTGTGGCCAATAGATAACAATGGGTGTCATAAACGTTTTATAAACTCCACAGGGGAATTTAGAACAAGTAGGTCGGACCCTCGCTATGTGTCATCCGAACATGCGGGTATAGTAACAACATACAGTGTTCCTCACAAGATGCTGTTAGAGAACACCTCAGTCTCCTGTCTAATAATACTGACTTACAGGAACCTGTTAGTCCCCAGAAAACAACACAGAAATCGCTTCTTATACACAGTCTATAATGAAATTTGGAAGCTTTTCCAACAATAAGCTACTGCCCGGTTAGAGCAAACAAACCAGGAAAACTTACAGAAGGCATTAGCTGTTGAAGATGATGGGATTAATACCCTTTCTGACCAGATATACACCTTAAACAACATAGTTTCTTTTGCAATAGACATAATACAAAGTTATATGTCTTCTTTATACCATGGACAGAGTCAACTAAGGTCCCTTATGCAGTTGGGTTGGACGCTACATACATTGAAGGCAGGTCACATTCGCTGGCAACACATTAGCGCAAGGGACATATTTTCCACATTTAATTTAACACGACAACAACGAATGGCTAAGAAAGAAGCAACTTATGTTATGTTAAATATTGAACATTTAGAAAAGTTGCCTTTTACTGTGGCTGAAATATAATCTCCTGAGTGGTTAATACACGGGGTTATTAATCTGCCTATTTCAACACTTCAAATCATGTCCTGCTTGAAAAACATTCCAGTAGGCAGATATGAAAGGCTAGGCGATAGTTACATCCATGAGGTGTGGGAGCTGCCCTTCTCATACAAATGTCTCAGTGGCATGAAAGAGGTCTTTCTTAGTGGTAGTGAATGCAAGACTTCTGTCAGCCATTTAATAGTTTATAAACAGCTGTCCTTGCACAGGGTGTGTAACGCTTCAGCAGTGAATTTGGCTTGTTATCTGAAGGAAGTTCCAGCCCCTTGATTAGACCTCCAGGTGCTCTCAAATGGCAATGAAAACTGTTGTGGGATGCAGGCCGGAATAGTTTATGTTGTTTCGGTCTCTAAGATTGTCACATGCTGTGGGAATGTACTTTTTCCTCCCACAAGGCAGAGAGAAGTAGCTGAGATTTGGCCCCTTGTCGCTACTTCTAATGTGAATTTTGACAAGTTAAGCAGACTCAAGGCTTTATTGTTTCAAAAACATGTGGCTCTCACATCTGCACACGAGACCTATGCGCTTCAGGTAGCAAGGTCATCAGCAGAGATACAGTCCCTTATAAGTACCAACTTTCCGAGACATTTTTGCGTGAGCTCGTGGGACAAAACACAAAATGAAATACAAAACACATGCAGACAGCTAGGAAAAATATGGACAAACAGCAAGTCACTAGAAGACCTTGTGACCTTCAAATTAGCCAGCAAAACCCACCACCCACCTCATCGGATCCGCTAGGAAAGCCACCCTGCATGATCTCATCAGTGCCACCTCCTCACACAGCACCAAAGAGCTCTTTACCGTGGTTAAAGAGTTCACCAAACCCCAATCAGAAGCAGCAAACATCCCTCTATCTCAGGACCTCTGTTACAGACTAGCCATCTCCTTCCATCAAAAAATCAAGGGCATCTATACTAGCTTCAGACCCCAAGATCCTCCAAGCCCACCAACAACCCTCCAGCTCAGATCATCTGAACCTTCACTGATCCTACACTGTTGGACCACCCTCATCATGGATGAGACCCACTCCATCATGAGCAGCATCCACTCTGGAGCCCCTAATGATCCCTGTCCTCACCACATTTTCAACACCTCCATTACACCCGAGCTCTGTCACACTCTCAACTGCTCCATGGAAATGTCTACTGCCCTGAAGCCTGGAAGTACACTGAGATCTCCCACTCCTGAAGAAACCCACGTCCGACCCCCTGGACCTCAAAATCTACTGCCCAATCCCTCTGTTGCCTTTCCTAGCCAAGGTCATTGAAAATGCCATCAACGCACAGCTCCCAATACACATCAAGGACAACAACATCCTGGACATCTCCCAGTCGGGCTTCAAGAGCAACCACAGTACGGAGACTGGCCTCCTCGCCACCACAGATAACATCCACTCACTCCTCAACTGCAGCCAAACAGCAGCCCTCATCCTTCCGAACCTATCGGATGCTCTTGACACGGTCTTCCATGGCACCATCTACTCCAGACTCCATGCAGCTGGCATCTGCAGAAAGGCCCTCTAGTGGATGCACTCCTTCCTGATCAGCAGAACATAGAGTCAGACTCCTGTCATACCTGTCAGAACTTACGAAGATCAGCTGTGGAGTACCCCAGGGCTCCTCCCTCCACCCTACACTCTAACATTTACATGGCCCACTCGCGTCCACCTTCAGGAACCACTGACTGAACATCATCTCCTATGCTGACGACACCCAGCTGAGCATCTCACTGACCAAAAATACTACAACTGCCAAGAAGAATTTCCAGAACCAGATGCCTGGATGAGCTGCTTCAAGCTCAACTCTGACCAGACCAAGATCCTCATCCTGGGACCCTCCACATCAGCCTGGGATGACTCCTGGTGGCCTGCTACACTTGTTCACCCCCAACTCGAACAAACCATGAACACAACATTTGCTTCATCCTGGATTCATCGCTCACCATGACCCGTCAGGTCAACTCTGTCGCATCCACCTGTTTCCACACACTCTGACTTCTCCAGAAGATCTTCAAATGGATCCCAAATGACTCCTGCAAGACCGTAACCCACACCTTCGACTCGACTATGGCAACGCTCTCTATGCAGGCACCACCCAGAAGAACCTCAAGAAACTACATCATATCCAAAACACCTCTGCCAGACTCATCATGGTTGTTCCCCGCTGCAAACACATCACCAGACACCAAAGAGACCTCCACTGGCTCCTTGTTGAGAAAAGGATCAACTTCAAACTCCTCATCCACCCATACAAGGCTTTCCATGACTTACCTCAACCGCCGCATCACCTTCCACACCCCAGCCAGACCTCTCCGCTCTGCTCAATAGGCAATAGCCACTGTATCCCACATACGGAAGACCTCGGCTGCAGAAAGATCCTTCACCTACATCGCAGCAAAGAGCTGGAACACCTTGGCTCTTCACCTCACTCAGTCACCATTGTTACTTCAATTTAGGAAGGACCTTAATACCTGACAAACGTTTTCCTCAATTCCTCAAAAGACCTCCTATGGTAGCTGGGTGAGGCACCTTTTCCCCACTCCACCCCAGATCAGTAAAGTTCCTGGAAAACTGGCAAACAATACTTCGCAAATGAGAATTCCTGTCATACCCTTTTCCCATGACCCTGGT
This sequence comes from Pleurodeles waltl, assembly GCF_031143425.1. NCBI lineage: Eukaryota > Metazoa > Chordata > Amphibia > Caudata > Salamandridae > Pleurodeles > Pleurodeles waltl. The sequence continues at coordinate 1,427,757,210 of NC_090444.1, read as the reverse complement.
TGCTGACAATCCATACATTCCTCGGGCATCATAGACCCCAAATATTCCTTTTAGGGAGGGGGTGCATAGCCTCTCACCTGAAGCTCAAATGAACCTTGGGAACCCCATCCTCAGGTCCAAAGTTGAATTATAGGGAAGGGGGCACATGACTCCCCACCCAGAGCTTTAAGAGGCTCTGGGGACACCATCCTCCTGGGGCCCAAAACAGTTATTTCTGGGAAGGGGGCATGTGTCCCCCTCCCTGAGCCCAAACAGACCCAAGGGACCCCATCCCCAGGGCCATAGTCCAATTACAGGTAAGGGAGCATGTGGGTGAACGTTTCCCCCTTCCCAAGCCTTAAGAAGCCCCTGAGAACTCATCACTCAGGGCCAAACATATTTATATTAGGGGAGGAAGTGCGTCGTCCTCTCACTGAACACAAATAGGACCCAGGGACTCCATCCCCCAGGGCTATAACTTAATCATAGGGGAGGGTGTGTATGGCCACCTCCCTGAGCCTTAAGAGACCCCAGGTACCCCATACACTGGTGCCAAAAACAATTATTTTAGGGGGGTGGGGGGGACAGCTGGCCCTTAGCCTTAAGAGGTCCAGGGACACCACACCCTGGTGCCAAAAACAATTATTTTAGGGGAGTGGGAGTACCTGGGCCCCTTCCCTGAGCCCAAATGGGCCCCAGGAATCCCATCCCCTTGGGCCAAAAACAGTTATTTTTGGGGACGGGGCTTGCCCCCTGAGGACAATCACTAATAATGAGGAAAGACGCGTGGGTGCCTTCCAGAGCTTTAAGAGGCCCTGAGAACCCTATGCTCTCGGGCCATACAGATATTATAGAGGAGGTGGGCACGTCACCCCACTTCCTTAGCCTTAAGAGGCCCCATGGTTCCCATCCCCTGGAGCTAAAGCATGTCTTTTAGGGGCAAGGGAGCGAGACCCCCCACCCCAATCCCAAATGAGCCTCGGGCCCCCGATCCTTAGGGTCAAAGTCTAACTATATGGAAGGAGGACACATGCCCCTGCTCCCCAAGCCTTAATGGGTCCTGGGGACCCCATCCCCTGTGGCCAAACATATTTATATTAGGGGAGGGGCTCATGGGCCCCTGGGACCCATCCCAGAGCGATACATTGATCAAAGGGGAGGAGGTTGTGGCCCCCTCCTCAAGACCAAAGAGGCCCTGGGGACCCCATCCCAGGATACCAAAAACATTTTATTAGTGGAGGGGACATGTGGGCCCCTACCTCGAGCCCAAATGGGCTCCAGGGACTCCGACCCCCAGGGTCAAAAAATAACAATAGGGTATGGTGGCACATGGACCCCTCCCTAAGCCTTAAAAGGCCCTGGGGACCCCATCCCCATGGCCAAAACCAATTATTTTTGGGAAGGGGGCATGTGACCCTCATCTATGGTTTCCGGTGGGCACCAATGACCCATCACCGGGGCCAAACATTTTTATATTAGGCGAGGGGGCACATGGCCCCCTCCCAAGTCCAAATTGGCCACAGGGACCCCATCCCCTGGGACCATACATTAACTATAGGGGAGGGGTTGCGTAGCCTCCTCCCTAAACCTATCAAAGCTCTGGGGAGCCCATTGCCTGGTGCCAAAAGCAATTACTTTATAGGAGGATGGGCACCTTGCCCGCTCCCCAAGTCCAAATGGACCCTAGGGACCCCATCCCTAGCCTTAAGAGGCCCCAAGGACCCCAATCCCTGGGCCAAAAACAGTATTTTTGGGGGAGAAGGGCATGTGGCCCCCCGTCCCGAACCCAATTGGGCCCCGGGACCCTATCCCCAGTTCCAACTACCGATAATAGGGGAGGGGTGTGCATGGCCCCTCCCCAGGCCTTAAGATGACCTGTGGACCCCATCTCCCCTTGAGTCAACCTCTAATAATAGGGGACGGGTGCACACGGCCCCCCTCCCTGAGCTGTATTAGGCCACAGGAACCCTGTCCCCAGGCCCGAATTCTGTTGTTAAGGGAAGGGGGTGCTGCCCTCCTTCTCAAACCTTATTAGGTCCTGGGGACCCTATCCCCTTTGGGCCAAATTGTATTATTAAGGGGGGGTGAGTGGCACTTCTCTTTAGCCTTCTTGGGCCCGGGGACCCCATCCCTGGGGCCAGAGATGGGTGCCCCAGTGCCCTCCATGGGGCACCCACAAAGCATTACTTGGGGTTGCGGGGGAGCCCTAGGGCACTTGCAGTCCTAACCAGCTCTTTGCAAGGTGCGGGAGCCCACATTGCTCCTGCCGAAGGGGTGGGACTTAGACTTGCGTGAGGAGGTTGGAGGGGGGTGGGCTTCTCCTTTGAAGGGGTGGGGGCTGTTTGGCTCGGGTGGAGCTGGATGCCTTTGGCTCTGAGCGGGCCTTCTTCTTCACCGGAGAAGGGTCACGGGAATGGGAAGGCTGGACCGGGGTGGGCTGTGATGTGGAAGGAGCGGAAAGGGCAAGGAGGTGGGCACATTTCGGGACAAGATGGGGTGGGCCAGTGGGTTGGAACAGGTCTGCACGGGAGAGGAAAAGTTTCTTGGGAGCAATTGGGGTGGGCGTGGATGAGGGTGTGGGAGTGGAGGCAGAAGGAGTTGATGTATGGGGTGTAGGTGTGCGTGTAGTGGGTGCAGGTGACTGCTCAGTATGCTGTGGTGTGGTGGATGTCTGATGGGTGGGTGTCTTGGTGCATTTGAGTGTTTTGGGAGATGGGGGGTGGACACAGTGGGAGAGGACAGACAGCTAGTGTGGATGTATGTTGGGTGTGTGTCTGCAAGTCTGGTGAGTGTGCTGCATGTGTCAACTACAGTAGAGGTGGTGAGTGCAGGTGTGGTGTATGGGGTGCATGTATGGCTGTATGCTATTTTGGTGAGTGCAGGAAGAGGAGCAGTAACAGTGAGTGAAGGTGCAGTGCATGAGAGGGTGGATGTAGAAGGGACAGACAGGGAGGCGGGGAAGTGGACGTTGTTGTGTGTGCAGGTGTCTGCTGGCTGTGTGAATGCTTGTGGTGGGAGGTGTGGTAATTGTGTTTGGAAGTGTGCTTCTTGTGTGTTGATGTGCCTGTAAGCAGGTTTGATTGTGTGCTTTGGAAGGGTGAAGGGATTGGGGTGCTGGAAGGGGTAGAGGAGGTTGGAGGGGGGACGGAATGGCCACAGAAACTGGCTGCCGTCCAAGAGGAGGCCAGAGCCTGAAAAGATCTCTGTAGGGCAGACACAGCACCGTGAATGCCATCCAGATAGGCATTGGTCTGCTGCACCTCAGAAGCCAGACCCTGGATGGCATTGACGATGGTTGTCTGCCCTACAGAGATGGATCTCAGGAGGTCAATAGCCTCCTCTGTGAGGGCAGCAGGGCTGACTGGGGCAGGGGAGGAGGTGCCTGGGGCGAAGGAGACACCCACCTTTCTGGGTGGGCGGGCACGGGCAACTCGGTGGGGAGCAGAAGGCAGGGTGCTGATGGTATGGGTGGTGGCAGAAGATCTCACGGTAGTGGCGTGTCCATTAGGGTCTGCCACCACTGGAGGACCCCCATCGGAGGAGGTCTCAGAGTCACTACCTCCTGTGGTAGTAGCCTCCCCCGTGGAAGTCCCCTCACCCTCCCACCCACTGGTGCCCTGGGCGTCCGTTGTCTCTGCCTCGGAGGACCGTGGGCCGCTGCCTCCCCACTTGCCGGTGCCTCAGCCCCCTCACCTGATGTTGATGCTGTACCAAACAAACACAAGAGAACAGGGATGGGGAGACAAAACAGGAGAGACACATGTAAATAGCTGAATGCTGATACACAATGGCCAGACATACACCTACCCAGCAGACACACCCAACAGGCAGCACCGTGCACTATGCCCATGGCCATGGCCCTGACTACTTAGCAGTATACTGACCTACACCCATCCCCTGAAATTGTATTGGAGCTGAGGTAGGTGAAACCTGACAGGGATACCTCTACACCCTTTGGGGAACAGACAGTAGATGGACACCAGTCAAATTCCCTGCTCTAAGCACCATGACCCCTATCGCACACACACTCATCCTTCCAGGCTGAAGTATGGTCTGTGAGTACTCACCCTCTTGTGACTGCTGTGCAGCCTTCAAGCGCCCATCCAGGTCTGGGTACACCACCGCCAGGATCCTTCGCATGAGGGGCGTCAGTGCCCGACGGGCACCCCTTCCACATTGGGAGGACTTCCTCAGCTGGGCCTCAGTGATCTTCCACGCCCAGCGCCGCAGGTCCTCCCACCTCTTTTGACAGTGGGTGCTCTGCCGGTTGTAGACCCCCAGGGTCCGTACCTTCATGGCGATGGCATGCCAATGTGCCCTCTTCTGGTGTGCGCTGACCTAGTAGGGTGACACAGAAATGGAACACAGAGGTCAGGCGCCTGCACAATGGCAACAGCTGGCAGATTGTCAAACATAGGACAGACAGTACTCCCAGACATGCAGGACAGTGGCATGCAGCATTCCATGCCCCAAGGCCCATCCTGGCTCACAGGAGCACACATCTGTGCAATCTACTCCATCCATTACTCACACAGTGCCCCCCAAACCCGGACTCACCTGTACCTCTGGCCTGCCGTAGAGTCTGTCGTACAGGGGCAGGACCCCTTCCACTAGTTTCTCCAGTTCTTCCTGGGTGAAAGCCGGGGCCCTTTCCCCTGCACCATGTGGAACATCCATAGCCAGAGGCAGGCCACAGCAGTACACAGAGTATCTGTCCGCACAAGATCAGGGAGTCAAGTGATCAAACGATGACGAACGCATGTACGTTCTGCGGCGGTATGCACCGTCACCGCCGACGGCGATCATGATACGCCAGGATTCCACATTGGCATCCCTGTTCGCCAATGGGGGTGCGAACAGCGGTCAACACCGCCGTACGCTGTGACGTCAACCACTAGCGGTATTAGGTCACTTCCACAACAAAGGGGCAGAACTACAGTGGGCAGACATTTTGCCATCACCTACGCATCTTGAAAATCATAATACTTACAATGCTGGGCCTACTAGCCATATGAAGCACCTAGGCCTCTATCCATTGAGTATATAATCACACATGATTTACTCTGTTCCCTCCTAGTGATGTACATGTACATCTGTCAGGTTGCAGTTATTGTACAGACACTACTATGAACAATGCAGTTCATGTATTCAGCAAATCTGCCAATGTATGTGTGCACATCACTCCTTTTTCTTACCCCTCATAGGTACCGACCCTTGTGTCAAGGAAGGGCACCCTCGGTGTACAGACCACTTTTGGATATGGGGACCATGGGGGAGCGTCAGATTATTATCACTTACAGACTCACACATGCAACTATTCAGGACCTATGTGCATTACTGGATCTTGCACTGACTCCCAGAAATCGTAATCACCATGCCATTCCAACTGAGGTGCAGGTGCTCTCCGCACTCCATTTCCTGGCCACAGGCTCATTTCAAGTGACAGTGGGCATGGGTGCTGGTTTCTCACAGCCAATGTCCAGCCAGGTACTGACAAGGTTTCTGAATGCATTTGGACAACATCTGCAGTCCTATGTGCGATTCCCCCAAACTGCTGACCTCCCTGCCATCAAGTCTGACTTCTAAGCCTTTGCAAACATTCCCCATGTCATAGGTTCCATCGAGTGAGTGAACAGGTGTACAGAAACAGGAAGAACTTTCACTCCATGAACATCCAATTGTTATGTACTGCAGACCAGTACATTTCCCATGTGAATGTCATGTTTCCAGGTTCAGTCCCTGATTCATTTGTTTTGAGGAACAGTAGTGTGCCACAGAAGATGGAACAACTACAAGAGGACAGAGGGTGGATCATAGGTAAGTTTGCCTGTCACTAACTGACACATTGCAGAAAACCAGCCTGTCTGACTAAGGGACATTACAATGACGGCTCTGTGTTGACCATTTCTCTAGGTGATTCTGGCTATCCAAACTTGCGTTGGCTCCTGACACCAGTGAGGAATCCCAGGACGAATGAAGAGAGGAAATACAATGAGGCCCATGAACGTACTAGGAGGGTGATAGAGCATACTATAGGTCTCCTGAAGGCTAGATTCAGTCCCTCCGGGTGCAGGATGGCGAGTACCTTCTCCTCCCAGTCTGTGTAGTCGGGTGGTGTTGGTGGCGGTCCTCCCCCAGTCTTGTGCACTGTGATGTGGTGCCTGGATGCCATGGCCCTGACCTTCCCCCGCAGGTCGTTCCATCTCTTGCAGATGTCGTCCCTGGTGCATGCATGGTGTCCCACTGTATTCACCCTGTTGACAATGGTCTGTCACACCTCCAGTTTCTGCACAATGGGTGTGTGCTGCACATCGGACCTGAATATTTGTGGCTCCACCTTCAGGATGTCGTCCACCATGGTCCTTAGCTCCCTTTCGGTGAAGCGTGGATTTTTTGGGGGGACATGGTGAGGGTGGTGGATGGCGTCGGGACTGGGGACCGGATATGGGTGCTTCTGTGTGGGTCGATATGTGTGTTCTGTCTGCTGGCGTTCTCTGTCTGGCTCTGGTGCTCTCCGTCTTCTGGTCCTGGTTTAGTTGCAAGGGATTGGGGGGGGTGTCTGGGGGTGTTTTATTGTGTTCTGGATGTGTGTCAGGTGTGTGGGTGATAGGCCTAGCCAATGTGTGCACTTGTTGCTGTTGGGCCCACTTGCCGCCCGTGGAGGTCGCAGCCGCCAATGGTTGTCCGGCCTCCACTGTCCGCCAAGATGATTTGTGCATCATTATTTGGTGGGAGGGATGTGGGTGTGCTTGTAAGTGGCGGGGTGGGGTAGGCAGGGATTCCCACAGACAGGGTCCTGGCGGGGAATGGTGGTCTGGGAATTTTTGACAGGGTTGGGTTTTTCTATCATTATATGGCGGGTTTCCATTCGTCGCCACCGGCGGGATTCTGTTCACCGCCGCCACGGCAGTCGGCGGTCTTTTCCGCCATGTTCATAATGACCGCCTAAGTCCCACTGAGTCCTGTATTGGCTGCCAGCAAAATTTGTCTTCCTGTTGCTGGCAGCCAATCATAGCGCTAGCGAATTGGTCCAAGAGGAAAAAAGCTCCCTGAACCAATAAGAATGATCTATTTTTTTTTATTGGGTTTGAGAGACTCTCACAAGAGTCCCTCGGACCCAATTGTCCAAATATTTCTCCACCTTACTTTCTTAAAAAGTACTGAATGGATTTACAGCAAATTACAAAATCCATGCTTGCTGGACCAAGATCTAGCTTCCTTCCAAATTTGGTGTAATGCTGTTCAGCAGTTTTGGCAGTAGCACTGCCTCAAAAAGTCTATGGAAAATGCATGAGGTTTTTGCGTTTTGACCCCCTCACTTAACAGATCACACCAAAAGTTTCCATGCACAAAACTAGGCAAAAAAGTAAAACATTTTTGGAGAGTTTTGTGATTATTCACCAAACAGTACCAAAGTTATTAGCAAGACAAAAAAGGCATTTCCTATGGAAACACTAACTAACTATAACTACACTGTAGCAATCTCCATATATTGATGTACATTTAATGCTATCTGTATTTAACCACCAGCTCCATCTTGACCACTGACTCCATTTTGGTGCTCAGATTAACTTCACACACCATCACATTGAAGGCGCAGGTATTTTTCAATGCACAGCTTGTGCAACATGTTTTCGCTCTTTCTCACCGAGGCCTGGCATATAACATGTGGGAGTAGAAATGATAAGATGTACCAGGCTGAGAATGTTTATGGTAAAGCCGGGAACAGCTCCGTCTTGGAAAAACACTGAGAGTTGGCCAGTCTCTAGCGTGTTCTTTTCAACACTGACCAGGTACGACCAGCGTTTGAACAACAACTTACTCTATGGGAGGGGAGGTTTCTAGAATTCTCCTCTCCAGTTTGTTTAAAGTATATAAGGGGAGGAAGCTTGACAACCAGGACTAGAAGGAACTCATTCTGATGGGGGGACGCCTTGCTCAAAAGATAATCCCATTGTGGGTAGTGGTCTCCCTCTGCCTCGAATGCCAGGGTTCAACGACCTAAAGTTGGCAGACGAAGGGATGATATCCGTGTCAACCCCCATGGTGATGCATTTTTAATTCCTATTTTTGGTTTTGCGGTGTGAATACATGAATACGTAGTCACAATATATATATATATCTATTATTATATATATATATATATATATATATATATATATATATTACTATATATATATTATATATATATATTATATATATATATGATGTTCATTGTTGACGTTTTGCATTTTCTCTGTTTCAGTAATCATTATTATTCTACTGCTGTGATTATTTAAAGAATTACACGTGTGTTGTTGCATTTGAAATAAAAGCTCACGTTATTCTTTCTGTGCATGAAACTTGGGAAGTGCTTTGATAAATTCATTACTCGGGCTAAGAGTGCTGCATTCTTTCCATTCCATTCACTTTGTTTTCGTCTCAGTCTGAAGTAGAGCAGAACAGTACATAATTTATAATAGTTTTCATTGCTGTCAGCAGTCCAAGGTCAGTTCCTTTTCTTCTGTCCTCCAATGGGGACAAACTCCTTTTTGTCCTATTGTAGAGAAAGTGAGTGTGCTGGTGTCACATCCCTTCTGGGCACCAGCAAAATCCCAAGTGAGGTGGCCAAGTGCTCACTTTGTTTAGCTTAAGGAAAACTCCAAACAGTGCCTGGTTCCTTGCCGACCCACAGACACACCCAAATCTGTGCCACAGTAAGGAGCCCAGTTGATTTCTGGATTTCTTCATGGGGTCAAGCTATATCTAAACTTTGTTTGGCTGGTCATTGGCGTCCGGATGTGTGTGTTTGTGCCCACGTGATGGGCCCAGATGCAGTTTGCATTTCTTCTTGGCCTATGAAGAAAATCCACACTGGCCCTGGGCCCCTCACTGGGTTTGCAGATACTCACACACACACGTCTGCGCCCCTGTGAGCAGACCAGATATTGCCTAGATGTTTTACTTGCCTCAGAAAAATGCAAAAGTATGCCCAGCTCCTCATTCAGGTGCAGACCCACACACAAAAGTCTGCAACCAGATGAGAGGCTCAGAGGCTGTTTGGATTTTTCTTAGGCTCCAAACAAATCCAAATGGTGCCTGGATTCTCGCTGGGATGCAGACACATAGGTGGTCATTACAACCCTGGCGGTCGGTGTTAAAGCGGCGGTAAGACCGCCAACAGGCTGGCGGAAAAAAAATGGAATCACGACCATGACGGAAACTGCCAACATAGACAGCCACTTTAACACTCCGACCGCCACAGCGGTACAAACAAACAGCATGGCGGTCACCGCCAACAGACAGGCGGAGGACAATGTACCGCCTACAGCATCACAACCTACCAATCCGCCACCTTTTCCGGGGTGGATTCACCACGAACAAAAACACGGCGGAAACAGGACTTCGAAGGGAAAACGCTCACCTCTACACACCCCTGAGGAACCAGAACGCCATGGAACCGGAACTCCAGATCCTGCCAGCCCTTATCTTCTTGCTCCTCTACCAGGAGCACGAACGCCAGCGGCGAAGACCACGGTGAGTACTGCAACTACAACACAGGGGAGGGGGAGGGAAAAAACAGGGACACACACACGCAACACCCCCACCCCCACCCTCACCCACTACAACACACACACTAATACAGCATGATACATTACAGTTACATCCCCCAAGCCCCCCAGAGGAATGCAAAGACAAAAGGAAATGACTGTAAACATTGTAATATATTAAAATCCAGTACACAAAAATATATATACACCATAAACAAATATATACACCAAGAATAGTAGTCCAGGTAGTGCTCCATTGACGTCCGTGGAACACTGGGCCCACGCGGCATGGGCGAGACCCACACTCAATCCCCGAACATGAAGGAGAGAACACTGCAGGGGCATCAGATAGCAATAAAACAGGCACCTCAGGGAGAAGGGAAAGAGGGGGCACCTCAGCCGGTTGAGTGCACGACGCCAAATCCACGAGGGGGCCACATGCCCACTGTCCAATCCTGGGGAGTGCAAAGCCATAGTCTCTCAAGTCTCTACAGTGGGTGGGTTGCCCACAGTTCCATCCTGGGGAGTGCAAAGCCACAGTCTCTCAAGTCTCTACAGTGGGTGGGTTGCCCACTGTTCCATCCTGGGGAGTGCAAAGCCACAGTCTCTCAAGTCTCTTCAGTGGGTGGGTTGTCCACTGTCCAATCCTGGGGAGTGCAAAGCCACAGTCTCTCAAGTGGAAAACAGTCTCCACTGGTTCTGGAGGGGGCCTTGTGCCGAGAGTGCTTCATCCTGCCAAGGACTGAGGTAGTGGATATCTTTCTCCACTGGTTCTGGAGGGGGCCTTGTGCCCAGAGTGCTACATCCTGCCAAGGACTGAGGTAGTGGATGTATCTCTCCACTGGTTCTGGAGGGGGCATGATGCCCAGAGTGCTACATCCTGCTCTTGACGGACTCAGTAGCGTCAGTGCCCTTGGCACTCATGGGCCAGCGGTGCTTGTTGCGGCGGAGTCCTTGGCAGCGGTGCTTGTGGCGGCAGTGTCCTGTTCAGCAGTGCTTGTTGCGGCGGTGTCCTTGGCAGCGGTGCTTGTGGCGGCAGTGTCCTGTTCAGCGGTGCTTGTGGCGGCGGGGTCCTTGGCAGTGACTCAGCTGCTGGCTGTCCTGTCTGGCCCAGCGGGGCTGGTGCTGGCGGTCCTGTCCTGGGCAGCTGGGCTGGTGCTGGCGGTGGCCTCCTGGGCAGCGGGGATGATGGCGGTGGCCTCCTGGGCAGCGGGGATGATGGCGGTGGCCTCCGGGGCAGCGGGGATGATGGCGTTGGCCTCGGTGGCCTCCTGGGCAGCGGGGATGATGGCGGTGGCCTCCTGGGCAGCAGGGATGATGGCGGTGGCCTCCTGGACAGCGGGGATGATGGCGGTGGCCTCCTGGGCAGCGGGGATGATGGCGGTGGCCTCCGGGGCAGCGGGGATGATGGCGTTGGCCTCGGTGGCCTCCTGGGCAGCGGGGAGGATGGCGGTGGCCTCCTGGGCAGCAGGCATGATGGCGGTGGCCTCCTGGACAGCGGGGATGATGGCGGTGGCCTCCTGGGAAGCAGGGCTGGTGCTGGCGGTGGCCTCCTGGGCAGCGGGGATGATGGCGGTGGCCTCCTGGGCAGCAGGGCTGGTGCTGGCGATCCTGTCCTGGGCAGCTGGGCTGGTGCTGGTGGTGGCCTCCTGGGCAGCGGGGATGATGGCGGTCTTCTCCGCCGTGTTGCTCTTCCCAGTCTTGCTGAGTTTCGTGTGCCCCGTCCCCACCTTGGAAGGTGTCGCAGCTGACTCCACACTCCCACCTGTACCGCTGGGAGCGGCTTTGGTGGCTGGAGGCTTCCCCCTCTCCCGCCGGGCACTGGCCAACTTTTGATGCTTGACAGGTCGGGGACTGTCTGTGCTGTGGCTCCGTGCCACACTGGCTGCCCTGCTGCCCGATGCACTTCAGATTCTGGTGACTACAGGCACCACTGGTCCCAGAGATGTTGTGGCTGAGGTGCTAGGTTGGGACCTGGAGAGTCGGGCCCTAGGAGACTGACGGGGTGGGGGAGGTGAGGGAAAGAGGTCAAGGGTGGACAGGAAAAGTTTCTTGGGAACACTGGGATGGGTATCTGGAGGGGGTTGGGGAGTGGAGGAAGAGGTTGTGGTTGTAGGAGGTGTTTGGTGACTTTGGGTGAAGGTGCATGCGCTGTAGGCTGTCGTGAGGTGGATGGCTGTTGGGTGGGTGTGTGGCTGCGTTTGTGTATCTTGGGAGGTGGCGTCACAGACACACTGGGAGAGAACACAGGGGACGTGTGAATGGTAGTGGGGGTGGTGACTACAGGAGGGAGACGAGGAGGAGGGGGACACAGTGGTGGCAGTGGATGTTGGTGTGTCTGCATGTGTGTGATGCTTGTGTGAGTGCCTGTGGGATGTGTGGTGCTTATGTTTGCCAGAGCTTCCCTTGTTTGTTGACGTGTGTGCATGCTGGTCTGAAGGTGTGCTTGGGATAGTCTGAGGTACAGGGGATTGGGTCTGGGTGGAGGAAGTTGGAGGGGGGAGGCTAGAGACAGGGACAATAGCTGCCATCAGTGCTGAGGCCAGAGTCTGAAAGGCTCGCTGAAGGGCCGCCTGACCAGAATGAATGCCCTCCAGGAATGCATTTGTTTGTTGCAACTGCCTTTCTACACTGTGGATGGCATTCAAAATGGTAGACTGCCCAACAGTGAGGGACCTGAGGAGGTCAATGGCCTCCTCACTGAGGGCAGCAGGGGTGACTGGGGCAGGGCCTGAGGTGCCTGGGGCGAAGGTGATGCCCACCCTCCTGGGTGAGCAGGCACAGAGCAAAGACTGAGGGGCTGCTGGGAGGGCGGTGCTGGTAGGGGGGGTGGCTGTACCTGTAGATGCGGGGGGCACAGATGTGGCCGCCACCACAAGGGAGCTCCCATCAGAGGACGAGTCCGTATCACTGGTCTCAGCTCTTGTCCCCGCCGTGGAGCTCCCCTCGCCCTCCGTCCCACTGGTGAAATCGGAGTCCGTAGTCTCGCCCTCCAGGGCCATGTGGGATGCTGCTCCCTCCTGCTCTAGTGCCACTGCTCCTCCGCCTGATGATGCTAATGCACACAAGAACAGGGAGACCACAAAAAGGGGGGGAAGAAAGACATGTTGGGTGCATGCATTACCGCTACCGTTGGCGGACACGACAGACACAGAAGCCCCCTGCACTACGCCGCGCACTTGGGCTCCACTGTTCAATCCCTGGGACATGGCCTACAAGGCTATGGCCGACATCTGCACACATGGATGTCACAGGAGCCTGACTAGGTGTACTTGGCACTGTACACAGGTGAGGTGGGGTGCCACAGGGTCTGCCAGAACAAGGGGACCTAACTAGCACACTCGCCCTGGCCTAGGGAAACCCACAGCCCACCTCCCCCACCAAGACACCTCCACTGCGCGCAAAATCAGCAGAATGAGAGTGTACTCACCCCCTTGTGGCTGCTGTGATGCCCTCAAGCGCCCATCCAACTCGTCAGCCATCGCCAGGATCCTGAACATCAGGGGGTCATGGTGCGACGGGCTCCCCTCCCACGTTGGGAGGCCATCCCCAGCTGGGCCTCCGCCGTCTTCTTGCTCCAGCGGCAAATGTCCTACCATCTTTTACAGCAGTGGGTGCTCCGTCTTTGGTAGACCCCCAGGGTCCAGACTTCCTTGGCGATGGCACGCCAAATATCCTTCTTCTGGTGGGTGCTGACCTACAGGAATAGTACAGGGGAAAAGGAGAAAATATAACCGTCCGCACCGTCATTGGCCTCCTTCCCTACCCTTGCCATGTGGCACATGCACTCACCGTCGTTTCATGCACGCCTCAATCTCCGCCCCCCCATATTTCATCCACCCCACTCCACACAGGCATAACCCATACAGCATGCTCCCAGTGTACTTACCTGTTTGTCTGGAGGACCGTAGAGTAGCGTGTACTGGGGGTTGACCCCATCCACGAGTTTCTCCAACTCCTCTGATGTGAAGGCAGGGGCCGTTTCCCCAGACGCACGAGCCATTGTCTCTTCCAGACCGAGGTCACAGCAGCACTTGCAGTGTAGGTTCTCTCCTGTCGAAGATCAGGTATCGAGTGATTGAACAGATAGAAAATGGCGGTTACGTCCGCGGCAGTGCGTACTGTCACTGCCGGCGTACATCGTCATTGGCTCCTGGGACCCATGGGCCCAATGTTAACCAATGCAGGATTGCGCCGCGGTCTTCGACCGCCTACCGCGACGGTGTACAACACCAGCGCAGTTACCTCACATCCCATTGTCCCACTTTACAGGTCAGGCATCTGCCATTTCAGGGGCCCATATGGCTTCATTTTTAACTGCGTCACACATACCTAGGCCTTGCTTCAACAATCATACAGGCCAAATTTCGGATTATGATTCGTGTTCTGTGTAAGCTGTGGGTACGTACCTCTGAGTTGCTTGACTCTGTGCTCACTGTTGTCCTTCATAGGCACCGTCCGCTGGCACATGTGAGGAGATGGCACCATACTCCGGTGTACAGACCGCTGGTGGACTTGTCGGCAATGGAGGAAAGACATGTGATCATCACCTACAGGCTTGATCATGCCACAATCCTGGAACTGTGTGCCCAGCTGGAGCCAGACCTGATGTCAGCTATCCGCCATCCCACAGGAATCCCCCCTCTAGTGCAGGTGCTGTCAGTACTCCATTTCCTTGCAAGTGGGTCATTTCAAACAACAGTGGCCATAGGATCAGGGATGTCCCAGCCTATGTTTTCCAACGTGTTGTCCAGAGTGTTGTCTGCCCTGCTGAAACACATGCGGAGCAACATCGTTTTCCCTCAGGTGGAGGATTTGCCTACAGTGAAAGGTGACTTCTATGCCCTGGGACATATCCCCAACATTATAGGTGCCATTGATGGGACACATGTGGCTTTGGTACCCTCCGCAGGAGTGAACAGGTGTACAGAAACCGGAAGAGTTATCATTCCATGAATGTGCAGATGGTGTGTTTGGCAGACCAGTACATCTCCCGTGTGAATGCCAAATTCCCTGGCTCAGTGCATGACGCTTACATCCTTCGGAATAGCAGCATCCCTTATGTGATGGGTCAACTCCAGAGGCACCGTGTGTGGCTATTAGGTGAGCACATGGAAGCAAGTCAGTGGGAATGGTTGTCTGGGTCTGGGGAAATCCCTACAGGTTAGTGTGTGTCTAACAGTTGCCCTCGCCATTTGCAGGTGACTCTGGTTACCCCAACCTGTCATGGCCTATGACCCCAGTGAGGAATCACAGGACAAGGGCAGAGGAACGCCACAATGAGGCACATGGGTGAACTCGGCGGATTATAGAGAGGACCTTCGGCCTCCTGAAGGCCAGGTTCAGGTGCCTCCATATGACAGGTGGATCCCTATTCTACTCACCAAAGAAGGTGTGCCAGATCATCGTGAGGAGCTGGGGGTCCGCCGCCAGTCCGCTGAACCGCAAGGTGGTGTCTTGAGACCACGGAACGCACCGTCCCCCGTAGGTCGTTCCACCTCTTCCTGATGTAATCCCTATTTCTTGGGTGCTGTCCCACTGCGTTGACCCTGTCCACTATTCTTCGCCATAGCTCCATCTTCCTAGCTATGGAGGTGTGCTGCACCTGTGATCCGCATAGCTGTGGCTCTACCCGGATGATTTCCTCCACCATGACCCTGAGCTCCTCCTCAGAGAACCTGGGGTGTCTTTGCCGTGCCATGGGGTGGTGTGGGTGATGTTTGGGGTGGTGTGTGTAGTGATAAGTGGGGTGATATTTAGTGGTGTGTTGTGTGAGGTACGTGGAAGTTATGTGAGTGATGGTATTGTATGCCTGTGGATGCTTGGTAGCTGTTTGTAGTGTCTCTCTCTGGCCTTCTCTCAGTAATTTGGTCGTAGGGGTTTGTGGGTGATGTGGGTGTGTGTTTTATATTGTATTGGGTGTGTGGGAGTGGTGTGTGTATGTGTATCAGGTGGAATTGTCCAATGTGGTAGTGTTTTGTAAATGTGTGAGTATTTTGAGCACGGCGGTGTGTACCGCCAATGGAATACCGCAGTTGAAAGACCCCATTAAATAAGTTCCCTGCTGTTTAGATTGTGGCTCCCTGCTCAAACCCATGGAAAACCTACAAATGTCTGATACCCCACAATCAAAAAACATAGGGGAACACAGATCTGTGTAAAGCCTTGGGTGGGATTTGTTATTGTATGAGGAAGACTTAAAGCAAACTACATGTGATGGGGAAACAAGTTGTTTAGTGTGTTGTCCTGACCTGCCCATAAGAGCAAGTGTCCTTTGTCACCTAGCAATAGAAATCTTATGATGTGTAGATATTTAAAACATACTGTTGCTCTATATTTCTACACAGTTCTGCGAGCAGAAAACAAGTACCCTGAACCGGCATTTCACGTGCAGCTACTTTCCAAATTTCCAAAATACACTGAACACAGTTTGTTACCTGTGGACACTTTGAACCCATACAAACATACATGCTCCCTCCAGGCTCAAAAGACCTAGAGAAATATAGTTGGGGTTAAGCCTTAGTAAGGATTTGTTCCTGTGTGAGGGAGACTGAAGGGAATTACTATGATTTTGGAAAATGCTAAAAATTTAGGAAACCAGCCCTGTATATAGAAGCATATTTATGGCCTGATTTAGAGTTTGGTGGACGGGTTACTCCGTCACAAACATAATTGATATCCCATCCGCCATATTATGATCTCCACGGCAGATGGGATTGCCTTCACAATTTTGATGGAGTAACCCCTTCCATCAAAGTCTAAATCAGGCCCTTAATCTCCATATCTTGCCCCTTTGTTATTTTATATCCTCTGAACCTGAGTGAGCACTGTGCAACTCCATATGGTGCTCCCACGAAGCCTTATTGCTGCAGTGGATGCCTAAAGCATATAATAGCCCCATTCCATTTATGAAAGGTCTAGATCATCTTTTTAAGAATAAAGGCCAAAAAGGTTTGGTTGCATCTCAAAAGCCCAGCTAAATCAATTAGAGATGCTCGCTGCTACTTATACTAAATCACTAGAACTAAATATGGCTCTGCTTCAAGAATTAGGTGTGGAAATAAAGAGGTTACTAACATATAATGTAGTTTACAGCCAGGCAAGCCAGATCTGGAAACTCGTCTGAAATCAGCCCAATTGAGAAGAACTGTATTCCTATCACTAAAACCCCAGAGACTGCAAGCTGTACAGCTAATGATCACATGCTCTCATTAATACAAAGGTGGCTGTATGAACAATTACACATCACATTTCAGGGTACAGCTCAGCGGATAAGTTTCAAGTTTAAGTTTATTGACTCGGTTAATTAAAACCATCGCAATACCAAAATGCATTATAATAATAAAGATACTTTGCCTACTCATTATGTTACTAGAAACCCATAATAAAAACATAAAAGCTTATTTGAAACTAAAACATTTCATGGTAAGGAGTTGTGCATAGCTAAAATGTTCTCCACTTAATTCCAACCTTGGTCTAGAACTTAACTTTAGGACTTTCTTACTCCCTTACAAACACTATAATAGTAAATGAGTGAAGTTGAGTGAGAATCCTAAGTAGTACCTAGGGCTGTTTCCTGGCTGGAATTAAACTTTCGGAGCTTTACTAATCATAAAATAATGGCCTTGCACACTCAGCTTCAACTTTATTCCCTAATTCTTTTTGAGCCTGTACCGTGAATTTGGTCCCTCAACAGGAAATCAGAATTGAAAGTCCGTTAAGCCAGCTTACAATGGCTGGTCTGCATGAGCTTATGTTCAGTGTCTTAAAAATGTTTTTTAGATATAATATCCTGAGGCCTAGCAAAGCCGGGCTCGCACAAAAAATGTGTTCTAGTGACTCTTGTCTGTACCCACATAGTCGACAGGAATGTGTCAGATCCTGCTGTCTCCATGAAGGGACCATATCCTTTGTTTCCATCAACCCAAAGCGGAAAAGCATGAACCGATGTTTCAGCGACTGGTTGAAGGTTGCTGCTAGATATTCCTGTGCCCGTAAAGTTTTGTACAATGTTATTTTAGTCCAGGCGTGCTGTCTGCTTGCCAGTTTTTGTTTTTGCAGAATTTAAAGATTTCTTCTTAGTGACAGCGTTTGCCTTCCGAAAAAACTCCTTTCTGTCCGGATTTTGGTCCCAGGCTTCTAGCAAACCTAGTGCTTTAATGCAGTTATTTAAGTGATGACCCCAGGTGCTTTTATCATTGTGTCGCTGTTGCTCCTCAATTTCCATCCAACATAGGTTGTTTAGAGTACCAGTCTCAGCGGCACGCAACCTCCAGCATAGTTTAATTAAGGCACATCTAACTGAAATTCATAGTTTTTCAGACCCAATTCTAAATGAACCTGAGCTGGAGATGCTGGTCGTGGTATCCGAAAAACTGTTTTGTAGGCCTTCGTCTGGACTTGATTGAAAAAAACTGCCTCCTTCCCCAGCATAACTTCGGCGCCATAAGTAATGGTGGGCATTAGCCGCGCTGCCATGACAGAAAGCAGGTGGGAGTATGAAGGGCAGCTCAGTTTTTGTTTTAGAACTTTAAAACCATAGGTCAATGAGAGGGCTTTTGCTTGAGCAACAGCAAGCTGCGGCTTGAAAGTCAGGAGGTGGTTCATAGTGAATCCCAAGTACTTAAATGTGGGTGCAACCTCCACCGGGGATCCGTTTATGAACCATGAAGCAGATTTAAACTTCCTGTCAACTAGGCGGACAACCTTAGTTTTACTCAAATTCAATTCTAGGCCTTGCATTGTTATGTATGTATAAAATGCATCGATGCTATGTTGTAGCCCAACAGCTGTTTGGCTGAGTAGAAGTATGTCATCTGCGTACTGTAGCCATGCAATTCCTTTCTCGGCCAATACTGGCGGGTGGCTATTTACGGGAGCTAGAGCCTCGGCTAGGTCTGCAAGATATCAGTTAAACAGCGTGGGAGCCAATACACACCCTTGTTTGAGTCCTTTTGCTGTTAATATTCTGTTGGTGAGGTGGATGCCCTCTCCAATTTTTACTTGCGCCCAAGTACCTGTGTACAAGTCCAGCATTGCGCCAAGGAGGCTGCATGGTAAGCCCCCCCTTTCAATTTCTCCCATAGGCGGGTTCTTGGTACACAATCAAAAGCTGCCTTTAGATCAATAAAGCACTCTAGTAGCCTTTTTTTCTTAAGCCTGGCTTTGTTTCCCAGTAGGGCCAGGGTTGCCAGGTTGGTGGAAGCACCCATACCAGCTCTGAAACCTGTCTGGCATTGTGGAATTAACTGTCTGTCATGAATCCATTCTGCTAGTTGTTGCAGTAGGCAGGATGCGTAGAGTTTTGCTTCCACGTCTATCAATGCTATTAGCCTGTAGTTTGAAGGATTTGCGGGGTTACCTGCTTTGTATATATGGTGAATAATGCTGCCTTTCCATGCATCTGGGAGACCCATAGTGCCTTGGAGCTTGTTAAAAAGCAGCGCCAAATAATACGCCCAGAATGAAGGGTCTCCTCTAAACAAGGCGTTTGGAATGCCGTTCTGACCAGCTGCCCCTTCCATTTTTAGTTTCTTAATAAAGCTTGTTAGCATTTCTATGTCAATGGTCATTAGTGCATGCTTTCCTTTGTTTCCGTTTAGAGTTAAGTCTGTTTGCGTTGTCACTCTGAAGCCAAAATTAATCTTGCTTGAGTCATTGGCTATCTGTGAGGCCTCCTCGTACGCATGGTGCTCTGGGAGTGAGAACATTGTCTGTACGTGGGCTTCCCATGTGGCTGCATCGATACCTGCATTCGTGTGTCGATTTTGTCCCTTAGTTAGTCCGTTTATTAGTTCCCAAAACTTTTTGTTATTTTTCTGTTTGTTGGACATGAGCAGCTTGGTCCACAGATCCTCGTGTTTTGCCATCCAGCAGTTTTTCTTATATTTGGCTCTTAATTCAGGAAGCCTTGTGTCATCAGATTTCCTCCCCCAGCGTACGTCCTTCAGGACTTTTTTTAATTCTCTAGAGACTTGATTTTTCAAATTGCGCAATGTCCTGTTGAACCATGGCTTTTCTTCTTTGCAACTCTTGACTTTGTTTTTTGACTCTATGACCACAATTGGGAGATGTTTTTTGATGGAAAATTTATTTATTAAAGAATCACACAAATGCTTCCAAGCGATCACTCGTTCTCCTTGGGGGTGGTCTTCTAGTGCCTGTACTCTTAGTGATTCTTTGAGCTCTTTAGTTGCGCCTGCACTGTGGTACACTACTTCCATTACTTTGTCGAGGCCCGGCCCCTTCCATTTCAGTTTTTTTGTATCATAAGTCACTAGGGCTGAAATTATGATATTAGCAGTGGGGAGCCGATTCCATTCATTCCGGATCTTAATAAGTTGTGGAAAGCGATCGCTCTCTGTGCGTTGTTGAATCCTATGTGCTGAAACCAGTGGCAATGCGGTTTCGTTTATTAATGTAAAGTCGATGTTGGATTTTTTTGTGCCGCTTGAAAAGGTTACTTGCGCGGATGAGGCATCCCTCAGGGAGAGGCGTCAGGCAGCGCAATTCCATGGTATCAAATTTTATATATGTGCGTGTTCCGTTAGGGTGTTTTGTGCTGCCTTTTCTCAAATCAAGGTTGAAATCGCCAGATAAAATGAGAATTGCGTCCTTATTTTGTTTCTGCAGCATTTTTAGAATATTGGTCAATGTTTCAATGTTTCCACTGTTTTGGATTTTGTTAAGGTGTACGTATACGTTGATCAATAGTAAAGTTCTGTTGTTGCCTGATGGCGCCTGATGTTCCAATTTTATTGGTAGCAGCCAGTCAATTCCCAGGTTGATCTGTTTGATCACCCAGTTGCTTTTTGTGGAGCAATACGTTGTAAGGCCCCCATTGGGTTTTTGAGGTTGTTTTGCAGAGACGTCTATCCCAGATTAACCCAAAATTTATATCGGCTCCATGCACAATGTTTCCTGCAACATGATGATTTCAAACTTCTGAAGGAAACTCAGAGCCGCCCTGTCGGTTACCAGATTTTTTAAACCGTGAGTGTTCTAGGAGCAAATATGGATATATTCTGGGTTTTCGTCAAGACCATTTGTAATTGTTGTTATTTAAATTTTGCCTTCCAGACAGTTTGACTGTTGAGGGAGTACCAATGAAGATCTGTTGGTGCACGCTAGGATGGGACGTGTTTTGGTGCTTTCAAATTGTAATGTGGTCCCAGCTGCTTAGGGAGGTTTCTACTCCCACGGCCCCTTTTAAGATTGAGCCGCCCTTCTTTTGTTACATTACCAAAAGGTTAGGGTATCTGGGTGGTCTAGTTTTTGCAGGGCGATGCTCCATGCGCTAAACGTGTCTTGATGTGCTAGAATTTGATCAATAATGGCCGACGTGGCCCAGGATGTCAGCGTTGCCTCTTTATCTTTATTATTTGGATGTGGAGTAAACTCCACGGTCATCAATTCTGTTGTTGAAATGTGAGCCAGGGGCAAAATCACATTTATTAACTTTAGTATGGTGCCTCTATTTAGAATGTAAAATGCCCCCTTCGAGTTATAGCAGGGGATGAAAAGTAATTTATTTTCCTCTGGGGACGTATTGCCCTGCGTTGTCTGGTGTCCTGGGATTCTTTTTTGTGCCACGCTGTTTATGCAATCATCTGACCAAGGATGGTAACCATGATCTAATATCTGTTTGTTGTTGCCTGTGGGTTGATTTATTACGGTCATGCTGTGTGAGGAGCTTGTGCATTGAGGGTTATGTTCCCAGGTTTTGCCAGTTTCCTGCCTGTCAGTAGACCGCTGAGTTCCCTGTACTGGACACTGCCTGATGATAGTTCCATTTCCCTGGAATTCTCTTAAGGCCGACTCTCCTTGCAAAAGGCCGCTACCCTGCTTGTTGCTGGAACAGGGGGTTTTCGGAGACTGTTGCTGTGATGTTGATTGATTAATAAAAGTGCTTGGTTCGCCCGTGGAATTGTCCTCACTGGCTGGCCGTTCTGCCCTGATCTGTCTAGATTGGCAGATCTTGTTTCTATTTTCAGTGTTTTCTGATTCCTTGGACTGCGTGCCATTTGATTTAGCAAACAATTTCCATATACAGGTGGCTGTATGAACAATTACACATCACATTTCAGGGTACAGCTCAGCGGATAAAGCTATTAACTATTGGGTGAATGATCAAATAAACTGAGTTGTTACTACAGACGCTCCCATCTCAATTAAGATGTACTCTGTTTTTACAGCCAGAGCCCTCTGCATCATCAACATGGGGTAAAGCCCAAATAGAGCAAATCCACAATCAACATAGAACTTACAACCACTACCTCCAATTCTGCAGAAGAGATTTGCCCAGAAGCCTGTATGAAGACGTTTGCCTCTATTGAACGAGATAGCAATCAAAACACCAGCAGTCAGATCACTCTAGTAGAAATACCTCTCCGATTTTGAATGACCATTTGAAAATTTTTGAGGGGGAGCACATCCCCCACACAGTACGCTGGAATGTATCTATTGTGTTGGCATTCCAATCTATTTTAGTAGATGTAAAATAATTAAGTTAAACCAAGTGTCGGTTGCATCATCCCTCAACAATCTCTACAATCAAATGCAAGAAATAACTAAACAAATATTTGCCACCAAGATAGAGGGTTTTCAACAAATAGCATTGAAGTGTGAAGAAAGACAATCTTCAAAAGCAGACCTAATCACTCACAAAAGGTCTACCAACTTTAAAAATGCAAATGGAAGACCAGGACAACAGAATGAGGAGATGCAATCTGATATTTACGTAAAAGAAGAGTACAGAATTCACCAGTTTTAGAAGTTGTTGCAAACCTAATTTGATCACATGTTTTCCTGGTGATGACGAGGATCCGCTGATCAAGAGAGCACATTCTGCTCCATTTTCACCTAAACAAAATAAATTGCATGAAGCAAAAACTCTTGGTCACAGCAATAAGGCAAAATAATTTCAAAATAGCATTTCATTTCCAGATATATTCAGATATGTCTTTTGAGACTTCAGAGCGTAGAAGGAAGTTTATCACAATGATTCCTCTCTGACAAAAAGGAGAGTGCCCAAGCCATGAATATAAAGCCTGTTAACAAAGAGTTCATATAGGATTTTTTCAGATATTGACTCGGCTCAAGAATGTCTTAAGAAATTGCAAAAGAAAGATTCTAGACATTAATGGAAATGACTACTAATATTTACGATTAAGGTACTTTTTCCAAGTTAGCTTAATTTATTCTGTATAACATTCCAAACAACTTGGCAATGCAGAATCTGGTAATATTTATGTGATATTCCCTGGGTGGTGTCGGAGTGGTAGTCTGTTGTCTTCACAACACTAAAAGTGTGCACAATATTACACCAGGTTTGGGGTGGATTCCCCAGTGTGAGTGGGTGGAAATTGACTTGAAGGAAGGGTTTATTGGAAGGGCAGGATGGGTGAGAAGGGTAGAAAACCCAAGAAAGGAAAGGATTAAAGAAAAAAAAACACTAGGTTCCAAAACCAGGCCAAAATGATTCCCATAATTACAGGACCAGTCATTGCTCAGCCCCCTTTCGTATCCTTATGGCCAAGCTTAAAGTCTTCTCCATAAACATTAATGGTCTGAGCAACAAGAAAATAAAATATTGACCTGCCTCATTGAGAAAAATCTCTCATTAGTATTATCGCAAGAGACACACTTGAAAAAAACATCTAGGAAAAAAAATAAACCTTGGTTCTCTTATTCAGTTTAGCCTTTTCCTATGCCTCGGCTGCACATACAGGAGTAGCAATTTTAGCTTCCAACAAGATTTCTAGGGCTATTTTAAAAACTGCACAAGATGACGCTGGTAGATAGGAGGTCATCGCTCTTGAGGTTAACCAATAAAGGATGAGAATAATGTGGGCTCGTATAATTGGGCTCATATAATTCAAGCTCAAGCTCAATTGCAAGTTTTTGGGAATGAAATTCTTAGGTCCATTACAAATTACTTAGAAATTCAGGTAAATCCAGATCAAATGTCAATACTTTTAGGCAAGTGCCACCATTTGGAATTATATCTCAAGCAGAAAGGCATTTGATATTTATGGTAATTTTGATAGCAAGATTGGTTATAACTACATATTGGCCACCCTTCCGGTTATGGGGTAACAATTTAAGCAAAAATTATAACCAGTAAAAATATATGGAGAAAGGACAGGGTCTTTAAAAAAGTTTAACAAGCCCTCCTTCGAATGAGAAATATAGACTCAATTAAGGACTGATATTTAAAAAGCAAACGTTTGGTTTGTCTGTTAATATTTCAAAATGATTCTACATTTTGATTCATTGGTATTTTATGAAATTGTAATTGATGAAGAACCTAGCAATTAAAAAGCAAATAAACAGATGCTCTGCATATTTTACAGACATGTCTGATAAAGATAATGTGGGTCTTTACTATTCAAAACCTCTATATCGGTTTCATAATTTTTCACCTTGTGTTTTATCTTTCAGCAGTACTGGTGAATGGGTATTCTGAAACAGTTTCAGTTGCCAATAGCATGCCGAAAAGGAGCATTTTGCATCTTGTTGGGTCCATTCAAGGAAGATCCTCAGGCCCTCCTTTAAAATGTTACTGTCAATAACTATAATTATAGACAATGAAATGCTCAGCCCTTCGACCCATTCTTTGTGAGGCATGATTGATTTTGCATCTTTCTGAGCTGGGCTTTGGTTGATTCTCTGATCTCCAGTCTACTGTTTATTAGTTGAATCCAAATAAACGCTCGCATATACAAGCATCTTCCGCCCTCTTTTAGATTATTCTCGTAAGTTAATGTGTTCTTGGAGTTTAAAGAATGTTCTGCCACCTTATTCATTTCATCTGCATTTACTACTTTAAAGGTGCTATTTTTAAAGCAGTATTTTGTGGAGGTTTTTATGCTTTGGTAAACCTATTTCAGAGATTACTGCTGGGGCTACCGATCTCACTTCTCTTGACATGTCATATTTATTCAGTTCTGTTATTTCCTATAAATGACTTACGGCCTTTTTAGTTTTGGCTAGAGATAAGTTATTCAGGGTACTTTGTGGCCCGTCTGGCCCTTCTTTAGTGTTTTCTAAGGTTCAACAATATCTGTACTCACTTCAGTAAGTCATTTGAAGACAGGTTTTTCAATTGTGATATCAAGGAAGATCTTGAAATATTTATTTTAAACGTCCTTGAGCGCCGGGTTCATAAATCATTATCTATCGCTTCCTGCCCCATATTACTCAGTCCATCTCCATCCTTTTTATCGATCATACTTTCCATTTCAGTGGCCCCCTCTTCCTGTTGAATATTTTTTACCTTTTGAACATAGATACTTTCCTTTTGCACTTTTGGATTGCACACCCTTTACCATTCTCCACTTCAGATGGAGTTTTTCTTGCCGAATGTGATGCGACATAGATACTGGGGCTACAATGAGATGCTTACATAGGGACTGTTGCACTGTTTTATCATTCAAAAAACTATATAATAATATAATTTACATGACTATCATTTAATTGGCAGTTACAGTGTAAAAAGCTCTTGCACAGATAGTATGCGCCTGATTTAGTTCTCAGTTGATGGCTTACTCCATCACAACGGTGACGGATATCCAACCGCCAAAATTGTGACAGGGTAACTCTTCCGCCGAATCTAAATCAGGTCCTATCACTCTATTTCCATAATACCTGGGCCTCGAGGGCCAGTAAACCGGAGCATAACACGAGAAACTAAAAACTAGCAAGGTTAAATACTCTCTCCAGTTACCAATCTCTTTATATGCTGGCTCATGACTCTTGGTTAATTAAACAAATTCTGTTTAGTGATGTTTACTCCAGTGTGCAATTTCAATCTCTCCTCCGAACTCCAGGATTCAGGCTTCCTCAGAGTAAATAAGGTAGGCAAAATGGGTAGATGAATATCAAACTGAGGAGGCTTAAAAAAGTTTAATTTAAAATGTTTGAAAATTCAAATCAATGCAGTGAGGTCTGCAATGGATAAGACAGAGTACACTCTACAGCACGGGCAGCTCTTCCATTAGGGCGGAGGAGCATCGCCCCCTGCCAGCAACAGAAGCTGCAATCCTTTCACCATGAAGGGATAATAAACTAGGTTAATTCCAATCCTGACGCTGCTCTGTTTTTTCTTTCTTTCTTTGTTTTTTTAATTAAATGTCCCCCCGCTTCCTCCCACCCAAGTGCTGCACCCGCCACGCCCCCCCTTTAAATAGCAGCGAGCCGCGACTGCTCTACAGCAAATAACAAGCAACAAACCACAAAACAGCCAAGCGTAATCAAAGTGGAAAAGTGAAAAAGGAGTAACTTCTACTTCTTACCCTCCTCACTCTCTCACTACTATAACCTATTACATTGCAGTGAGGTCTGCATGTCACACCAATCACAACCACTGAGGAGCCATACTCTCCTCAGCTCTTTCGTTTCTGCTCCGCAACATGCTAACCAGTTTCCTACAACCTTGTTCACCCTCGGCCTCTGACTACAGTAGCTACTGGGGTGGCGGCACTCTGCTTGCTGGGTGCCACACTGAAAGACTGACTATTAGTGCTCACCTTGAACCACTCAGCTACCCATGACATCATAGAGTCACAACAACAGTCGAACGCAGGTAGACCCATTGGCTGAAGTTGATAATCCTGGTCCAGTTTCCAACTGTTAGCTCCAGTAGGTCAAATACCTGCTCGGGTAGCAGGTGGCAGATGCAATCACTTTTTAAATTAAAAGTGCTGATTAAAGGGTCTGGAATATGAACTTGAGTCTGATCCAGATGAGAGTTCTACATCCAATATACATTTTACTTAGAGACAAAAGAAAATTCAGTCAGGAAAACTGACACAAGACAAGGGCCTTGAAGTACAAACAATGCAGGTTTAATTAAAATTAGAAGTACATATAGAAGTCAAAAGGCATTGGTTAGTCAATAAAATCAAAATGCTCTCAATGCAAATAAATATTAAATATCATTAACAGCTGAAATTAAGCCCTCATCTAAGGAATAACCAGAACTAAATATGGTCTACCACAAGGCAAATAAGAATCAATCAGCACTTGCCATAAGGACTGCGCAGTTAGGTAGGGGAGAAGTAACACATACAGGTGGTCATTACAACCCTGGCGGTTGGTGTTAAAGCGGCGGTAAGACCGCCAACAGGCCGGCGGAAAAAAAAAATGGAATTACGACCGTGGTGGAAACCGCCAACAAAGACAACCACTTTAACACTCCGCCCGCCATGGCGGTACAAACAAATAGCTTGGCGGTCACCGCCAACAGACAGGCGGAGGACAATGTACCGCCCACAGTATCACAACCTACCAATCCGCCACCTTTGTGCGGGGCGGATTCACCGCAAACAAAAACACGGTGGAAACAGGACTTCTAAGGGAAAACGATCACCTCAACACATCCCACGAGGAATCCGGACGCCATGGAACCCGAACTCCACATCCTGCCAGCCCTTATCTTCTTGCTCCTCTACCAGGAGCACGAACGCCGGCGGCGAAGACCACGGTGAGTACTGCACCTACGACACAGGGGAGAGGGGAGGGAAAAGAGAGTGACACACACACACGGGATGGGCGAGGCCCACACTCAATCCCCGAAATGACGGAGAGAACACTGCAGGGGCATCAGGTAGCAATAAAACAGGCACCTCAGGGGGAAGGGAAAGGGGGGCACCTCAGCCGGTTGAGTGCACAACGCCAAATCCACGAGGGGGCCACATGCACACTGTTCCATCCTGGGGAGTGCAAAGCCACAGTCTCTCAAGTCTCTACAGTGGGTGGTTTGCCCACTGTTCCATCCTGGGGAGTGCAAAGCCACAGTCTCTCAAGTCTCTACAGTGGGTGGTTTGCCCACTGTTCATTCCTGGGGAGTGCAAAGCCACAGTCTCTCAAGTGGATAACAGTCTCCACTGGTTCTGGAGGGGGCTTTGTGCCCAGAGTGCTTGATCCTGCGAAGGACAGAGGCAGTGGATGTTTGTCTCCACTGGTTCTGGAGGGGGCATTGTGCCCAGAGTGCTTCATCCTGCCAAGGACAGAGGTAGTGGATGGTTGTCTCCACTGGTTCTGGAGGGGGAATTCTGCCCAGAGTGCTTCATCCTGCCAAGGACAGAGGTAGTGGATGTAAATCTCCACTGGTTCTGGAGGGGGCTTTGTGCCCAGAGTGCTTCATCCTGCCAAGGACAGAGGTAGTGGATGTTTGCCTCCACTGGTTCTGGAGGGGGCATTGTGCCCAGAGTGCTTCATCCTGCCAAGGACAGAGGTAGTGGATGTAAATCTCCACTGGTTCTGGAGGGGGCTTTGTGCCCAGAGTGCTTCATCCTGGTCGTGACGGACTCAGTAGCGTCAGTGCCCTTGGCGCTCATGGGCCAGCGGTGCTTGCTGCGGCGCCGTCATTGGCAGCGGTGCTTGTGGCGGCGGTGCCTGTTCAGCGGTGCTTGTGGCAGCGGTGCCCTGTTCATCGGTTCTTGTGGCGGCGGTGCCCTATTCAGCAGTGCTTGTGGCGGAGGTGCCCTGTTCAGCGGTGCTTGTTGCTGCGGTGTCCTGTTCAGCGGTGCTTGTGGCGGCGGTGCCCTGTTCAGCGGTGCTTGTGGCGGAGGGGTCCTTTGCAGTGATTCAGCTGCTGGCGGTCCTGCCTGGCCCAGCCGGGCTGGTGCTGGCGGTCCTGCCTGGCCCAGCGGGGCTGGTGCTGGCGGTCCTTCATAGCCCAGCGGGGCTGGTGCTGGCGGGTCTGTCTGGCCCAGCGGGGCTGGTGCTGGCGGTCCTTCATGGCCCAGCGGGGCTGGTGCTGGCGGTCCTGTCTGGCCCAGCGGGGCTGGCGATCTTTCATGGCCCAGCGGGGCTGGTGCTGGTGGGCCTGTCTGGCCCAGCGGGGCTGGTGCTGGCGGGCCTGTCTGGCCCAGCGGGGCTGGTGCTGGCGGTCCTGTCTGGCCCAGCGGGGCTGGTGCTGGCGGTCCTTCATGGCCCAGCGGGGCTGGTGCTGGCGATCCTTCATGGCCCAGCAGGGCTGGTGCTGGCGGTGGCCTCCTGGGCAGCAGGGCTGGTGCTGGCAGTGGCCTCCTGGGCAGCAGGGCTTGTGCTGGCGGTGGCCTCCTGGGCAGCGGGGCTGGTGCTGGCGGTGGCCTCCTGGGCAGCAGGGATGATGGCGGTGGCCTCCTGGGCAGCGGGGCTGATGGCGGTGGCCTCCTTGGCAGCGGGGATGGGCAGCGGAGATGGGCAGCGGGGATGATGGCGGTGGCCTCCTGGGCAGCAGGGCTGGTGCTGGCGGTGGCCTCCTGGGCAGCGGGGCTGGTGCTGGCGGTGGCCTCCTGGGCAGCAGGGATGATGGCGGTGGCCTCCTGGGCAGCGGGGCTGATGGCGGTGGCCTCCTTGGCAGCGGGGATGGGCAGCGGGGATGGGCAGTGGGGATGATGGCGGTGGCCTCCTGGGCAGCGGGGATGATGGCGGTGGCCTCCTGGGCAGCTGGGAGGATGGCAGTGGCCTCCTGGGCAGCCGGGATGATTGCGGTGGCCTCCTGGGCAGCAGGTGCTTGTTCCGGTGCTGTCATTGGCAGCGGTGCTTGTGGCGGCGGTGCCTGTTCAGCGGTGCTTGTGGCGGCGGTGCCCTGTTCAGCGGTTCTTGTGGCGGTGGTTCCCTATTCAGCGGTTGTTGTGGCGGAGGTGCCCTGTTCAGCGGTGCTTGTTGCGGCGGTGCCCTGTTCAGCGGTGCTTGTGGCGGCGGTGCCCTGTTCAGCGGTGCTTGTGGCGGAGGGGTCCTTTGCAGTGATTCAGCTGCTGGTGGTCCTGCCTGGCCCAGCCGGGCTGGTGCTGGCGGCCCTGCCTGGCCCAGCGGGGCTGGTGCTGGCGGTCCTTCATGGCCCAGCGGGGCTGGTGCTGGCGGGTCTGTCTGGCCCAGCGGGGCTGGTGCTGACGGTCCTTCATGGCCCAGCGGGGCTGGTGCTGGCGGTCCTGTCTGGCACAGCGGGGCTGGTGCTGGCGATCTTTCATGGCCCAGCGGGGCTGGTGCTAGCGGGCCTGTCTGGCCCAGCGGGGCTGGTGCTGGCGGTCCTATCTGGCCCAGCAGGGCTGGTGCTGGCGGTCCTTCATGGCCCAGCAGGGCTGGTGCTGGCGGGCCTGTCTGGCCCAGCGGGGCTGGTACTGGAGGTCCTGTCTGGCCCAGCGGGGCTGGTGCTGGCGATCCTTCATGGCCCAGCAGGGCTGGTGCTGGCGGTGGCCTCCTGGGCAGCAGGGTTGGTGCTGGCAGTGGCCTCCTGGGCAGCAGGGCTTGTGCTGGCGGTGGCCTCCGGGGCAGCGGGGCTGGTGCTGGCGGTGGCCTCCTAGGCAGCAGGGATGATGGCGGTGGCCTCCTGGGCAGCGGGGCTGATGGCGGTGGCCTCCTTGGCAGCGGGGATGGGCAGTGGGAATGATGGCGGTGGCCTCCTGGGCAGCGGGGATGATGGCGGTGGCCTCCTGGGCAGCTGGGCGGATGGCAGTGGCCTCCTGGGCAGCCGGGATGATTGCAGTGGCCTCCTGGGCAGCAGGGCTGGTGCTGGCGGTGGCCTCCTGGGCAGCGGGGCTGGTGCTGGCAGTGGCCTCCTGGGCAGCAGGGATGATGGCGGTGGCCTCCTGGGCAGCAGGGCTGATGGCGGTGGCCTCCTTGGCAGCGGGGATGGGCAGCGGGGATGATGGCGGTGGCCTCCTGGGCAGCGGGGATGATGGCGGTGGCCTCCTGGGCAGCTGGGCGGATGGCAGTGGCCTCCTGGGCAGCCGGGATGATTGCGGTGGCCTCCTGGGCAGCAGGGCTGGTGCTGGCGGTGGCCTCCTGGGCAGCGGGGATGATGGCGGTCTTCTCCACCGTGCTGCTCTTCCCAGACTTGCTGACTTTCTTGTGGGCCTTCCCCACCTTGGAAGGTGTCGCAGCTGACTCCATACTCCCACCTGTACCCCTGGGATCGGCTTTGGTGGCTGGAGTCTTCCCCCTCTCCCGGCGGGCACTGGCCAACTTTTGATGCTTGACAGGTGGGGGACTGTCCGTGCTGTGGCTCCGTGCCACACTGGCTGCCCTGGTGGGCGGTGCATTCCAGATTCCGGTGACTACAGGCACCACTGGTCCTGGAGATGTTGTGGCTGAGGTGCTAGGTTGGGACCTGGAGAGTCTGGCCCTAGGAGACAGACGGGGTGGGGGAGGTGAGGGAAAGAGGTCAAGGTTGGACAGGAAAAGTTTCTTGGGAACACTGGGACGGGAAGCTGGAGGGGGTTTGGGAGTGGAGGAAGAGGTTGTGGTTGTAGGAGGTGTTCGTTTGGTGACTTTGGGTGAAGGTGCATGCGCTGTAGGCTGTCGTGAGGTGGATGGCTGTTGCGTGGGTGTGTGCCTGCATTTGTGAATCTTGGGAGGTGGCGTCACAGACACACTGGGAGAGGACACAGGGGATGTGTGAATGGCAGTGGGGGTGGTGACTGCACGTGAGCGGGGTGTGGTGGTGTGTGTGCTGGTGATGGAAGTAGTGGCTGTAGATGTAGTACATGCAGGTGTGAGTGGAGACGAGACTGGGAGGGAGACGAGGAGGAGGGGGACACAGTGGAGGCAGTGGATGTTGGTGTGTCTGCATGTGTGTGATGCTTGCGTTAGTACCTGTGGGATGTGTGGTGCTTATGTTTGCCAGAGCTTCCCTTGTGTGTTGACGTGTGTGCATGCTGGTCTGAAGGTGTGCTTGGGATAGGCAGAGGTACAGGGGATTGAGTCTGGGTGGAGGAAGTTGGAGGGGGGAGGCTAGAGACAGGGACAATGGATGCCATCAGTGCTGAGGCCAGAGTCTGAAAAGCTTGCTGAAGGGCCGCCTGACCAGAATGAATGCCCTCCAGGAATGCAATTGTTTGTTGCAACTGCCTTTCTACACCCTGGATGGCATTCCAAATGGTAGACTGCCCAACAGTGAGGGACCTGAGGAGGTCAATGGCCTCCTCACTGAGGGCAGCAGGGGTGACTGGGGCAGTGGCTGAGGTGCCTGGGGCGAAGGTGATGCCCACCCTTCTGGGTGAGCGGGCACAGGACAAAGTCTGAGGGGCTGCTGGGAGGACGGTGCTGGTAGGGGGGTAGCGGCTGTACCTGTAGATGCGGGGGCACAGATGTTGCCGCCACCACAAGGGAGCTCCCATCAGAGGACGAGTCCGTGTCACTGGTGTCAGCTCCTGTCCTCGCTGTGGAGCTCCCTTCACCCTCCGTCCCACTTGTGAACTCTGAGTCCGTTGTCTCGCCCTCCAGGGCCATGTGGGATGCAGCTCCCTCCTGCTCCGGTGCCACTGCTCCTCCGCCTGATGATGCTAATGCACACAAGAACAGGGAGACCACAAAAAGGGGTGGATGACAGAAGAAAGACATGTTGAGTGCATGCATTACCGCTAAAGTTGGCGGATACGACAGACACAGAAGCCCCCTGCACTACGCCGCGTACTTGGGCTCCACTGTTCAATCCCTGGGACATGGCCTACAAGGCTATGACCGACATCTGCACACATGGATGACACAGGAGCCTGACTAGGTGAACATGGCACTGTACACAGGTGGGGTGGGGTACCACAGGGTCTGCCTGTGAAAGGGGACTTAACTAGCACACTCGCCCTGGCCTAGGGAAACCCGCAGCCCACCTCCCCCACCCAGACACCTCCACTGCGTGCAAAATCAACAGAATGAGAGTGTACTCACCCCCTTATGGCTGCTGTGATGCCCTCAAGCGCCCATCCAACTCCGCGTACGCCACCGCCAGAATCCTGAACATCAGGGGGGTCATGGTGCGACGGGCACCCCTCCCACGTTGGGAGGCCATCCCCAGCTGGGCCTCCGCCATCTTCTTGCTCCAGCGGCGAATGTCCTCCCATCTTTTACGGCAGTGGGTGCTCCGTCTGTGGTGGACCCCCAGGGTCCGGACTTCCTTGGCGATGGCACGCCAAATATCCTTTTTCTGGTGGGTGGTGACCTACATGAATTGTACAGGGGGAAAAGAAAAGTTATTACCAACTGCACCATCACAGTCATTGGCCCCCATCCCTACCCTTGCCATGTGGCACATGCACTCACCGTTGTTTCATGCACGCCTCAATCTCCCCCCCATCTTTCATCCACCCCACTCCACACAGGCATAGCCCATACAGCATGCTCCCAGTGTACTTACCTGTTTGTCTGGAGGACCGTAGAGTAGCGTGTACTGGGGGAGGACCCCATCCACGAGTTTCTCCAACTCCTTCGATGTGAAGGCAGGGGCCCTTTCCCCAGACGCACGAGCCATTGTCTCTTCCAGACCAAGGTCGCAGCAGCACTTGCAGTGTAGGTCCTCTCCTGTCGAAGATCAGGTATCGAGTGATTGAACAGATAGAAAATGGCGGTCACGTCCGCAGCGGTGCGTATCGTCACCACCGGCGTACATTCGCTCCTGGGACCCATAGGGTCCAATGTTAACCAATGCAGAATTGCGCCGCGGTCTTCGACCGCCTACCGCGACGGTATACAACGCCAGCGCAGTTACATCACATCCCATTGTCCCACTTTACAGGTCAGGCATCTGCCATTTCAGGGGCCCACATGGCTTAATTTTTAACTGCGTCACACATACCTAGGCCTTGCCTCAACACTCATACAGGCCAAATTTTGGATTATGATTTGTGTTCTGTGTAAGCTGTGGGTATGTACCTCTGAGTTGGTTGACTCTGTGCTCGCTGTTGTCCTTCATAGGCACCGTCCGCTGGGACATGTGAGGAGATGGCGACATCCTCCGATGTACAGACCGCTGGTGGACCTGTTGACAATGGAGGAAAGACATGTGATCATCACCTACAGGCTTGATCGTGCCACAATCCTGGAACTGTGTGCCCAGTTGGAGCCAGACCTGATGTCAGCTATCCGCCATCCCACAGGAATCCCCCCTCAAGTGCAAGTGCTGTCAGTACTCCATTTCCTTGCAAGTGGGTCATTTCAAACAACAGTGGCCATAGCATCAGGGATGTCCCAGCCTATGTTTTCCAACGTGTTGTCCAGAGTGTTGTCTGCCCTGCTGAAACACATGCGGAGCTACATCGTTTTCCCTCAGGTGTAGGATTTCCCTACAGTGAAAGGTGACTTCTATGCCCTGGGACATATCCCCAACATCGTAGGTGCCATTGATGGGACACATGTGGCTTTGGTCCCCGCCGCAGGAGTGAACAGGTGTACAGAAACCGGAAGAGTTATCATTCTATGAATGTGCAGATGGTGTGTTTGACCGACCAGTACATCTCCCATATGAATGCCAAATTCCCTGGTTCAGTGCATGACGCTTACATCCTGCGGAATAGCAGCATCCCTTATGTGATGGGTCAACTCCAGAGGCACCGTGTGTGGCTATTAGGTGAGCACATAGAAGCAAGTCAGTGGGAATGGTTGTCTGGGGATATCCCTACAGGTTAGTGTGTGTCTAACAGTTGTCCCTCGCCATTTTCAGGTGACTCTGGTTACCCCAACCTGTCATGGCTACTGACCCCAGTGAGGAATCCCAGGACAAGGGCAGAGGAATGCTGCAATGAGGCCCATGGGCGAACTCGGCGGATAGTAGAGCGGACCTTCAGCCTCCTGAAGGCCAGGTTCAGGTGCCTCCATATGACAGGTGGATCCCTATTCTACTCACCAAAGAAGGTGTGCCAGATCATCGTGGCCTGCTGTATGCTTCACAACTTAGCTTTGCGATGACAGGTGCCTTTTCTGCAGGAGGATGGTCCAGATGGCGGTGTTGTTGCAGCTGTGGAGCCTGTGGACAGTGAAGACGAGGAAGCAGAAGAAGAGGACATGAACAACTGGAACTCTGTGATCCTGCAATACTTCCAGTGAGACGCAGGTAAGAATACAAACCTGCCTACTACATGTACTTTAACGCTACTACCTCTCTAATGTCTGTCGTTTTCACCCAGTGTATGGTCACTGAGTTGTCACTTTCCCTTACGATTTCACAGATGTGGGTCCCACTGTGTGACATCTGCTGTGTTTCCTCATGGACTAGAGCTGTGTGACATAGGTAAGTTGACATTGCATTTGAAAAAGCATTTTGACACTGTAATTGCTAATACACTATTTCAAAATCACAGACTGACTCCAGATTGTTTTGTGCTTCAAGGGTGTTTATTTAAGTGCTCAATATTGGAGGGGGTTGTAAAATGGTGAGGGGTGATGGTGGAGGAATGTCCATGGCAGAGTCCAGTCTATTAGTCTCACAGGTGCATTGCCCAAATGAGCATAGGAAGTGGAGCTGGGGCAGTTTGAGGATGGACAGGGTGACAAAGTGGGACAGAAGGATGACATTCAGGGTGGTCTCATTTCTTGGCATCGTTCTCTGTCTTTCTCCTGGATCTCAGGGACCGTTTGCGGGGTGGTTCTCCCTCTGCAGGGGGTGGGGTGCTGGTGTGGTGGTCCTGTGGTGGGACGTCCTGTCCACTAGCGCCGGCAGAGGTGGTGGGCAGTTCATCGTCCAGGCTAGTGTCAGGGGCCCCTTGTTGTGCCACAGTGTCCCTCCTGGTGTTGAGTACTTCCTTCAGAACCATTACAATGGTGCCCAGGGTGGAATTGATGGATTGCCATCGTCTCCTGGGAGTGGTGGTAGGCTCCCATGATGTTGGAGAGGGCCTCGTGGAGAGTGGGTTCCCTTGGCCTGTCCTCCCCCTGTCGCACAGCAGCCCTCCCAGTTCCCCTGTTTCCCTGGGCCTCTGTCCCCTGAACCATGTGCCCACTACCACTGCCCCCAGGCCCCTGTTGTTGTTGGGGTGGTGGGTTAGACAGGGTTCCCTGTAGTGGTGGACACACTGCTGATTGACGTGTCCTGGGGACAGAGGTATGGGCACGCTGGGTGGGTGCTGTGCTGGTGTTTCCAGAGGGGGGAAGCTCTTTGATGGCCTGGGTCTGTGTGAGGAGAACTGACTATCCCGAGGTCCCCGATGGGCCGGGCTGGTCATCTAGATCCAGTTGGACAAAGCGGGGGTCATCACTGTGGGCCTCTTCTGTTGGTGGTGTGGACATGTGTGGACCCTCCTGTCCGGTGACGTTGGGTAGGGATCCTGCAGGGGTATAAAAGGATGTTTATGACATCTGTGTGTGCCATGGTGTGCAATAGGCGGCTGACCGTGTACCCCAGTGCTTGCATTCCTGTGTGGGACCTTGTGTGATGGTGGTTTAGGGGGGTGTATGGGTATGTGCAGTGGCCATGCATTGGTGATGGGTGTCCATGCTTTGTTGTTGCATGAAGGGCTTGGTGTTGGGATGTGTGGTTTGTGATATTGGGACATTTGTGAGGAGTTGGGGTGATGGGGTGAGGGCAAGGGTGGGGGTATGTGATAGCATGCAGGTAGGGTAGCGGATGTAATAGTTAAGATTTGACTTACCAGAGTCCATTCCTCCATCTACTCCTGTGAGGCCCTCAGGATGCAGAATCGCAAAGACTTGCTCCTCCCATGTTGTTAGTTGTGGGGGAGGAGGTGGGGATCCGCCGCCAGTCCGCTGAACCGCAAGGTAGTGTCTTCAGACCACGGAACGCACCTTCCCCCGTAGGTCGTTCCACCTCTTCCTGATGTCATCCCGATTTCTTGGGTGCTGTCCCACTGCGTTGACCCTGTCCACTATTCTTCGCCATAGATCCATCTTCCTAGCTATGGAGGTGTGCTGCACCTGTGATCCGAATAGCTGCGGCTCTACCCGGACGATTTCCTCCACCATGACCCTGAGCTCCTCCTCCGAGAACCTGGGGTGTTTTTGCCGTGCCATGGGGTGGTGTGGGTGATGTGTGGGGTGGTGTGTGTAGTGATAAGTGGGGTGATATTTAGTGGTGTGTTGTGTGAGGTGCATGGAAGTTCTGTGGGTGATGGTATTGTGTGCCTGTGGATGCTTGGTAGTTGTTTGTGGTGTCTCCCTCTGGCATTCTCTCAGTGATTCTGGTCATAGGGGTTTGTGGGTGATGTGGGTGTGTGTTTTATATTGTAATGGGTGTGTGGGAGTGGTGTGTGTATGTGTATCAGGTGTGTGTATTTTGAATTGTCCAATGTTGTTGTGTTTTGTAAATGTGTGTGTATTTTGAGCGCGGCGGTGTGTACCGCCAATGGAATAACGCGGTTGAAAGACTGCCGCGTGGATTCGTGTGTTGTGATAGTGTGGGCGTATTTCTGTTGACCTGACGGTGGAGGTTTTGTTTTCGCCAGTTTATCACTGACCTTTGGTGTGGCGGACTTGTGTGGGTGTCTGAATTTTGGCGGATTCCGAGCTGTGGCTCATAATAGCTGTGGTGGATTTCCGTGGCCGCAGCGATGTGCTGGCGGTCTTCTGCACGGCGGTAAGCGGCTTTTACCGCCAATGTTGTAATGAGGGCCACAATGTTCTAAGTTCAAATCAAAGAAAGGCTTGACATGGAGACTTCAGGAAAAAGGACTGGCTCATCTCCAAAATGCTGACCCTTTTTAATTTTTAGACACAGAAACTGTGCAGTCACTGTAGTGTGACAAAGAAACTCACATATTACAATTAATAAGTAAACAGAAAACACATCACTTGGAAATAGCAACATTTAGCTTAAAGCTAATGAATACGCTGTACTATGCCCTACACAGAAAAAAATAATGAACTGAAAATATAAACAGCACCTTCAGTTGGTCTTCAGTCGTACACAATCGTTTAAAATCTGTCCGCTTAAGGAACATCAGGAACAGAAAAGATTTAATTTTGTAAATGTTACAAAGCGAGCACGTCAATCATACTAACTGAATATCGTACTGTACGAAATTGGGTTAATAGCTGAGAGGGGTGGAAGAAATAATAAACAGAACCACTGTCAGGGTGAACCACAAAAGTCACTAAACTAACGTGTGCTTAACCCTCTGGTAGCTTGGCATAACAGCAGTCAGACTTAACTGCGAGGCAATGTGTAAGGTATTTATGCAGCACACAAACAGTAATAAAGTTAAAATACACCAAAAGATTAAAAAAAACAATTTAGAACAACAGAGTAAATGTTGATAAATAGAATGACACCAAAATGATAAAAACTCCAAACAGTAGAGTCGATGATATGAGATTAAAGGTTTTAGGTAAAAAATAGTGCCAAGGAGTGCAAATTCCAATCGCGGTAATCTCACAGTAGACTGAGGGAAAGACATGAAGAGTGGGTCGAATACAGAGACCACTGAAGAGTTATTTTCTTTAGTCTGGTGCGAAGAGTGCCCTGGGCTGCAAAGAGGAGGCTGTCAGCATAAGGAAAAGGTTTGAGTCACTCTGTGTAGCTTATGTTCAAAAGAAGCAGGTTCCATCCTTCATCAGTCAGCAGGGCAGTCCATCTTCTTCAGACAGCAGGGCAATCATTCTTCTGAATCTTCCACAAGTCCAGAAGTGTTCCCATGAGAGGTTCTGAAGGTCCCACATTTATATCAGGTGCCAGTCCTTGTGTGGGGGAATTCCCTGACCTAGCCCCAAAACTGATTCTGGTTAGTTTTGCCCCTTCCCCTGGCTCCAAACTGTCTAAGGTGGCAAATGCAAGAACAGGCCTAGTTTTGTGTTCCTTTGTGTGTGTTGCAGGCTGGGTCCTTTGAAGTGCAATCAGAGCAGGGTACAGCTCCTCCCCAGTTATGCTGTTAAAAAGACCCTCTCCCCTTCCTTTGTCTCACTGTCTGCATGCAATACAGAACCCATAAAAGCAGAGCCATTCACAGTCATGTGACCCAGGACACTGGCTGAAAGGCACAGTTGGTTTGGATAGAAAAATGGCAACTTTCTATATATGTTTCAAAATTGTAAATTAAAATACAACTTTACTAACAAAGAGGATTCTATATTGCAATTCATTTGAGTGTAAATAGAATTCCTCCCTTTGCTCCCAATCCGAAGTTAACAGTGCAACTGAGTAGCCCAGTGTTAGTTTATGGGAGAGCTAGCCTTGCAACAGGGAAAAATGACTTTAGGAGCTTTTCACAGCTAGGACCTGTAAACCTTAATCCAACATGTCCTACTTTTAAAATGCTATCTACCCTGCCCTCGAAGTGGTTAGGGCCTACCTTGGGGGTCACCTATAAGTATTAAAAAGGAAGGTTTGGCTTTCACAAAAGGTTTATTTTGCCACATCGAAATGGCAGTTTAAAACTGTGCTTCCTCTCAGTGACAGTCCTAAGACATGTTACACAGTGGTACCTTAGTGGGTGGCACAATGTGTGCTGCAGCCCACTGGTAGCATTTAAATTACAGGCCCTGCATACATGTAGTGCTATTTACTAGGGACTTACAAGTAAATTAAAGGTGCTAATTAGGTGTAGGTTAAATTTACCATATTTTAAGAAGCAAGCACTTAGTACTGGTTACCAGGGGTAGAGTCCTAATGTGAACAAAAATGAGTTCAGCAAAGTAAAAGAGTGAAACCAAAATGTTTGAGGAATAGCACACCAAGGGCGTCAGTTTGATGTATAGCGTCAGTTTGATGTATATTATTAAATAAACAATGGAGGTCACATCCAAGCTCTGCAGTGCAAAGGCAGGGAGAGGAGAGATGAGTCAAGCACTTTAAACCACATGCGCAATTCTAAAAATATGAGTACACCATGGTCCATTAATCTCAAGCTACACAAGATGCCACTATATAAAACTAGATAAAGTAATGCATTTGCCAATTTCTAATATTATTGGAATCGTAAAAGTCTTAAATATGGAATCTGTTTCCAAACAGATGTTGAGTTGCACTTCCATCTTACACTACTTGACAGTATAGGGCAGACTGGTGGGGAGTATGCTCCCATCTGATAGTGTGTTTGATCGATGCAGCGTCAGGCATCAGCGCATCTGCAGTGCACCTTCTATGGAGAGGAGGAGGGCACCATAGCGAGGGAGGAGAAGAAGGCAGAGTATTCACAGTACCAAACACACGCTGTCAAATAATTCAATATCTCCATTGTGCACATGAGGGTGTACTACATAAAGTGAGCACAGGGAATGCAAAAGATAAGACAGAGGGCTTCATTACGACTTTGGTGGTCTGAGGATAAGACCACAGAGGTCGTGGCCACCAAAAGACCGCTATGTTGGTGGTCATCTAACCTCCGAATTAAGAGTCACATTATGAAGTCTGCCAAAAAACTGCCAACATTTTGAAAGTGGAAGGACAATGGAGGATGGAAAAGAGGCGGTCCCATCCCCACCAACGCCAGCCCGACAAACATCCTCCCATCAGATTACAATCCACAAATCACAACATTTACTATCACACACCCAATACCAAACAACCATCACCCACTCACATCAAAGCACTTATGCCTCATCACTAACATTTCATTCCACCTCTTTTTGTCTACACTACCTCACCATCTTTACCACCACTACTATGTCCCCACAAAAACACCCACATTTCACTGATGATGTGTTGAGGGTAATGGTGGACGAAATAGTCAGGGTAGTGCCACACCTTTTCAGGGCACAGGTTCAGCAAACATCAATAGCCAAATAAATGGAGTTGTGGCACAGAATAGTCAACAGGGTGAATTCAAGAGGCAGCTATCCACACACAAGGGAGGTCATCATGAAGAGCTGGAACTACTTCAGAGGGAAGGTACTTTCAATGGCAACCCAGGCACTAACTGGCAGTACTCAAGACTGGCGTTGGGCCTCCACCTCCTCCCCCACAGTTCACATCATGGGAGGAGAAGGTCTTGGACATCCTGCTTATTGATGGCCTGACAGGAATACCTGGGGTAGTGGAGCCTTGTAAGACCCCACAACATTCATGTCATCAAAAAGTTTTGTTTTGAATGCTCCCTCACCACCTTTCTCCACCTCAATTACCAAGCCACCCACCATCCCTCTATGCCAAATGTACAAATACCACTCTCTGGCATGCCACATGTCTACTAAATTCACCTGGGTCTACAGTCCTTGAAAATGGCATGTGAAGTACTGGGAACTGACAGCACTACAACTCCCAGAAGACACTATTCCACCATAAAGGAAACCAGTACAGTGCACTAAATTTGAGATGTCTTGCATGAAAAACTAACAAGTAATGTAACCCATCATGAATGTTCCACTATGAAACAGTTTATGACAATGACAGCAATGCAATGGCCCACTTCCACTACCATTAAGCTACAGATGAGTGCCCAGTCAAAATGCCCCTAGAGAAAGTTTCCTACGATTGACATTGACTCACCTGGGGTGGAAAACTAGACGCCAAACTGGATGCACTTGAAGTACATCCAGATAGAGGCCAATGTCAACTGCTAACTCCTATACTGTGTGCCAACTCTGACACCATTGTGCTATGTTCAGTTTTCATATGAATATATGATGGCATACACTTTACTAGGCAACAAATGTAATAACTCATGTCATTAGTCAAACAACATAAGAGGATATCAGCAGTCATCGAACTACCAATATAGTCAAACAGCTTTGAGCATGGTGCATGGAATTGAAAGATCTGACTCTCACTTTGTTCTACCTAAGAATTGGTAGACGCTGTCATTGTCATTTCAGTGGATCATGTAAAGGCAGCGTGTGCATCTCACACAACATCACTGGTACACAAACATAAACATCACTTATTGCATCACTGTGTGTTCCACTTTTCCCACAGGTAACCTTGTTAATGTCACCATGGAGAGGTAACCAGAGGCTGCCTCAACCCCTCTGGATGAAGGCCCCAATGAGGACAAAACCCATGGATGTTTGGACCCTGATGATGAAGCTGGCCCTTCAAGGACACCTGGTCAGTCTACAACTGTCAGCCTCGCTCTGCCCACATTCACTCCTCCCAGCTGTGTTCCATCAACATCACAAGCAAGCAATCGCCCCAAAACCTGTGTCCCAAGGACAGTCTCTACCACAGTGTTCCCCCCAGTGCAGGTACCCGAGTCACCTCTTGTCACCCCTGACAATGATGTTCCTGCCACCAGTGGGAGTGGGCATGCTGTGCCAGGGGCACAGGCATGTGGGGGGAGGGTGCGTGGGAGGGATGGTGTGGGCCAGATGATGGGGGCTCAAAGGGACAGTATTGACCAGGACACCATCTCCCTTTTTGGGAGCCTGCCAAACTTCCCAAAACATGATTGCAAAGTACTCACCATGATGGGGCAATCCAACAGCTGCAGAGGGACAACCAGGTCCAAAATGCCATCCTTGCTGGGGTGCTGAGGGACATCAACTCTACCCTGAGTAGGTCTGGCACCCAATATCAGGCCTCTTCCACTAGCAATGATTTATCAGGCCCTTCAACATCTCAGGCTGCTAGTGGAATGGAGGCCTGCCAAGGGAAGAACATGCCTCAGACACCCCACCCTCTGTAGCCCGAAAATCCACCCCCCCCCCACACATACGTGGACATCCACCCCGACATCCAGGAGGAGCAGATGCCAAGACAAAACCCATTGCCAGGAAGTGAACCTCTCCTGATTGGTTCCCCTTGTGTGCAACAGATACACCCTGTTGATTGTTCTGAAACCTAACTCCCATGGTCAAGTACACTGGACTTGTGTCTCCAAACGATGTAGTAGCTACCCAGATGATTTCATCCACCATGACTGACCCCTTCACTGTTTTCATTGTGTTATTTTGCTTTTCAATCACTCATATAGCTGTAGAGTCTCCAATAAATACCACTTAACACTGGTCCTATGTAAGTGTGATG
Source organism: Pleurodeles waltl (assembly GCF_031143425.1). Classification (NCBI taxonomy): domain Eukaryota; kingdom Metazoa; phylum Chordata; class Amphibia; order Caudata; family Salamandridae; genus Pleurodeles; species Pleurodeles waltl. Next base: position 1,427,715,090 of record NC_090444.1, on the reverse strand, counting down.
TATCAACCATGTACAACTGTCATATATGATAGCTCTTGTACCAAAATGTTCAGCTCTAATGTACAACCTTTGTTAGGGTCATCACACATGTACTGTATACTCAGGATACATTTGGCATTGGGATTGCAACATAGACATGACAAAATTAAGCTGTAATGTACATCTACACATATTTGTTTGTAGATTGTCAATCAGCAGATAGAGGAGCACTGCTGGTGACTTCAGAATGTCAGCTCAGGTGCCATACACCACTAACCCACAGGATACTGAATTTAGGGACATGTTAATCTTACTACAACCCAGGGGCCAAATAGATAAGTTCCATATATCACCAGGAAAAGCCTTATCAGATACCCATACCTTTGCTTCCTTATTACCATACCCCATGATACAGACAAAGATCAGTACTGATATCCCCAGTCCTGGAACCTTTCACTTGCCATGGTCAGACAACTGTAGGTTTGCCACTCACCTATGTCAGTCCTCAGAGACATGCACATTGGTCTGCAAAGTATAACAGACTGACAGCTTTGTACAAGGTAGGTCACATACAACAGAAACCAATGTGATGGAAGAGGCCCTGGATTCTACATTATGACGTGTCAGACACAAGTGGACACACACATAGCACCATTTGTCCACCTCCAGTACTATACGGGTCTTCTTGGTGGAACAACACACTGCCATCCCACCGTCCTGACAGTCTGGCCATATAAGTCACACTCCACAAACTCATGATAAGCAGTACCTGGCTTCATCTATGTCCACTTCTCATGTCTGCCTGCAAATTTCATCTGCCTATGACATTGTCTGAGATCTCCAAATGTGGATGAGCCAAACAGAAACTCAGCTAATCTGTGATTGATAAAGATTAGGGATAGGACCGATTTGCACACATATCACTTTGATAGTCCATTAGGACCAGTGTGACTTTGCTTGTGCTTTTACAAATCATTGCACTGTATACCTAACTGTTCTATACACATTTCAATTAACAATCTGCATGCATATCAGAGTCATTGGCATTGGACCAACCTTAGATGGTGGTAAATAGAAGATGACATGCCAGGCATACATTATACAATACACCATGGACTCTCATTTGTAAATACACATCACATACCTTTAGTCAGTTGAAGTACTGATTAATGAGATCTGCTCTGATGTCTCCAGTTCTAGCTTCATCATGCTCATCTTCACTTGGCAAATCTGCATTTCCAGCCACAGTATCTGCTAGCTCACCCTCATATGGTATAAATGGTATCTGACATCTCAGGGCACAGTTGTGGAGCATACAGCAGGCAACAATAATTTGACATACCTTGTTGGGTGAGTAGAGGAGGGCTCCTACAGACTTGTTGAGGCTGCTAAATCTTCCCTTCAGGAGCCTAAAAGTCTGCTACATGACACGCCTTGTTCTTCCATGGGCCTCATTGAAGTGGATTTGACTGACGTGGTTGGGTACCTCACTGGTGTCAACAACCCAGGACAGTTTGGATAGCCAGAGTCGCCTGTAAGGAATAGGTACTACAACACAAACATACATCTTGAACATGCACATTTGTGATAGCATGAGAAAAGCTTTACAGACACATCTGACATCTATGACTTACCAACCAGCCAGAACCTATCTGTGTACAGTCGTGTCATCAGCAGTGGGATATAAGGAAGTGACCAAACTCAGTCGGTGTATGTTGTCATGGTGGTAAGCGGTTACAACAGAGGTGGACATTGCTATTAGAACACATTGCGGCCTTTGGCGGACTTGGGCCAATGGCAACACCCGCTGGCAGTGACAGTCCTGTACGTGGCGTTCGTGACGGCCATCTTCATCAGTATTCCTCACTTGACTCCTGACAATTCTGCCAACAAGACCTCCAAGACGTGAGCTGCTGTGTACTGCTTCTGGGAGCAATCGTGCAAAGTGCTGCAGATGATAGGGTCCCAGCCTTCACTCCAGAAGAGCTGGACAAGCTTGTGGATGAGTTTCTACCCCTGTATGGACATCTATATGGTGCACCAAAGGAGCAGGCGAGTCCAATGGTATACAAATGTGCGAAAGGTGGAGTGTATGATGGTGTGCATGAAATGTGCAGGACTGAAGGATTGAGTCATCATGTGTTGGTGGAAGGACATGTGTACATGTGCATAGACAGATAGACAGTACTAATACATAGTAGATAGTGTGTGATCTATCTTCCTTGATCCACAACATATTTTGCAGCATGAACATCAATAACTGTGTGAGAAACAATTGTAGACCCATGCCATGTAATAATCTTGTGGCATGGTCATATGTTTTTAGTCAATACCTGACACTTCTCATCCATGCTGTATGGCTGGCTCCACTTCACACATGGCCTGGCTGCTGATGGTAATTTGTTAAGGAGTTTGAACAGTGAGGAAGGGTATGTTTGCTTACTTGCTATGGTTGAAATTCTATTCACCACTTGTGTTGAGATGGTGCATGTGGGCATAACGTTCGCCTCTTGTCTGTGTCATCGACGCAGGTCAATGGCCATCAAAAAAGGAAATCCGGCTTGCCATCGCCAAGCAAGTGTGAATCCTGGGGATCCACAGCTGGTGGAGTACCCACTGAAGGAAGCGATGGGAGAACCTGAGATGCTGGGCCCAGAAGACCACAGAGGCCCAGCTGAGGATGTCCTCCCAAAACAAATGGCCCACATTTTGGTGGCGGCCTACCCTGAGTTGGATGGGCGTTTGAGGGCAGCACAGCAGCAACAAGGGGTTAAGTGCTGTCTAGACACATGTACATCTCTCTGCCAGTTTAGTGTATGGTGTGTAAGTATTTAAGCTGTGAAAATGTGGTAAGTGCTAAAGGTAGAGGGTCTCCTAGGAACACCAAGATGTCCAGGTCATAGCACTGATACACAGGTGTGGACATTCTACTGTTTATGTGGACATGATACTCACCTATGTTGACCCTTTTGTATAAATGCATATGGTGATGCACATGTGACTGTGTCATTTGTGTACCGCTACACTGCTCTATAAATACCCTGCTGGTTCGTCCTTCCCACCTATTGATCCATGCCCCAAATATCCTGTTGGTAAGTGGTCCAAGTATTTGGCCTCTGTCCATTCCAATGCACCTGGATCTAGCTCTATGTGCAACATCGGGTCTGACAAGTGAGTACCAGACCAAATATCCCCGAGTTGTGTAGTAAATGTCAAGTTCATGTGAAGGTGTGATCTCTATCTGAGATTTCACACGGCATACTTGGAAATCGTACTCAGAGATATGAGGAGGTGTCTCATATTGTTCAGTGTGGACTGTACCTTGCCACCTCTGATGTTTAGTCAAGATGGACATCCGCCATGCTAAAAAGCATGGTGGTATTACTACATTCCTAGTGCAAGACATATCATTCACATGGGAGTTCAGACTATTTGTACCATGTACAAGTTGTGGTGAAGGTAAGCGTCTACCCTGCTATTCCCCTTGCCACTGTTTTGCGGACATGCTTCATAGGACAGGACATCCTCTATACAGGTACACTATACACTTTTTTTAGCTAGCATCATGTGTACATTGGTTATTTCTGCCAGTTTTCAGCTTTGTGATTCAACTTTGGCATACTTACATTTGTTATTCAGAATCTGTTTTGAAGGTTTTTAGTATGGCAAACCTACATTTGCAACAGCTTCATTGTGTTGCAGGTGTTGTAGTTGACAATCACATGTTGGTGGAATGATATATGTTGTCCATCAATTGGCTTGACTCTAGGTGTATGTCTCAATCATGATTACCTTAGATGTTGTTTTAGGTCAGTGTAACTTTACTCTAAAGATGTAAGGTTGCTCATATCTGAAGTGTGGATAATGATGTTGGTTCTTAGATAATGTTATTTTGATGTTACCACTCATCATGATAATTTGAACTGCATGTGGCCTTCATGCACATGAGAGGTGTCCATTGTAGTTAAGGTGTTGGCATTCTCCCTGGTGTTGACTGTGGCTAATTCTCGTATGCTAAGCAGGCCCCTTAAGAGTACTTGACTTCGTTTGCTAGGTGAGAATGATTGACATTAGTAGGTACACAAAGTCTGTATCAACCTTTGCAACAACACAGGTGATACATGTGTTGATGAGATGTACTTATACTCCACATTTGGATATGCCAAACGGAGTAGGAGCATCTGAGCTTTTTACCTTTGTGAAGGTAATCAACACAGTGACATGTGATGTATGTGATTTCCATGCAACATGTAGTCTTGTTATTGGCATTTGATGAGCTAACTTTCATGTAACATGACATATGGTAATGCAGTGAGTATGTGTAGACTTGGAGTATGTGTAATGTGGAAATCAATGTTCACAGTCATTTCCATTGCTGGTTTGTTGTTTGACAGTGATGCTGAGTATATGGACCCATTTTCATGTCATCAATTAATCTTGTCCAAGAATTGTTTGTGTCATAGCTGTGCTGATGGGATGGTGATTTTGTTGTCAGATAGATGGCTTGTGTAGTGGGTGACACTGTTGTCACATAGGGTTGTGGAATGTATGTTGTTGTGACACGATGTTGGCTCAAAACAGTTTCAACCTGGGGGGTGCATCACACATATATGTGATGTTAGTGTTGTGTATAGTGTGATGTAAGTGTATGAAAAGAATGTGAAGACCCTATCTGTCTTTCTGTTTCTCAGCATCGGCAGGCGAAGGAGACAGAGCACAGTCGAGTGGGGAAGCTGCTGGCCACGGAACCAGAAGTCATGATACCACTGACAATGAGGGACCTTTGGCCCGGATGGCGAGGGGAGTGTCACAGGGGAGAATGGATCCAGGTCTTCATCTTTGAAATCCGCCCCCAGTGGACACTCCCTGGTGGTGGCGGACCCATCTGGGGCCACCCCAGCACCATCTCTGTCCACCACCCCCTTACTACCACCACCCTCCCGGTAGCTCCCCACCCAGTTGGTCATGCCCGCTCACCCAAGAGGGTGGGCATCTACTTTGCTGTCGGCACCTCTGCCCCAACCCTGTCATCCCTGCTGCCCTCAGTGAGGAGGCTATTGACCTCCTGAGGTCGATCTTTGTCGGTCTGTCGACCATCGTGAATACCACCCAGGGACTGGCAACTCAGATACAACAGTGTAATGCGTTCCTGGAGGACATTCACAGTGCACTGGCTGGTCTACAGAGATCTTTTTAGGCTCTTTCCTCCACACTGATGGCAACCAGTCACCCTTTGTCTCCCGTCCCCCTTCTACCTTCCTCTTCCCAATCCCAAACCCATCTTACCTAACCCAGCCAAAGCACACAGACAGACATACGGGCATGCATCCACCTCAACATCCAAGGGGAGCTCAGTCAAACATAAGCACAGCAAGACACACCACCGGCATGCACACAAGCAACATCCACCTGCAGACCCAGCAACCATCACAACCTATCCTGACACCCCACCATTCCCAGCATCACACACAGCACACCTGACACACCTGCAGACACCACACCAACATTCACAGATCCAACCACCACATCTAGCCTACCCACAGACAGCACCACAGCAGACCCTCAGACATCCAACTCAGCTACCACACCTGCAGAATCCACAGCCACTTACACTCCCACAAGTAGCACATCCATCATACCTGCAGTCACCACCCCAATAAACATGGCATCTCCCAGCACCTCCTCCCCCCCAGCCCAAGACACATAAATGCCCTCACTCACCCACCCGACACCCTACATCCACAAACATGCCGCGTACAAACATGCACATAGATTCCACAGACAACCACTCCCTCTCCCTTCACACCTGAACTCTTTTGCTATGACCGTCCCCAGGTGTCAAAGAAATATTTTCTCGCGGAGTATTCCCTTTTCCCTACTCCCCCCCAAAACCTCTAAACATTCTGTTTCCCTCCCCAAGTCGATCCCTTTCACATCCAAGGCTTTCCCTATCCTCCCTGCCAGTGCCCAGGCCCCCCACCAAGAAGTCTATCCCTCCCAAAAAGACCCAGTCCTCCCCAAAGCCTAATCCTACGCCCCCCTCCCAAGTCAAATCCCAACCCCCCTCCCAAAACTAAGCCCAACCCCCCTCCGCCATTGCTCCCCCGATAACCCATGGGGTGCCTGCCTGCCCCCTTGATGTCCCTACATGTGGAGGTTACATGGCAGTCAGGAGTCAAGGTCGGGGCACACATGTGTGCACTGTGTGCACAGAGACTTTTTATTTGGACTAGCCTATGGCACATTTCCACTTACTTTTAATATATTTCAACCAACATTTTGTTGGTTTGGTGGTTACATCTTTGTCATGCTTTTTATCCCTAGTATGGAGTTGCTCCTGGCTGACATTAGTTGTGTGTCTGTATTTGTGTGTGGTGCTTGTGCTACCAGTGTTGTTTAGCCAGTTTGTGAGGCTGTGTGCAGTGCTTTTTCCTCACAGTGCTAGGGTGTGTGCTGTGTGGTGGGCATGTGTATGTCCAACACATTTTGTTGTGATGACATTGAGTGGTGTTGGTGCTGTCATATGTTTGTTGCTGTGTTTTGTGGTTGTGTGTGCTCTGTGTGCTTTGTGTGCGTGTTTTGTGCATGGTATGTGAGATATGATGCCCTATGTATGTTGATCAGTAAGTAGTATGGTTGTGTAAATGTGACTGTCCGTTCCCTGTTGGTTGTATGTTTGTTGTATGTGTGATGTGTCCCTGGGTATTGTCCAATGTGGGAACCCTGCCTATAGATTGGAGATGGTGCGGTTGTGTTGTGTTTGTGATGTGGTGTGTGGCCCTCTGCAGATACATCACATAGTGAAAGAGTGGATGTTAATGACAATAACAATGTTCTGTGTTTCTTCTAGGGCAAGAAGGGGTTCATGTTTAAATCGCCACAGCCACCAACAATGAGTTCAAAAAGACTAAACTAACATAACTAGGCAAGAAAGATCCAACCTGAATACCCAAGGAAGGTCAGCTGCTGGTGAGGTAGTCAGTTTATTTACTTACAAGAATTCATTTAATAGAAATAGTAAATAAATATTTACACAAAAACAGACAAGATCTTCGTACACAAAAACTCCTTCTAAATAATCCAGAGAAGCTCTAGATGTACACTTCATGCAATTTAACATTAAATCGAATTGCCACTACTTTTTTTCTTAACAATCGTACAAAATCAAAAAAAGGTGTTGTGCTTCAGTACAAGACTGCCATTCTATTAATTGTTTTGTTTCTTTATAAAACCATCAGATATAAAATTCAGTTTAAAATTGCTTGAATGACTACATGGCCTCTGAGCAGGATTCCTAAGGTTACCAACAGTATGAGTCTATTAACCTTTGCTTTTACCTGCAATCTCCAAACTTGTGCTTCATATAAATTTGAAAAGAAATTGGTAGTTAAAATGTTAGACAACAAAAACCTCAGCATGATCCTCCATTGATAAACCTTGCAACTACAATTGCAACGTCAAAACTCTTCAATTCAAAGTGCTTCGTGCATCCATCCTTAAGAGGACTCTGTACCTTTAAAAAATTGAGCAAAGGGTCTATTTTCTTCTATCTTTAAAATATATACAGTAGAGAAGTAAATGAGTTATGCTATATTTCACACCTAGAGCACATGGGCAGTAACCCTGGTTTTGGTGAATTTTGTTACAAAGCAAGGGAATTTTCCATATCATGTCTACCCCAAAGTGAATAAGTAAGATTTGGTTTCTAATATTCTTGTTAGGAATTTTTGATAACTAGGGAAATATCCCTCAATCTCCTAGATTTTCAATGAAGTGCATTATCTGATTTATTTGACTGCAAGTAGACCCTATCAGCTGATTATCTAAGTACTTTAGCCACTTTGATAAGCAGAGTTTTTACCTTTCACCGTTTTCTTATCATAATTAAACACATCAAATTTGAAATAGGAGTTGTTGATTAATTTAATAATTTGGCGTGAAAGAGGATCTTGGGACATTGAGTGCCTCTCACAGTTTGTGTAGAAATTTTGGGATTAGCCTCGTTCTTCAAAGAGAAGATAAAAATCTAAGGAAACGAGATTTAAGGCCCACAAGATCAGACCTCACTCTAGAAGCAAGTCCTGGATCATTGAATTTTGAGAGATAGAGAATAACTTCTTCAAGCACGCATTTCCCACACGGTCCAAAATTAATCTATTGTTGAGGCACAATATTTCTGCTCGATATAAAGCTTGAGGGACTAGTTCAGTGGGTCCGCTTATAACCCACCATATCGAGCATCAACCCTTGTTAGGACATTGGTAGTTGTCATCAAAGAGGTTTTTAGCATGGTGAAGTGCTTGTCTCTTTGCATTGTGAGAAAAGCCAAGGCCCTAAATACTTGTATAATTTGGCCTGCTACAAAAGGGCATTCTTAAAAAACCAAGCAAACTTCATAGATCTTTTTGAGAAAACTAGAGTCTTTGTGCTATCTATGCTAATCGAAAGTTTATTGCTCTCACAGTATGCATGAAGGAAGTAAAATTTTCACTGCAGGCCAATTGGTGTGTAGTCCATGAGAGCAAGGTAATTGGAATAAAATAGGCACAGGTTATGGTGAGCTCCATTTTTGGAGAGAAATTGTTTTTTGTGGAAAGGAAGCCTGGAAGGTCTGCTATAAACGGGTACGGACGAATAAGTTAATCTCACAGAGCTGTAGAGTAGAGGGGGGACGCTACAGGGGTGCCCGTTGTCCCCGTTGTTGTTTGCTTTGGTCATGGAGCCCTTAGAAGCTAGGGCGAGGCAGGTAACCTGTTATCGAGGACAGAGAGTAAGGGAACAATGGCTTAGAGTAGCAATATATGCTGATGACAGGTTGCTATTTTTACAGGATGCCAAGGAGGAACTAGCCGGGGCCAAGAGCATGCTGGAAGGCTTTGGGCGATTGTCTTCCCTTAAGGTGAATTGGCAGAAGTCTTGGGTGTACCTGGTGGTTGCAGGATTGCCAGCACTGGAAGACCTAGCCTCACTGCTGAGGGCTCCTAGCTGTGTGTGTTACTTGGGTGTCAGGATCTACCAGGAGCAAGTAGACTTATTGGATGGCAATGTGGGCAGTGCTCTGCGGGCCCTGAAAACTAGTATAGCATTCTGGTCAACCCTCCAACTATCAGTCATAGATAGAATAGCACTACTGAAGATGGTTGTCTTTGGTTGTCTTTTACTTTGGAGCGCTACCCCTGTGGATACCCCGGGCAACTTTTAAAGAACTAGACTCCACAGAGATATCATTCACATGGGGATCTTCCTGCAGACGAGTCGCATTAACTACACTTCAACACCGGGGCATGGCCGGCAAGATGGCCGATCGGCAGCACTAGAAGAGTGCTCTCGGCCCCGGCATCTCAATCCTTGATTATCCTGCCGCCCCAGGCCCCCGCAGACCCGGCGGAATGGTTGAAGATGACTTCAGGATTAGAATAGGGGCGTGAGGAGCGGAAAAAAGCACTGCAGTCGTGCCGCAGGGGAGCGTATGTGGAGAGCGTCTGACCCTAAAATGGCGGTTGCGATTGCGATCGAGACAGTGAACTGGGCCGATAGCTGTTGAACGCAACACCAGAGTAGCAAAACCTGGGAGGGGGTGGCCCCAACAAAGAGGTCGCCTGAGGTGAGGAGCTAGGCGCAATCTCTGAGCCGTGCCCCGTTCACCCCCTATGTATAGTGAGCGGAGCTGGTGATCGGCCCCCCAGGTCTGGAGACCCACGGAGGCAGCAAGTGTGCAGCTTAGCGGCGGCAACGGTGCCCCTGGCGGGAGACCAGCCTTGTGGTGGTTGGTGCTATGAAGGGAGTGGGGCACACCTGCCCGGTTGACTGTCTGTTGAGGTGGGCACCCCGGCTGCAGGAGTCTGGTGCTTGCGGAGCTGCACCGGAGTTATAAGGGCAGTTTAGGCCCACCGCTGGACCAGAGATATGAGTGCGCACAACCGGCCGCGACACTCTGGCTGGATGGCTCAGTTCTGATCGGTTCCTAGGATACGGGACTGGCCGATAGAGGGGCCAGTAGACTGTGACGCATAAAACGCTTGCGCTATTATTTACTGTGCTGGAATTTCTCTTGGAGTGGTTCCGTGCGGGCGAGCCCTTTAGTAACCGTGCTGTGGTGAGCGGTGAGGGTGCAGAGATCGAGCTCTTGAGCTACTGCTGGCGACATGCATCTCAGTACCCGGTGAACTTGTTGGGAGCTGGCGCTCCGAAAGGTGTATAAAATGGGCAAGGACAGAGGAAACAATGGAGAGCAGCAAACCCGGATGGACCATTACACAGCCCAGAATGCTAGAGGGAGTCTGCAAAAAGATCCCCCCGGTCCCACGAAAAAGGGAACTGAGTCCACTGAGACACAAATCCTGACTGCCATTGCGGCATCTGGTTAAGCGGTGAAAACACAAAATTGCAGCCACAGCGGTCGATGTCAATCTACTGAGAGCTGATTTGAGGGTTATGGCAGAACTCTCAATGGCCACTAAGCAATAGGTGACATGTATGCAATCTGATATAGACACGCTGAAGGCCTCAGGGGCCACCCTTGAAGTTAAAACGCGTAAATTTGAAGCGAGAGTCAAGGATGCGGAGGGTAGGGTGAGAAGATGTAACCTCTGCATAGTCGGCTTCCCCGAAGGTGTGGAGCAGGTGAACATTGAGGCCTTTTTAGAAGACTGGATTCACAAAAGTTACCTGCCACCCCTTTATTATCTGTGTTCATAGTGGAGCATGCACACACAGCTTTAGCGCCGCCTCCGCCACCGGGAGCCCCTCCGAGAACGATTATAGCCAAGATCCTCAACTATAAAGACCGAGACGTTATCTTACAGGAGGTACGCAAACATGGAGACCCTACCTATAAGAATCACACCTTTGCTTTTTTCCCAATTACACCAGGGCGGTGCGGCTCCAAAGACAATCATAAGCAGGTATTAAACAAAAGCTAAAAGAACTGGTTTATACCTATATGTTGCTGTATCCAGCCAAGTTGAAGGTTCTCCATGCGGGCTGCTCCCATTTCTTTCAGTCTTCTGAAGCAGTGTGGGACTGGTTGGAGCGAAGTGATGGGACAGGAACACCTGAATCCTTGACCGGGGAAAGTAGCAGGAGACCTCGAGGGGCAGCGGAAGTGCAGACCACTGCACACAGAAATAACAGACGCCGCTGCACTAACTGTGGAGGCAGAGTGATTGTACGCCCGGATGGCACCCTGAGTCTTGACCGTAGGAGACAAGTCACATTGGAGGTGTCCTTGCGATCCAGGTCCCCGAGTGGCACAGGCAGACTGTCTCCAGAAACAGATAATGCAGGCACCTGAGGGATTTGGTGGAAATTCAGAATTGGTTGGAGACAGTTAGTCTGGTTTCAGGATTGGAGCATATATTCTCCTCTCTTTTGGCTCTCCTTCCTCTCTCTGACCCCCCTGTCCTCTCTGTCCTGCAGCCTTTTGGTGCTGGGGTAGCGGGGGACTGGGATGACAACTAGACTGGGGGCTGAGGCGGTGTGGTGATTCTGTGATACCCCCCTGTTTTTGGTCAGTTTTTTGGGTATAGTGTGTGCGTGGTTCGGATGATCTGCGTGTGGTGGGAGTGTCGGTATGCAGTCCGGACCAGAACCTGGCTATTGAACAGGGACTGCGAATGCTTTCCCTTTCGTCTGGGCCTTAGAGGAGATAGCGGGGTACACACACAGTTGGGCATACACTAGTTGAGGGAGGTGTTTACCTGGGGTGGGATGGGGGAATTGTATGTGATATCTAGTTGGAGTTCAGTTTTTGACACTGTGAATACTGAAGGCATTATACCAAGGAAGAGGCATTGAATTACTTTGTTGCAGGTACACCGAGCCAGGGGACTGCGTTGGGGGGGCTGTAGCTGTGGTTATGGCAGGTACCCTAATGCGTATAGTTACATGGAATGTTAGAGGGCGGAACTCCTTTGTGAAGCACTACAGAGTACATACATATCTTAGACGGCTTGGTGTGTATATTGCTCTCATACAGGACACACACTTGGTTGAGAATGAAGCACAAAAAGTACAGAAAAAGTGGTGGGGTCAGCTTTACTCTTCGACATATTCATCCTATGCCAGAGGGGTGTCTATTTGGGTTGCCCCTGGAACTCCCTTTAAATTAAAAAGTCTAACGGCCAATGTGCAAGGTCGATACATATTCTTACACAGAGTACTAGATAGCCAAGAGCTCTGCATTTTTAAATATTTATGCCCCTAACACAGATGATGCGGAGTTCTTATCAACAGCTCTAATAAAAATTAATACCTTACACAGGTATGCCCATCATTTGGGTGGGTGATTTTAGTTGCGTCTTAGATGGTACTCTACCTAGGGTCCCGCTGAAGATGGACACTAAGACGTATATGACTACCAAGCTAAGACACGTTATGAGGAATCCACACTTCGTAGATGTGTGGAGAGAAATGCACCCCACATCCAAAACATTTTCTTGTTGCACACCTACACATGGGGCTTACAGCATACTAAATAGATTTCTTCTTGCCAACGATGGCACACTTGATGTCCGCCGAGTTGTTTACTAGGTCAGGTTCATGCCCCCCTACTACTGGAATGTGAGACACACGTACCCAAACCAGCAACCCCCCTATGGCGTTTGAGACCTCAATTACTTAGTGATACTGAATATAAAAGAGATCTTAAAGATGTGGTGAATGGATACTTTAGTGCAAATTGGGGCACGGCCAAGACCCGTGGCATTAAATGGGAGGCACTAAAAGTAGTCATCAGAAGCGAAAGCCTTAGTAAATCATATGGTATCAGGAAAAAGCTAGACCAAGAGCTCACGCAACAGAAAGGCGCGTTGACGGCCCTACAGCACCAAGTAGACAATCGCGATGCATTGGAATCTGACTGCCTTGCGGTGCATGGTAGAATAGAGGACCTTTGGGGTAGACTGGATAGTCATGTTTGCTGAGATTATAGACAGCAGCTGTTTCGGGAAGGGGACCGTTCGGGGCGTATGTTGGCTTGGCTCCTCCGGTGGGAATGTCCCATCCCCATCATCCTGACACTCAGTGGATTTTCTGGGGAATAGATTTTAGGACAGTCACAAGTGAATTTACATTCAAGAACACTTGAGGAATATCTATGTCTCACCACAGAGCGTAGGTGGTTCTCAGATGCATGAGTACCTTGATGGACTTCGGTTGCCCCGCCTTTCTGATGCTCAGGTTGGGGAGCTGAAAGGGGGGGGTGTCGTTGGAGGAGCTACAGGAGGCATTGGGGGGTATAGCGTCCGGGAAAGCGCCTGGCCCGACGGGATACCAGTTGAATTTTACCGAACATATTCTGCAGCGGCACTTCCCCACTTGTTGGACATACTTCATGAGGCATGGAGTGGAGGATTCTTGCCAGAGCATTTGAGAGAAGCGTTGATAGTTGTTACCGAAATGAGGGAAGGAGGTTGAGGACCCAGGCTCCTATAGGCTGTTGCCCATGCTTAACGTTGATGTTAAATTGCTAGCTAAGGTACTGGCGACTCAATTAAGTCGAGTGGTGGCACATTTAGTGCAGGGAGATCAATGCGGATTCATACTGGGAAGGGGGACTCATATGAACAAACAAAGCTTATCACATATAATGCACGAGACTCGTGACTCTGCGCTTCACACAGCACTGGTGGCCTTAGATATAGAGAAGGCATTTGATACTTTATCCTGGGGACACCTATGGGAGGTGATGCGCAGGACGGGCATAGGTACCGACTTCCTTTCATGGGTGCGTCTCTTGTATGCAGCGCCTCGGGTGCCGGTGCGTACAGGGGCAATAGTGTCAGACTCCTTTACTATTGAACGCGGCAGGGATGCCCCTTGTCACCACTGCTGTTCGCGTTGGCCATGGAGCCCCTGGCCATACAGTTGTGGACTGGCCTGGATGGAAGGGGCCTCCGGGTAGGGACAAAAACACATATTATGGCATTGTATGCAGATGATGATCTAGTGTACGTTACAGACCCGGAATAGTCGGTCCCTCTCTTGTTAAGTATGATGGATGTTTTTGGTCAGGTATCGGGCCTCCGAGTTAACCGACGGAAGACGGTGTTATTTCCGATGGCCTGTCTGTCGACGGTGGCGGCACCATAATTACCATGATTGGGTCTGACCTGGAGACTGAGTACTTTCAATATCTGGGCATCCAGGTAACAGACTCCCTGCAACTGCAATATACATTGAATATGGGGTGAGTGCTGGAGGGCCTTCGAGCCTCTGTTCAATTTTGGACCTCCCTCCCACTATCAGTTATGGGTAGAAATGCACTTAGTAAAATGATCATACTCCCACGGTGCCTGTATGCAATGCAGAATTCACTCTGTGAACTTCTCCCTTCGCTGTTCTGACAAATTGATGAATTGCTATTGTCCCTAGTCTGTGCAGGCAAGAGATGCAGAGTCTGCATGGAGGTATTGAAGCTGGACCTAGTCAGTGGAGGCCTGGGGATACCAGACCTATATGTATATTACTTAGCTGGGTTACTACAGTGTGCAGTCCGGTGGTGTGATGATGCCCACAATTGGGAAAAAGATTTGTTAGGTGGCTCTGTATTTGTGGCACGTCTCCCACATCTTCTAATGGGCAGTTCTGGGTTTCAGCAGGGTACCCTCTACCTGGTGGATCAGGTTTCGAGAGCCTGGGAGTGAGCTGTTGTGCGGGTTCTGCGCAAGGCTCCATTCGCGCGCCTGCTTCCGCTATGGTGGATCCGGCCCTTTGCCAAAGCTGCTGATATGATGGATTTTGCGCAGTGGCGTGCAGGGGGCTGTAACAATGCAGGTGATTTATATCAAAATGGCACTTTTATCACAAGGGAGGAGGACAAATCCCTTTTTGGAATAGATCAGGGACAGTTCCTGCAATATGCAAACATATCACAGACGGTTCGAGAGATTTGGAAGTCCTTTCCAGAGGAACCTGCCGAATCCCACCTCCTAGTGACACATATTGACCCTGGCGAAGACCGCAGTCTCCTATCTCGAACATATAAGGTTCTAAAAAGAGACAGGCTGATAGACATACAGGGGACTAGGGACTGTTGGGAGGCTGGGAACAACACTTACGGATGGGGAATGGAATAGCACTTGTGCCCTGTTACGGGGTGCAACTAGCAACGCTAGATTTAAGTTGACACACTTTTATTATTTGGATAGAGCATACCTGAAACCTCAATGCTTGCACAGAATTTTCCCACCAAGGCCTGACAGCTGTGCTCACTGTGGTGTGCCTTCAGCTTCATTTGACCACATAGGGAGGATCTGGGGCTCTATTCAATCCTTTTGGCGACGATTGGTGAAGACACTGAGGAAGGTGACGGCTGTTGGAGTGAAGGTCACAATGAAGCACTGCCTGCTGGATCTGCTTCACATTCCCAAGAAGGGACGTAAAATGTCATATAGATTTGTGCAGTTGGGGCTTATTTTGGTGAAGAGACGCATTGCAATCCGGTGGGCCAGCCGAACCCCCGCTACATGTTACTTGGCTAGGTGATTTAATTGAATGGGCGACTGCAGAGGAATGCTGCCTACGAAAGGTTTGAGTGGATGAACATGCTGAACGTGATCTGGAGATCTGGCGAAGTATGATTGATGGGTTACCCGGTGTGCAGAGGAGTGATAGGGAAGACTCCTTAACAGATGCTTCCGCTAGTTGAGCTCTAGCCTGGTTGGGCCGCTTGAGCAATGGGTATGTGAGCTATGGGTGTATGGTCATGAGTTTTTGAGAGAGAGGGTGCCTCCATCTCTCTCTCTTGGTGTTTGTGTATTCTTGAGATGGGCCTCCTCTTTTATCAACTAGTGAAGGATCCCTGCTTGTCCACAGGCTGATGTCCTGCTGCCCCACCCAGGGCGTCTCCCTCACATGTGCTCATTGGCTTGGATGAATGGATGATAACCGCTGCTCTCTCTTCAGGTTTGTCTGTGATAACTAAAGCTTACAGTGTTATGTTCAATAGTTAAAGTTTCAATGTATACTGACTGAACCCGTAGGGGATAATGCCACTAGTCTACATGCTTTCTGAGTTCTGTAGATGTTGAGACGTCCTAGCTTATTACCATCATTGTGTTAATTCTCCATGCACGCTAGGTTATAGCACTGTATGCAGAAATGGAACTGTGGGCACTACAATGGTATGGACATTGACCTGAGGGGCTGGACTGAAATATACCCCTTAAGAAATGTGGATATAATGCAGTGCAAATTTGCATAAATAAAAAAAAAACGTTTTTTAAAAGCTACACTGCAACACCCTGTAGTAGAGGGAGGACTAGCTGTGCCAGACTTTCAGGGATTTTATTTAGCAGCCCAGTTTGCAGTGGTTTGCCCAATGGTTGGCGGGGAGACAACGCCCAGAGAGAGGGGGTAACCCAACTATATCGGATTTGCTAGATCTGATACGAACGTTACTGGGTGTCAAACACACTAATGCGACAGACACTGAGGAATTCAAGGTGATCATGAGGTGCTGGAGGAGATGCCTACAGCGAGCCCGGGTCAGAGTGCCCTACTCGCCTACCCTACCGATCACAATGTTGTCGGCACTTCCTCATAGGGGAGATTGGAGAGGCCAGGCAGTGTGGGGAAAAGTTGGGGTTTCCACTATGGGGGACCTCTATAGAGACTGGGAGTTGTTGTCCTTTGACGACCTTAGGGCAAACTATGATATCCCAAGGGGGCACTTCCTCTTATACAAAGCAGCTACTATGGTGACGCACCACCATTGGAGGAATAGTACAGTTGAGCCACCGTTGATTGGTAGCTGCGAGTATTTGTCTCGCGTTCCAGGCACTGTTAAAATGATTTCTAATTTGTGTAAGGCTATAACCGAGAATTGCCACCAACCACTTGAACAGTTGAAGGCTAAGTGGGAGGAAGCTCTGAGAACCCCGATATCGGAGGCAGCCTGGGGCGCCATCCTTGACAGAATGCCCAAAGTTTCACAAAACGTCCGATTTAAGTTGATTCATTTCTACGTGCTACAGAGAGCATACTTGACCCCAGAGCGAATACAACACTACTTTAGAGTGGAGGAGACAGGCTGCCCTAGATGTGGGGAGAATGGGGCAGGGCTGCTAGACATGTTGTGGAGCTGCCTACAACTGCACCGATACTGGAGGGGGGTCACGGAGCAATAATCCACGTTGCTAGATAAGACTATCGCCTACACACCGGGGCACTGCCTGCTCAGTTGGTACCCTCATACCTCGAAAAACAGAGTGACCAGTAGGTTTCAGGATTTAGCTTTCCTAATAGCAAAGTGTGAAATAACGCATAATTAGAAAACAGCGGGGGCAGGCTGCCACATTGGTGCACTGAACTAGAAAAATGGGCATCAACCAAGGGTGCAGTATTACTTAGCGTAGTAAATAAGGGGATCGGGTGCCTGCAAAATACCCGAGCATGGGAGGCCTTAGTCGATGACTTTCGGGCAGCACTTGCAGACGGATTGCTTCAGACTGAGAATATGATGGACTTACAAGGCACCATACTGCCAGGGGGTGACCAAAGAGAGAAATGAGTATGTGCCCTATTTCCTGATTACCTGCTAATGGAGCAATCAAGAAGGTGGCTTAAATATTGTACCCACGATGTAGCCTGAAACCCAGTAAGATGAGCATTGTTTTCCTACAGTCAATGCGATTGAGGGGGGAGGGACAGGGTATTTTCGGGTTTATTGTTGCTGCTGGTTGCTAAAGGCTGTAAGTGAGCATCGCCAGTGGAAGGCGCATTGACTTGATTATGTACCAGAAAGCTATATGCAAAGCACTGTTGTCTCATTTTGTAAGCGGAACTGCTGTAGTAATGAGCTCAAGTGAGCTTTCTGTGTTGTTGAAAACCAATAAAATATATGTAAAAAAAAAATAGAGGGAGTAGGAGAATGCAGCCATGGTGCGGCTTGTTTTTAACAGTGATTTTGTCTGATATGATTCCATTCCTATCAAGATCTACCTAAACTCAGTTTTGCAATTAGAACCTTTGTTTTGATGCCAAAAGATCTGTGGAAAAATTACTATCTTTTAACTTCACAGAATCAGAATTTCACAGTTGACCAGATCAAAAGCAACTTGGAATTCAACAAAGCAACCACATAGGTTGCTCATAAATTTTACCGCCATGCCCCACCGCTGCCCACACAGCCAAGGAATGGTCAACCGTTAAGTAGTTTTCCCTAAAGCTTCCCTGCTCTCTAGGAATGATCCCATCTCAAAAACCCATCTTTCAAGGTGAAGTAAAAGGGTTTTGGCATAGATCTTTTAGGCAAAATCAAAAAGGGAGATAAGTCGGGAGTTTGCGGGTTCAGATCTTTCTCCTTCATTATACATTGGCTTAATTAGGGCATCTTATCAAGTGTTGAGGACTTGGCCTGTATTGGAAACCCATTTAAAAATGGATTGAGTAAATTTGCCCACCAAAGAGGTTTGGCCTTGAAAATTAAAGGCAGTAGACTATCAGGACCACCAGCACAAGAGAGTTTAGTTGTATCTAATATGCCAGCAACAACCTCAGTTTCTTGAGGTGTTGTTAGCAGAGATGGAGTTCATATTTTGTCCACTGACATACGGTGTAATGACTATAACCCTCCAATTGAGATTCACAAACCAGGGCTTTCAGAGTACATGCAGACAGCAATGGTTCATTAACTCCCAGTAGTGATCTAGTATCTGTGCTTCTTTACCATTACTAGGGATTGGTACTACGAAAGCATTTTTTATTAGTTAAGATTTATAATCATTAACCTAATACGATATGTTTTGTATGCCCAAATCAATTACTGCATATAAATGTGGCTTTGCATTTGAACCTTGCCCAGAGACATGCTTTTAGTTTGAAATGCTGACAATGACACACAATTCACTTTTTCTTTCCTCTCCCTTGCCTCTTTCTTAGTTTTGATCTGTGTCATAAGTGTGTATCATTTCATGACGCTAATGTCTTATTACAATAACTGAATGAATAGGGAGTGTGTCCAGTCTTAACTATTTCCCCTTTGAACCCATGTAAAAAGTGCTGGAAAGTCAGATTATTCTTAAAAGTTGTTTCTTTATGAATAGGCTCTGTCACAGAAAGCGTATGGGAACAGGAGTGATTTCATTGAGGAAAATATTATACTTACCTTGACTTGTTTTTGTCTAATAGAGTGAAAAACAGCAAGTAAAGAGTCTAATATTGAGAATGTTGCAGAGAATATACAAATGTATCTTGTGCTTAGGACGTTCTTTGTTAAACTTGCAAAATTGATGGAAGCTTTCCTGTTCTCATCAAGACATCTTCATTGGCTGAAAACAGGAGTTATCTTCGCAAGACTCGCATCTTATTTCCTTCTAGCATTGTAAACATGAATTTTCCCTGGCTAACCGACAAACTTTTAGATGCTCTTAGGCTTTATGACTGTGACTCTCTGAGAATCCTACATCCTCAGATTCTCTTGAGAGCACTTTATTCAGAAACTGTTTGACTTGACTTTTTGATGATTCCTCTTGGATTCACTGTGAGAGCTGCTTACGTCTGTGCTGATTTCATGCTGTTGAGACTTTTGTGAGTTTCTTGAACCTCTCTGCATGATAAGGTCTATTACAGCTATTGTGCTTTTACTTCTCAATGCTAGAGCTCTTTATGGTTCCTAGTGATGTTTCCTTTTGATTTAAATTAGGTTAGAATAGGGATTAGATTTATGGAATACGCTTTATGCATTGTTCTGTAATTGTACTGGATATTGGTGGATTGCTAATAAAAGAACTTCATTACTAAAAGATTTAATAAATACTTTAAATATAATTCATCTCTGATTATTTTCTATCCAAATGTAAATGATATTGAATGATGATATATTATTGATCTACAGTCCCTGATTTATCTCTTAACTACCTCAAAGGTTCAACCTCTTGGGACCAGTGGGGTGCGGGAACTTCATGTTTCCAAATAAAGTGGTCAATGACAATTGAACTTCCCAATAATCCTAGCCACGCCCTGGCAATACTTATTTTTCAGATTTTTTAGGAATATCAACAGCAGGTAGTGATGAAGTGCAGTTCTCATTGTGTCTTTGTGAGAGATTTCTTTCCTAAAATTAAAAACTTTATATTAATTAACTTACGTGAAAAGATTTTGTGGCCTAAACCAAACGCTGCATTTAAACATGGGTTTTGCACTTGAAGCTTGCACGTTGACACATACTTGGCTGAGTTAATAGCAAGGACGAATTCCTGCTTCTTTTCTTTTTACTTGATCTTTCCCCTTTGTCAATTTTGACCTGTTAATATATGTAACATTTCAAGATGCAAATGCCCTATGGTAACAAACAAATGAATAGAGAGCATATTAATGCTTTGTTGCATGACTATTTAACCCGTGAAAATTATTATTGAAATATTAGCTTAATCTTAAAACTGTTTCATTATCAATAAGGCTTTGTCAGAAAGATGTGTGAGAGTGAAAATTATATCATCTTAAAAATGTTTCGAGTCTACTAGAGTGTTCTTTCTACCATAGGCATTCCACCATGGGAAGGATCCCAAATGTTTCAATACAGAATAGAAAATATTTAAATGTATTGTGCATTTAAAATGTTCTTTGCTAAAACTTGCCATGTCGACAGAAGCTGTCCTGTTCACATGAAGACCGGAAGAGATGATTGGCTAGAGCTGAAGATTATCTACAAACACTTTGCAGCTTGTTTCTTTGTAAAAAGTTATAAATTGTGTTCCCAGCTTAGAATGGGGGCTTTGCTTCATTATGCATCATTATTCGTCTGAGCTTAGATAGACTGACTTCTCATACAGGCTCACTCTTACCAAAGACTTTCTGAGAGCCCTTTGATTCTGATACATTTTACTCCATTCCAGTGGCCTGGAGACCTCTGATGGTCAGCGAATCCTCCTCAGCAGATCAACAAATGCTTAGAAAATTAAATAATATTAACAGATTGATAAAGTGTATGTAAACAGAGTGGCTAAATGTGCAACTGAAAAATTTAAACATTACTGTAAATGTCAAGGAATTTGAAATTAGAGACTAAAAATAAAACTAGTATTCTGAGATTGAGTCGTGGGAACAGTACCAGTGCATCAAACAGAATATAGTGTGGATGATGTGAGGCTTCAATTAACTCTAGAAAACCTCAAACCTTCCTATTAAAATTATTATTTTTATTTTGTTATCTATATTTGTTTGCAAATTAAATAAAATGTGTTATCATTTGTGCATGTGTTTGATAAATGTATGTTTCTGTTTTTTGTTTGTATTGGTTTGCATTTCAAATCATTGACAATGTTTAGTATAAGATCCCTGGCTTCCAGTAATAACTCAGTGTGGGGCCTACAGATTTCAATAATGATTCAGTGGGGATCCCCGGGTTCCAGTAATGATATAGCGGAGGTCCACATAAGTCAAAAGGTAGGTAACCACTGCTATATTCTCTTTGCTGATGTCTTGGATTCATTTTGAGACTGTTTTATTTTGCTTGAACTTTATTCCTGAGAGATTCTACTGAAAATCTCAGTGAGATACTTGACTAACAAATAATATGCCTTCACATCTTCGATGAGAACTCTTAAAGGGTTCTACCCAATTGTATTTTTCCTAAAATTGATTCAAATAGGGATTAGTTACTTATGGGAAATGCTATAAGCATTGTTCTATAACGTGTACTGATTTCTTTTAAATTAATTTGCTAATAAAGAAATTGATGAACTAATGATTTAATCAAATATTTAAAAATGAGAACCAAAGCTGTCATCATTGAATCTTAAAAGGAAATGTAACTGAGAATGTGAGAATGTGTGTGTATTTCATTTGCAGCTCTTCCCTTCTTACTTACCACAAAGATCCATAGAGTTCAATAGTAAGTGGAGGTTTTAAATAATACAGATTTAACAAATTATTTATTCGTAGTCTCCCCACTAGCAAAATTGGTAGCAGAGGGAAGGTTTAGGTAATGAGGCAAAGGAGCTGCAAAAAATTAAAGGTGCTACAAAGTGATGAATTCCAATTTTGGGTGTGTCAATAGAGTTATGCATCATAATTCTGATGATTAATGCGATTTGTGAATGATATATTGATTTGAGAATTGCTTGTTCGTTGGTGCTTTGATTTGTATTGCTGGTGCTTGTGCACTTTAGTCAAAGAAGATAATGAGATTATCAGACTAAGAAGTAGTCCAAGATCCCAGGAGAGATGCATATATAAATAAGAGTTGATTTATAGTATTCTTGTCTGCTATTGATTTTTGAAGTGCAAGTTGTGAGATGCTGTTGACTGCATAACTGAGACAGGGGCAGTAACAAAATTGTTTGGGGTTGTGCTACTAATGATCAGTGTTGGGGAAGCTTGATGCACAAAGGTGACACTACATTGATTAGTTGAAATATTGCTGATCGAGATTGCATCATTGTGGGAGTAAAAATCTTTTTGATTGAAAAGTCGGAAGGTGTAAAAACCTTACAATTCTGGTGTTTTATTTGTTTTGTGGTTTTCTTTAGAAGAAGCAGACAAAGACTGTTGTTTTATGTTGCATAGAGTTGTAGAATTGAAGCTGTGTGTATGTGAAATTGTAAAGGAGGGTAAACCACCACAAGAAGCGAGCTGTTGCGTCATTTTGTGCTATTCTAGTATTGGTTAATTGGTGTAATTGCCGTGCTGAGATTGGTTGAGCTGCGTAGAAAGCCACACAGTCATTGGTGGACTGGATTACTGAGCCACAGGGAGATTGGTAGGAGGGCTTTTCTGAATCTGATGTATACGAAACAGAATCAAAACACTGAAGCTTTGTATTTCATTTATTTGCTGTTTATTGAATTTAGTTTGAAATAATTTTTTTTTTTTCAAAGCTATTAGAAATGTTAAAAGAGGTGATTTGAATATTGCTGTTCGGGAGGGTCATATGATGATTGAGGAAAGGTTACATATATGTGTGCGGCTATGTCAATGGTGCAAGATCACTGAAATGAGGGCCAATTGAGTTTTCCTAGATGGGGGTCATATCATTTTAAGATTATATACAGATTACAAGAAATTCTGTGTGGAATGAAGTCACCTCCCAGACCCACACAATTCACAGCCTTAAGTGATTGGGAGGAGATGACAAGACATAGGGATAGAAACTGGTACCAAAGACAAACAAAAACAGCAATGCTAAATGATGCGGATGCAGTTTGGGACGAATATAAGCATAGATGGAGGAAACACATAGGGGGTCATTCCGACCCTGGCGGTCCATGACCGCCAGGGCGGAGGGCAGCGGAAGCACCGCCAACAGGCTGGCGGTGCTTCCTGGGCAATTCTGCCGCCGCGGTCAGAAAAGGGGAACCAGCGGTTTCCCGCCGGTTTTCCCCTGGCCCAGGGAATCCTCCATGGCGGCGCTGCTTGCAGCACCACCATGGGGATTCCGACCCCCTTCCCGCCACCCTGTTTCTGGCGGTTTATACCGCCAGGAACAGGATGGCGGGAACGGGTGTCGTGGGGCCCCTGGGGGCCCCTGCACTGCCCATGCCACTGGCATGGGCAGTGCAGGGGCCCCCTAACAGGGCCCCACAAAGATTTTCACTGTCTGCTATGCAGACAGTGAAAATCGCGACGGGTGCCACTGCACCCGTCGCACCCCTACAACTCCGCCGGCTCCATTCGGAGCCGGCTTCATTGTTGCAGGGGTTTTCCCGCTGGGCCGGCGGGCGGCCTTTTGGCGGTCGCCCGCCGGCCCAGCGGGAAAGCCGGAATGGCCGCCACGGTCTTTTGACCGCAGAGCGGTCATTCAGTAGGAACCGCTTGGCGGGCGGCGACCGCCGCCCGCCGCGGTCAGAATGACCGCCATAGTAGAGAAAACTAGATTATATTCTGCCATTACAAAAGAGAAAAATGAGGAGCCAGAAAAACATGAGAAATTTATAAGGGAAAAAATTAAAGAGGAACCAGACATAAAGGTTGAACTAAAACAAATTCTGAAATAGATTCAGGAGTTGAAATTTTGGGAAAAAAAATAGCCGGTTGCCGAGCACAATATGTGGGATGTGAAGCAAGTGCTGATACAACAGTAAATAATAATGTAACAGTAGCTGCAGCTCCTGTTGGTCCAAAAGCATATCCGATTACCAGACAATTACAAACCATGGAAAGGCTGGCAGAAAGTGGTGTTGTAATTAGCCAGGCGGTGCTGAGTTAATCAGTGTCATGGCTGAATACAAGCCCAACTGCAGTCATGCGGTCGCAAATCATGTTCCCGGTGGAGACGGAGGTTCTTTGGCGGTCTGACCGCCAAAGTCAGAATTTGGCAGTCCAACCGCCAAAGCCACGGCGATCTGACCACCACTGCGCGTCTGGCGGTCTGATGACCACCAAACTCGTAATGAGGCCCTAAGTCTTTAGATGAAGTCCTGAAACGTGCAATTATTGCAGTGATGAACAGGAAATGAAATAGAAGAAGCTTAAAGCGAAGTTCATGCTAGCCCAGACAAAAATTGGCACAGAGAGTTTTTCAGCCATTTTCAGGAAATGGTGGTGTAATGCAAGATGTTGGTGTTCAAGGAGGTATGCAAGTAGTTGGACATCAAGCACAAATGAAAGGCGTTCAAGGAGGAATGGTTGTCACGTAGGGAGGTGGTCGAGGAGTTCCTATTGATCCAGATACAAGTATTGATGTTTCTACATGAATGAAAATGACTCCTTGTCATCTTTGTAACAGGGTGGGCCATTGAATGTGCAAATGTAGGCTCAATTTAGATAGAACAAACAATAATCAAACACAGGGGGGAAATCAAATGCAAATGCAAAATGTGCCCGCACAGCAAGTGCAAATAACAATGCAGAATCAGGTTCAAATGATGCCAGTCACACAAGCTCCTATTATTCAACCAAATGTGGGCAACACTAGATTGAATCAAAATCAATTTTCCCGAGTAAATTGAAATACATTGCAGATGCAGAACCAAAGTGTGATTCAGAAGTTTTGTTGTATTGCTAATTTAGCTATGTTTCAGACATGTTATTTTAGCAAATTAGGCCTGCCGTTGTTCACGTTACCCCAGTTACATTTTATTCAGCATCACCTTGTTTTTATATCATTAGCCACATTTGCAGTGTTGTTTTATTTTCTCTGTCTGGTTGTTCTTTCACTTAGGAAACCATTATGTTCTTAGCACAGCATTCATTTAACTTTGCGCTTTTCTCAAGGCTGCAGTCAGATAGAGTTGCCAGGAAAAGTGGTACGCTGTGTCTCAGACATTCAGGTGGGGACGTTTTCTTAGAAGATCAACTATTTTGTTATAAAAACACTTCTCTGTCCCATACATGTTAGAGGGAGATTCCAGCCAGATGACCACAACTGCATGCTGACTGCTGAAAGTCTTCGCTACAGCTGCTTGCTTAGTCTGCCGGATCCTTGGCCTACATGGGAACGTTGTCTTCTTAGACAACAGGCTTCCTTGCTCAGGTATGGGGGATGATGTCTTCCCAGGAAGGAAAACTGAAGGGGGGATTAGGCCTTATCACGCTGTGCTGTAACATAGCTTAGGTGGGAAATAAATAAATAAATATATATATATATATATATATATATATATATATATATATATGCATATGCATATTATTCCTAGTGACAGTATGGTGGGACTGTTTTTGTGTTTCACTCTTCTTGTCACCATTTTGCTTCTAGTGTGTTTTATCATCCTAGTTATTGCAATACATGCCATTTTACCTAAGATGCAGTTACTTCAATAAACCTTATTGAACTATATTCTGCTTTTGTTTGTCTTTGCCTGTGTGAGACTAATGTAACTGAGAGAAAGGGATGAGATCTGATCGACCACGGTTCCCCTGAGGAGCCCTCTCTGTCCTGCGCCCGGTTGCCACAATCATCCCCGCTCTCGGGTGCAGATGAGGCACTGCTAGTTGGCCGGAAAACCCGGATTGGGAGGACAGGTTTCACATGGTGTGGAATTGCACTCAGCATCCCACAATTCAGGTGATTCTGGCACCCAAATCCAGTAGTCTCATTAGGATAATGAGAACCCATGCACCAGTTTCCTATGTTTAATGCTAAGAACTTGGGCTCAGACGTCACAATTATGGTGCCTGAGAGAGGAGGTAAATTGAATGCTTGGAGCAGTCTTAGAGGGAGACCAGAGTGGAACATTTGTAGAAGATGTTAGAACAGCGGAGGTCCCAGGCCTACCCCTCTCAGGAAAGAATATCTAAGTTGAAGGTGTTACAAATAAACAAATTACAAATCCAATCTCAAAAGAAGTTCCTGTAAAAATAGGTTTGTTCAAAGAAAATCATCAGTTTGTTGCTTGCGATTCAAGTCTTCTAGACGTATTGGGAAGTGACATATTGTGCAAACTAAATTGTATAATTTATTGCACACCAAATCCAATTGAATTGCAGACACATGTTGAGGATGTTGAGTTCAAATTGGCACAACAAGAAATGGTAGAGCTTTACTCATGCTGACTGTAGAGGATTTACCACCAGATTTAAAGGACAGTGAATCCAGAAGTAAAAGAAAAAGATATGGGACTAATAAAAGGCTTAGAACCAGTCTGAATGAATGTCAAACCAAATGCCATCTTTCCAAGAATACCACCTTACCAAATGGCCCCAGAGATAATAGCATGGATAGCACCAATAATAAAAGACATGACATAAAAAAAGGCATCTTAAAAGAAATAGTCGGGAGTCCATGAATCTCCCCGATTATGGGATTACAAAAGTCCAATGGCTATTTTAAGATTGTTCAAGACCTGCAAAAAGTTAATGATGTTTTAATCCCATGTTGGGCTGTGGTACTGAATCCAACCACAATATTTTGCCAGATTGGTTCACTGTTGTAGATCTTTGACAAGCTTTCTTCTCAATTCCATTACAGAAGGATAGCCAATACCTATTTTCCTTTGTGTTTCAAGAGGAAGTATTAGCATGGTGTTGAGTACCACAAGGCTAAACTGAAAGTACTTTGATTTCTAATCAGATTTTAAAGACAAATTTGGAAACACTGATCATGCCCTGTAACTCGGTTCTTGTCCAGTGTACTGATGACCTATTCGTTTCATCAGAAACAAAAGACTGGTGCAATCAAGACATCATTGCTTTACTAAATTATTTGGCTGAGACTGGACATAAAGTGCCCCCAAAGCAAGTTTCAATAATGTCATAAAGAAGTCCAATACTTGGGACATATCATTGAGGAAGGAACAAGAAAAGTGTCAAAAGAAAACGTTAGAGCAATTTTTGCAAATGCAAAGAGAAGCCAAGAGGTTTTGAGAATGGTTGGGTACTGTAGACAGTGTATAGCCAGCTTTTCCCTGGTGGCAAAGCCTTTACTTACTCTGACATACAGAGGTGAGCCTGATCCGATTCTATTTGACGATGAATACATTAAAGCTTTCCTAGAGCTGAGAGAAAATCTCTGGCATTCCCCGGCACTGGGAATGCCTGATTATTCAAAGCGTTTTACATTATTTCGCAAAGCGAGAGAGGACTGAACTCTCTCTGTGCTTACACAGATGCATGGTGGTGCAAAAACACCAGTGGCATACTTTTCAGTCTCACTTGATCCTGTAGCTGACACATTGCCTGGTTGTCTTAAACCAGTAGCAGCTGTCAGTGCCACTCTCGAGAGATGTGAAAGCATAGTGATGGAACATCCTGGAACTGTTGTGGTCCCTTCCTCGATTGAGGTTGTGCTTACCAGAACCAAAACTCAATACATGACTAATTCCAGACTGACCAAATATGAGCTGCAAATACTCGCTTCCAATAATATAACATTGAAGTGCTGCCAAGTCTTGAATCCTAGTACACTGCTCACCCTGTCTGAAAGTGATGTATCTGATGAGTTTCAACATTACTTGAAGGCTTGAAGGATTTGAAGGCTTCTTCTGTAGACTACATGAAGGAAGATTATTCGATAACCGTTTATTCTAGATTAGTACAAGAATATATGAAAGCCGTTGATGCAATGTACTGTTATGTATGTGCTTACATGCCTTGTTCAGCCGATGAACAAGTAGAATATCATCTTATTTCCCTTTCCTATGCTATATCATGCAGTATATTACTTAGTTTAGTATGTAGACAGAGAAACTTTGAATACTATTTCTCTAATTTTGGCATGGTTCTTTCAGACGTTCCACTAATGAAGAGTATTAATCTACATCCACCTGCTAAGGAGATTTGAGACAGCTTGGTAATATTTTAGAACATTTCTTTCTGTAAATACTGTAAAAGCTCATGAAATAAATTAAACTTGCTTAAGGAACCCACTAGAAAAAGCTTTCATTTTAATGCTAGAGGAGAGAAATGCACAGCTTGCAAGAAGTACATATAATAAGGAAGACGTCTTGAAGAATGTATGGAAAAAAGAAGAGGATGAGTTTAGAAAGAAAATGCCTGTTACAAAATCAGAATTAAATAAGAGACATAGGTGGTCATTCTGACCTCGGCGGTAAAAGGCGCCTACCGCCGGTCAGAAATCCTCCATAATCCCGCCGCGGTCGCGGAAACCCGCCACGGTCATTCTGACCCGCAGAAGGCAAACCTCCGAAAATCCGACCGCCACAACAGACCGCCAGACCAGCGGTCGGCGGAAAGGTGGAGGTGACCAAACCTCCACCGCCACGCCAACAGAAATACGCCCATCCCATTACGACCCACGAATCCACGCGGCGGTCATTCAAACGCGGTATTCCATTGGCGGGACACACCGCCGCGGTCAGAATACACACAAACGAACAAAACTCAGCCACATTGGACGATTTGAATCCCACACACCTGATACACATACACACACCACTCCCACACACACAATACAATATAAAACACACACCCACATCACCCACAAACCCCTACTCTAAAAAATTCGTCAAGAAGGCAAGAGCGAGACACCAGCATCCAAAAAATAACAGCCACAGCCACTCAACACCATCACCCACACACTATCCACACACAAAACAACACACACCACCACACTCAACTCACTTAAATACACATACTCCACCCCACACATCATACACACCACCCCATGGCACCCCAAAGACAACCCCGCTTCACAGACGAAGAACTCAGGGTCATGGTGGAGGAAATCGTTCGGGTAGAGCCCCAGCTGTTCGGCACACAGATACAATACACCAGCATTGCCCGGAGGACGGAGCTATGGCAGAGGATTGTCGACAGGGTGAACGCAGTGGGACAGCACCCCAGAAATCGGGAAGACATCAGGAAGCGATGGAACGACCTACGGGGGAAGGTGCGTTCCATGGTATCCAGGCACAACATCGCCGTGCAGAAGACTGGCGGAGGACCCCCACCTCAACCCCCACAATTCACATCATGGGAGGAGGAAGTCTTGAACATCCTGCATCCTGACGGCCTCGCAGGAGTCGGCGGAGGAATGGATACTGGTAAGTTGAAGCTTCAATACTGCTTCCCCCCCACCTGCATGCCAAATCAGACCCCAAACCTCACCCCCATCCTCGAACCCCACCCTCACCCCCACCCCCATCGTCACCCCCACCCTCACCCCCACCACCATCCTCACCCCCACCACCATCCTCACCCCCACCCCCAGCACACCTATTCCCCGCCAATGTCTCACCATCACAACCCACACATCCCAAAACCTAGGCCTGCATGCGTCCACTAAGCATGGACACCCATCACCAAAGCATGCCCAATGCATATACACATCCCCCCCACAAGCCACCCTCACCAAAGCCCCCACACACGAATGCCAGCACTTGGGGACACGAGAACCCACAGATACACCCATATGCCACACATTGAAACTATAACCATACCTCTATACCCCTGCAGGACCCGACCGTCAACACACCGCGGCGGAGGGGCCAGAATTCTCCACACCCCCCACCCAAGAGGCCGTCAGCGATGACAGCAGCTCTGTCGACCTGGACACCGATGACCAGCCCGGACCATCGGGGACCTCTGGGCAGTCGGTTCCCCTCACACAGGCACAGGCGACTACAGACCCAAACCCCTCTGGGAACACCAGCACAGCTCCCACCCAGCGGGCCCATGCCTCTGTCTCCAGGGCGCGTCAATCTGCGGTGTGTCTACCACTACAGGGCACCCAGGATAACCCACCACCCCAACAACAACAGGGACCTGGGGGCAGTGGTAGTGGGCACACCGTCCAGGGGGCAGAGGCCCAGGGAAACAGGGGAACTCGGAGGGCAGCTGTGCGACAGGGGGGGGAGGAGAGGCCCAGGGAACCCACTCTCCACGAGGTCCTCACCACCATCATGGGAGCATACAACCGCTCCCAGGAGACGATGGCGACGGTACTGGCCCGGTTCCAGGAGATCCAGGTGCTGCAGGAGGAACACTATCGGGGGTACAGGGAGGACATCAGAGCCATCAACACCACCCTGGTTACCATGGTAGGGCTGCTGCAGGACCTCGTCAACAACAGGGCGGACACTGAACAACACCCAAGGGCCCCTGCCACTAGCCTGGACCAAGAACAGCCAACCACCTCCGCCGGCGCTAGTGGACAGGAGGCCCCCGCACAGCAGCAGCCCACCAGACCCCCACCTCCTGCAGGAGAAGAACCACCCCGCAAGAGGGCCCTGAGATCTCGCAAGAAGACAGAGTAGGATGTCAAGACCCCCGCCAGCAATGGATACCACCTGATGTCATCCCACTGTCCCACATTGTCACCCTGTCCATCCTTGAACTGCCCATGCTCCATCTCTCCACAGGCCTCTGGACAATGCACCTGTGTGACTGTTACTCTGGACTCTGCCATGGACATTCCTTCACCATAGCCCCCACCCACTTGAAACCACCCATCCCATTTTGAGCACTTCAATAAACACCTATTTTGCACCAACATATCGGGAGTCTGGCTGTGATTTCAATAGATTGTAATTGACATGACAGTGCAAATATGTCCTTGTACATGGTGAAGTCAACAAACAGCTGCCACAAAGCTGTAGTCCATGGGGAAACGAAGCACAGGACTCGTAGTGGGGACCCCAGATCTGAAATAGGGAGGGAAAAGCCAAAACTCAGTCATCATACACTGGGGCAAATAGACAGGCAGCAGAGATGCTGGAGAGTAGTTAACTTTTACTAAATTATCTTTGAAATGTTACCTGTGTCCTATTGGAAGTACTGTTCAATGATTCTGTCCCTGTTGTCTGTTTCAGCCCCGTCGTCTTCCTCCTCGTCACTCTCCTCAGGTTCCACCGCTGCCACAACACCACCGTCTCGACCATCCTCCTGCAGGAAAGGCACCTGGCGGCGCAAAGCCAGGTTGTGAAGCATGCAGCAGGCCACGATGATGTGACACACCTTCTTAGGTGAGTACATTAGGGATCCACCTGTCATATGCAGGCACCTAAACCTGGCCTTTAGGAGGCCAAAGGTGCGTTCGATCACCCTCCTAGTATGCCCATGGGCCTCATTGTACCGTTCCTCTGCCCTGGTCCGGGGATTCCTTACTGGGGTCAGTAGCCACGACAGGTTGGGGTACCCAGAGTCCCCCACTAGCCATACACGGTGTCTCTGTAGCTGTTCCATCACGTAAGGGATGCTGCTATTCCTGAGGATGTAGGCGTCATGCACTGACCCTGGGAATTTGGCATTTACATTCGAGATGTACTGGTCAGCCAAACACACCACCTGGATGTTCATTGAATGGTAATTTTTTCTGTTCCTGTACACCTGCTCCCTGTCTCTTGGGGGAACCAAAGCCACATGGGTCCCATCAATGGCACCAATTACGTTGGGAATATGTCCAAGGGCGTAGAAATCACCCTTCACTGTAGCCAATTCGCCCACCTCAGGGAAAATGATGTAGTTCCTCACGGATTTCATCAGGGCAGACAACACTCTGGATAACACCTTCGAAAACATGGGCTGAGACATCCCAGAAGCAATTCCCACGGTTGTCTGAAATGACCCACTTGCCAAGAAATGTAGTACTGACATGACCTGCACCAGAGGGGGAATCCCTGTGGGTTGGCGGATGGGGGACATCAGGTCCGGCTCCAGCTGGGCACACAGTTCATGGATAGTGGCACGGTTAAGACGGTAGGTCAGGATAATGTGGCGTTCTTCCATTGTCGACAGGTCCACCAGCGGTCGGTACACGGGAGGATTCATCCGTCTCCTCGCCCAACCCAGCGGACGGTGCCTAGGAAGGACAACATGGAGCACACAGTCAAGCAACCCACAGGTACGTACTCACAGCTAGCACAGTATACGATTCTCTATGCAGTGAATGGCGTGTCTGAGTGGCTATGCAAGGCCTAGGCCTGTGTGACGCAGTTGAAATTGAGCCATGTGGGCCCTGGAAATGGCGGCTGCCTGACCTGTGAAGTGTGACAATGGGATGTGAGGTCAATGCGCTGGCGTGGCACACCGCGGCGGGCGGCGGGCGAAGACCGCGGCGCAAAGCCGCATTGGTTAACATTGAAGCCTATGGGTTTCAGGAGCCAATGGCGAAGGGCGCCGGCGGTGGCGGGACGCACCGCCGCGGTACGCACCGCCGCGGACGTGACCGCCATTTTCTATCTACTTATCCACTTGCGACTTGAACTTTCACAGGAGAGGACCTATACTGCAAGTGTTGCTGTGACCTCGGTCTGGAAGGGACAATGGCTGCTGCGCCTGGGGAAAGGGCCCCTGCCTTCACTGGAGAGGAGTTGGAGAAACTTGTGGATGGGGTCCTCCCCCAGTATGCGCTACTCTACGGTCCTCCAGACCAACAAGTGAGTTTAATTCAATATGGATTTGGGGCCACTGGCTGGCTTGGGGGCATGGCGGGGGGCCTGGCGGGGATGGGGGGCATGTTGGGCATGGCGGGGGGCATGGTGGGGGGCCTGGCGGGGATGGGGGGCATGTTGGGCCTGGCGGGGGGCCTGGCGGGGATGGGGGGCATGTTGGGCATGGCGGGGGGCATGGCGGGGGGCCTGGCGGGGATGGGTGGCATGTTGGGCCTGGCGGGGGGCCTGGCGGGGATGGGGGGCATGTTGGGCATGGCGGGGGGCATGGCGGGGGGCCTGGCGGGGATGGGGGGCATGTTGGGCATGGCGGGGGCATGGCGGGGGGCCTGGCGGGGATGGGGGGCGTTGGGCCACTGGAAAGGAAAATGCTGAGAAACTTGAACGTGGTATTTCTCCCTCCCTGTACGTGTCACATAGGTCCGCGCCCATGAGAAGATCGGGATTTGGCGTGCCATCGCCAAGGAAGTCCGGGCCCTGGGGGTCCACCATCGACGGGGCACCCACTGCCGCAAGAGGTGGGAGGACATCCGCCGCGGGACCAAGAAGACCGCCGAGTCTCTGCTGGGGATGGCCTCCCAACGTAGGCGGGGTGCCTGCCGTCAACTGAGCCCCCTGATGTTCCGGATCCTGGCGGTGGCCTACCCTGAATTGGATGGGCGCGTGAGGGCAGCACAGCAGACACAAGGGGGTGAGTACAAGCATTATCTACTCTGTTGTCGCGCAGTGGAGGTGTCTGGGTGGGGGAGGAGGGCTGGGGGTCCCCCTAGGCCAGGGCGATATCTGTAGGCTGGGCACTCCCGTAAGCCCCTGTGTCCCCAGCCACCACCCTCAGTAGTTTGTCAGTACAGCCATCCCTGGGCCGTGTCATCCATGGGTGCAGTTGTCAACTCTAGGCGTGTAGGGCATGTTCCACGGAATGCGTAGCGTACCCCAAGTGCGCAACTTAGTGCAGGGGGCATCTGTGTCTGTCATGTCCGCTAACTGTACCGGAGATCCATGTACTCAATATCCCTTTATTTCTCTCTCCCCCCCCTTTTTGTTTGTCTTTCTGTGCTTGTGTGCATCAGCATCATCAGGCGGAGGAGAAGTGGCATCGGGGCAGGAGGGAGCTGCATCTCACATGGCCCAGGAGGGCCATGCCACAGAGTCAGACTGGACCAGTGAGACGGAGGGCGAGGGGAGCTCCACGACGGGGACGACTGGACCCTGCAGCGACACGGACACGTCCTCGGAAGGGGGCTCCCTTGCGGGGGTGGCACCATCCGTGCCCCCGCCATTACAGGTACAGCCGCCACCCAGCGCACCATCTCCGCCCTCCCAGCAGCCCCTCAGCGTTCGCCCCGTGCCCGCTCTGCCAGGAAGCCGGGCATCTCCTTCGCCCCAGGCACCTCAGGCCCTGCCCCTGTTACCCCCGCTGCCCTCAGTGAGGAGGTCATTGACCTCCTCCGAACGCTCATTGTTGGGCAGACTACCCTTTTGAATGCCATCCAGGGGGTGGAGAGGGAGGTTCATCGCAGCAATGCGTACCTGGAGGGCATTCATTCGGGTCAGGCTGCCCATCAGCGATCGTTCCAGGCTCTGGCCTCAGCACTGACGGCAGCCATTGTCCCTGTCTCCTGCCTGCCTCTACTAACTCCCTCCTCCCAGTCTCCTGTTCCTCTGCCTGTCCCACCCACACCATCAGACCAGCCTGCACACACCTCAACACCCAAGAGAAGCTCATCCAAACATAAGCACCACAGATCACGCAGACATTCACACACGCAACATTCCGATGCAGACATGCCAACAGTCACTACCACCTCTGTGACCCCCACCTCCTCGTCTCCCTCCTCCCTCCCTGTGACGTCTACACTCACACCTCCATTCACCTCACCATCAGCCAGTGTTTCCATCACCAGCACACCCTCCACTCCAGTCCGCACACGTGCAGTCACCACCCCCACTGCCATTTACACGTCCCCTGTGTCCTCTCCCACTGTGTCTGTCACCCCCTCTTCCACACCACACAAACGCAGCCACCCACCCACCCAACAGCCATCCACCTCACGACAGCCTATCCCTCCTGCACCTGCACCCAAAGACAGCAAACGTGACTCACCTACAACCACATCCTCTCCCTCCACTCCCATTCCCACTGTACCTACCACTCTCCATTGTCCCAAGAAGCTCTTCCTCGCCACTACTAACTTCTTTCCTGACCCTGAGCCCCCCCCTCCTTCTCGTCGGGGTAAGAAGAGCACCTCAGCCACCACCAGCCCTGCAGCCCCCTTGACAAGGGTGCAGGGGTATTGGAGCCCGCCAGCCCGCATGTCTGGATCTTCGCCCAGCAGCAAGGGGACAGCCAGCCCACCCCCTGGGAAGAGGAGCAGAAGGCGGAAGGGGCGCCGCAGGAGCCCGCCTTCTACATCCCCCCCGGACACCACCCAGAGACAGTCACCAGCCACAGCTCCAAAGGGAGGAAAGGGCCACAGGCCCACGACTAAGGAGGGCAAGGGCAGCAAGTCAGAGAGGTCAGGCAGCAGGCCTGCTGCCCAGGAGGAGCCCACAACCCCCATAGCCGCTGCCCCGGGAGGAACCGGCACAGCTGCCCCGGGAGAGCCCACCACCCCCATAGCCGCTGCCCAGGGAGGACCCAGCCCAGCTGGCCAGGAGGGCCCCA
The DNA here is from genome assembly GCF_031143425.1 of Pleurodeles waltl. Lineage (NCBI taxonomy): Eukaryota > Metazoa > Chordata > Amphibia > Caudata > Salamandridae > Pleurodeles > Pleurodeles waltl. Next base: position 1,427,679,720 of record NC_090444.1, on the reverse strand, counting down.
CCACCCACAGCCCAGGTGGGCAGTGAAGGAGCACCATCCCCGCTGCCCAGGAGGGCACCACCAGGCAATTAGCAGTTGGCCATAGACCGTCCGCCGTCTCAAGAACCGCTGAACTGGGCCCCGCCGTCTCAAGAACCGCTGAACTGGGCCCCGCCGTCTCAAGAACCGCTGAACTGGGCCCTTCAGGGCAAGAACCGCTGAACTGGGCCCTTCAAGGCAAGGAGCACTGAACTGGGCCCCGCCGTCTCAAGAACCGCTGAACTGGGCCCTTCAAGGCAAGGAGCGCTGAACTGGGCCCCGCCGTCTCAAGAACCGCTGAACTGGGCCCCGCCGTCTCAAGAACCGCTGAACTGGGCCCTTCAGGGCAAGAACCGCTGAACTGGGCCCCGCCGTCTCAAGAACCGCTGAACTGGGCCCTTCAAGGCAAGGAGCGCTGAACTGGGCCCCGCCGTCTCAAGAACCGCTGAACTGGGCCCTTCAGGGCAAGAACCGCTGAACTGGTCCCCGCCGTCTCAAGAACCGCTGAACTGGGCCCTTCAAGGCAAGGAGCGCTGAACTGGGCCCCGCCGTCTCAAGAACCGCTGGACTGGGCCCTTCAGGGCAAGAACCGCTGAACTGGGCCCCGCCGTCTCAAGAACCGCTGAACTGGGCCCCGCCGTCTCAAGAACCGCTGAACTGGGCCCTTCAGGGCAAGAACCGCTGAACTGGGCCCCGCCGTCTCAAGAACCGCTGAACTGGGCCCCGCCGTCTCAAGAACCGCTGAACTGGGCCCTTCAGGGCAAGAACCGCTGAACTGGGCCCCGCCGTCTCAAGAACCGCTGAACTGGGCCCTTCAGGGCAAGGACCGCTGAACTGGGCCCTACAAGGCAAGGAGCGCTGAACTGGGCCCTTCAAGGCAAGGAGCGCTGAACTGGGCCCCGCCGTCTCAAGAACCGCTGAACTGGGCCCTTCAGGGCAAGAACCGCTGGCCCTTTGGCAGACGTGGCAGGGCAGGATCTATCTCGGGCAGGGCTGCAGGATGTCCTCTGGCCAACTTGCCTCCTCCAGTGGCAGTGGGGTCTGTTATGGACTGTATGGACTGTGGCTTTGCTCTCCCCAGGATGGCCCAGTGGGCAGGCCACCCACTGTATGGACTGTATGGACTGTGGCTTTGCTCTCCCCAGGATGGCCCAGTGGGCAGGCCACCCACTGTATGGACTGTATGGACTGTGGCTTTGCTCTCCCCAGGATGGCCCAGTGGGCAGGCCACCCACTGTATGGACTGTATGGACTGTGGCTTTGCTCTCCCCAGGATGGCCCAGTGGGCAGGCCACCCACTGTATGGACTGTATGGACTGTGGCTTTGCTCTCCCCAGGATGGCCCAGTGGGCAGGCCACCCACTGTATGGACTGTTTGGACTGTGGCTTTGCTCTCCCCAGGCTGGCCCAGTGGGCAGGCCACCCACTGTATGGACTGTTTGGACTGTGGCTTTGCTCTCCCCAGGATGGGCCAGTGGTCATGGAGTCCCCTCGTGGATCTGGCGTCGTGTACTCAAGTGGCTGAGGTGCCCCCCCTTCCCTTCCCCCTGAGGTGCCTGTCCTATTTTCTTTCTGATGCCCCTGCAGTGTTCTCTCCGTGGAGTTCTTGTCGTGGGACTGGGCCTTGCCCCTTTGCACAGGACCCCTGTGATCCACGGACAGTGGTTGGACTACATTTAGTAGCTGTATATATTTTGTACATAGTTTATTTATTAATTGGGATTACTGGTGTACATATTTCAATATATCTGCCCGTTTATGATCTCTTCTTTTGGTCTTTGCATTATTTCGGAGGGGGGTGGTTTGTGGGTTGTGACAGTGATCTGTGGGAATGCATTGATGTGTGTGTTGTAGTGGGTGTGGGTGGGTGGGTGTGTGCCGGTAATCTTTTCCCTCCCCTGTGTCGTAGGTGCAGTACTCACCGATGTCTTCCGCGCCGCCGGGCGTGCTCCTGGTATATGAGCAGGAATAGGAGTGCGGGGATGACCTGCAACTCTGGCTCCATACTGCCGGAATCTCGCGTGGAGTGCGTAGAGGTGAGCGTTTTCCCGTTCGTAGTCTGTTTCCGCCGTGTTCTTATCGGCGGTGCTCCCGCCCCGGAAAAGGTGGCAGATTGGTGGGTCGTAATAGGGTGGGCGGTACATTGTCTGCCGCCGGGCTGTTGGCGGGAACCGCCGCGCTGTTTGTTTGTACCGCTGTGGCGGTCGGAGTGTTAAGTTGGCGGGCTGTGTTGGCGGTTCCCGCCAGGGTCAGAATTGCATATTTTAGACCGCCGGCCTGTTGGCGGCTTGGCCGCCGCTTTATCACCGACCGCCAGGGTCAGAATGAGGGCCATAATGTGTTTAATATAAAAATTGATGGGAAAATAACACCAGTAGGGATTAGTAATTGTGACCATGTTTGGGAACATGGCAAATTTTGCAGGAGGATGATCCAACTATAGCTGGAGTTACTTTATCTGTGTAGAGAATGCTTATTATAGATTGCCAGCTGATTGGGAGGGAATTTGCTATTTAGGTTTGCTTTTTCCTAAAATGTATCATAGAGAGAGTTTAGAAGCTTTAACATTTACACCTGCACATAGATATACATGGATAGATATTTACACAGTGTAAATGAGAGAACGCAATTAATGGGAGACATATTTGGAGCTATTATACTAGCAGTAGGAGTGGTATTAAATGATGAAAATATTAGAAAGCTTTCAATATTATTGGACAAACTAGCAACCAGTACACCTGGAGCTTTCTGTGCATGAAAACATAGAACCAGTAGTGATTAGATCAATGGTACTTGATTTAGAACCTTTGGAAAAAACTTGTATAGTACAAAGCTTTATGAAGGGAAATTCTTCAATAAACAACTGGATAAAAGCAGTATGAAGAGGAATCATCAAAGCTATCTTAGTTCCTGTATTAATAGTAGCTATTTGTTTTCTATCTACACTAGCAATTTACAAGACAATAAAGATGTTGTTGATAAAGAAGAAAACTAGAAAAAGGAATAGAAGAATGACGAAAGATTTAGAATTAACTGAGCATATTGATGATGACTATAACAGACTAAACGAAAGAGAAAATCTGAAAACAAAAAGGAGACATTCAGCAAAAGATGAGAGTGAATTGTAAATACATCCGTGAATGTAATTTTGTGGTAGTTCCAAACTATCAGATGGGGGGAATTGTGAGAGATTTGTTTCCTAAGATTAAAAACATTATATTAATTAGCTTGCACAAAATAATTTTGTAGGCCTTAACCAAATGCTGCACTTAAACGTGGGTTTTGCACTTGAAGCTTGCATGACCACATGTAATTGGCTGTGGTAATAGCAAGGATACATTCCTGTTTCTATTCTTCTTACTTATTCTTTCCCATTTGTCAATTTTGACTTATGTCATGGCCATAAATATAACATTTCATGACACAACTGCCATAGTAACGAACGAGTGAAAAGAGAGAATTTTTGTGCTTTGTTTCATGATCATTTCACCCATGAAAGGTATTATTAGAACTGTCTTTTACGAATAAGGCTTTGCTAGAAAGATGTGTGAGAATGGAAATGGTATCACCTTAAAAATGTTTTGTGTCTACTAAACTGCTCTTTTTACCATAGACATTCAACCATGAGAAGAAGCCTAAATGTTTCATTGCTTATCATGTATTTCGAATGTTCTTTGTTAAAACTTGCCATATTGATGGAAGCTGCCCTGTTCACATGAAGACTCCAAGAGATGACTGGCTAGAGCAGAAGATTATCTACAAACTCTTTGCAATTTGTTTCTTTGTAAAATGGTATAAATTGTGTTCTCACTTATGAATAGGTGGCTTCCCTTTAGTCTTGCATTATTATTCTGAGTTCACAGAAACTGGCTTCTCTTGCAAGATCACTCCTCCTAATCTCTGAAAGCCCTTTGATTCAGACACTTTTTGATCTATTCTCTTACCTGATGTCTTGGATTCATTCTGAAACTGAATTTATTTTGCTTGAACCTTATGACTGAGAGAGTCTACTGAAAATCTCAGTGAGATACTTGACTATCAAATTATATGCTTTCACATCTGAGACTGCAGCTCTTCAAGGGTTCTGTTGAATTATATTTTACCTGAAATAGATTAGAACAGGGATTAGACCTTTATAGGATACACTATATGCATTGTTCTATTATTTGTAATTATTTTAATTGATTTTCTATTCAAGAAATTGATGAAGTAATGATTTAATAAAATATTTGAAAATAAGAACCAAAAGCCTCATCATTGCCTCTTACAAGACATTGAGATTGAGAATGTTTGATGTATTTAATTTGCAGCCCTTCCCTTCTTACTTACCATAAAGGTGCATTGCCTAGGGTCCAGTAGTTTTTAAATAAGACTGGATTAATACATTATTTAATCCAAGTCTTTGCTCTAGTAAAGTTGGTAGCAGAGGGACGTCACCGCCTTAGTATCTTTAATGTATTTCAGACCTATCCCAAAACATAAAGGGGGTTATTCCAACTTTGGAGGAGGTGGTAATCCGTCCCAAATGTGACTGATTTACCACCAGCCGTATTACGAGTTCCATAGGATATAATGGACTTGTAATACGGCTGGTGGTATATCCGTCACTTTACCGTCCCTTTTGGGACGGATTACCACTTCCTCCAAAGTTGGAATAACCCCCAAAGTGTTTGTGAAAGCCGACAGTCAGTGGTAACACCACTAGAACTACCCATACAATGCCAATGTTGCCTGTGTGTCATGCAAAGCTGTGAGGTCTTGACTGAATCCACAACCTACATCTTATGCATGCAATTCCTTTGTAGGCATGAGACAATAAAGTTATAGTGCGTCTAATAACTTTCTTTCATAGGAATCCTGGGACCTGCATGGCAACCTCATCTTCTCATACTCATATGAGACGACACAGAGATTGGGGCTGACCATGTTCTAACCAGAATCAGTAGCCACTAAGGAATAGCACTGTGGCTCTGGCCAGTTCCATCTCTTTAGAACAGCAGTCAGTCTCACTCTGTGTTTGGTCTTTTTCAGTTCAAAAACATTTTTCCGATTGGCATACTCAAGGGTAAAGCTGTTGGATACAATATGTGAGTCCAATAATATGCTACGGAGTTGTAGTCAGAATACATTTAGTTATAGATTAGCAAGCTCAGGTGCAGTTCATTAATTAGAGAAGTCAAACTGCACCGTGATTACTTCAATATCAAAAGTGTTAATTGTATGACATAGAAATTCGGTTCAATATGCTGTGGGAGGTCGATTGTCATATGCCGGATACACAACAGAGAAAGAGCTGGAGTGGAAACCAGCAGCCCAGGCACCACACTGTAGGAGGGCACGACTTAATGGGACCACGGGTACATTGTTGGGTCCCATATGTATATACGTGGTACTTCTATAGCACAAACCTAGCCAAAAGGCAGCAAAGCATTGTACAGAGTCAAAGATAAGCAAAAAGTCAAGGAGTGATGGTAAAGGAAGCTGGGTTGTGGACGTTAAAAGTATTGCATCCTCAAGCCTATACTAAACTGTCACAAAGGGAGAAAGCAGGATCCTGCATGAGCAAGATAAAGCGGCAGGGAATGTCTGTGAGTGGATTAAAGAGGCATGAGGTGGGATTAATGTCTATGCTGCCTTGGGATGTAGCGCACTAACATTAAATAGCGCTAGCATTGAGCTTTTGAGCACAGCTCCGGGCACCAGCACTCACTCCTTTACAAATTAACCACTAGGGATCAGAAAATATTATTTCCAGTTAGTAAGCATGCTTCGTTTTCCATGTTGGTTTCAAAAAGTAGCTACATGAGACACGGCTAGTTCAGATTTTCTCCATTTTATGGTGCAGAAAGAGGCAATTCCATTACTTTTCACAAGGGCATCTTCGCAAAAATGTACAGCTGCTTTATACTGTGCAGGATCCTACTCAATACATGCAAAATGACTTTAACATTGCTGTTTGTAAAAAAATATCCGGCGGTTCATAAACATTTATGGATATGTACATTGCATTACATTACATTAGTGGAGAACGCACTTTGGACCACTGCATATAACTGAAAAATGAGTGAACGAAAATTCACTGAACTAAGAAAAGGCACCAAATTGAGGCATGCACTACGCCAAGAAAGAGTGGTGTCCTTTCGTTCAGCTATTTATTACTTTATGGTGGCTGCAATTTTCAATCTAGATTCTTAAGTTATTTGAGAAAGTCACTACATTTTGAACGACTTTTTAGTTTTTCACCCCTTTCTCAAATCCGCACCAAATATGGCATACCGGAAGGATGAATTTTTAAGGCTCACAGTTTGGAAAACATTAATGTTTGGGAGTATTGGACCTGGCCCTGGTGGCAGGTTCATCCCCTGACTTTTTGCCTCCTTCCTCCTATTTTTTCTGACCTCTCGCTGTTGGCTCTAGGACTCTGAGCACTTTGTCACTGCTGATCAGTGCTAAAGTGCAGGTGACCTCCCATCTAAAGTTGGTATGATTGGCTTATACCTAATTGGCACATTTAATTTACCTATAAGTCCCTTGTACAGTGGTATCTCTATACCCAGGGCCTGTAAATTAAATGCTACTGGTGGGCCTGCAGCACTGCTTGCGCCACCCACTGAAGTAGCCTTTCAAACCTGTCTCAGGCCTGCTAGCGCAGGGCCTGTGTGCGCAGTTTTCTGCCACAGGGACCTAGCATCTAAATATACTTACCAGGCCCAGAACTACCCTTTTACTCCATGTAAGTCACCCCTAAGGTAGGCCCTACTATCCCTATGGGCAGGGTGCTAGGATTGTAGAAGGCAGGACATGTGCCAGGTTGCGTAGCCTGTCCTGGTAGTGACAAACAGCCTAACCTGGTGTCTCACTGCTGTGACTGCTGCCTTCTCATGGGATTGCATTAGAAATGCCCTGCCTTATGTGTAGGGGTATTGTCTAATTTATTAGGGGTAGCATAGGCATGTTTGGTATGGTTGTAATGGTGGTAAGAAATGCTGCTTACTGTTGAAGGTGTATTTTTTATTACTATTACAGAAATGCCACTTCTAGAAAGTGAGCATTTCTCTGTGCTTATGACTCTGGTGTTTTGCAGTTTGTCTCCAATCCACGTCAGGGCAGAGTGACATTTGGGCTTTGTGCATACTTTTCAGCCAGCCTGGACAAAGGTAGGGTGGAGGTGTCACAGAGGTGCATTTACATACTGTATAGTCTTCCTGGGCTGAGAGAAGGGAGCGGACGGGCACACCTGCATTTGTAAAGGCTGTGCCCTGGCCTCAAACAATAGTGTTGTTTACCCCCCACGGATGTTTGGAGCCTGTACTGCAGGAGAGAGGGGGCACTCCCAAGACCAGTTGTAACTGGCTGGAACCTCCTCTCCTCTTCTTTTGTAAAACACACTGTAAACTGAGTATAAGTACAGGGGAAATTTCCCCACCATTTAGACATTATTGGGACTTGAAGAGACTTACTGGGAACTGGACACAGGACGCTTCTGAATGGACTCACCAGGACCCACCTTAGACTGCTGCTGCTGTGCTGACCTGTGACCTGCCTGGTCACTAGGAGGAACTGCCACCATCTGCATCCCTTGTGCTGGCTTGTTGTTGGGGCCTGCTAGCCCTGTGATTCTCTCCCCACTTTTCTGTCTCCAGAGGCAGGGTGCTGTGGCCCCTGACCCCTTTACCTATCCAGAACACAAGGAGTGCTCCAGCTTCCTTGTTTTGGGCCGTATGCTGTCGGGCAGTGCTTTATCTGAGCCCCCCCAGCGCCTCGTGAGCACTTTAATGGGCCCCTGACGCTCGTAGCGCTTTCCGGTAGGAGTGCACGATCTCACCGCTGCGACCCGGGCTCGCTTTTTTCTCAAAATCCGAGCGCATCGAAGACGCACTATAGCAGGTGCCCCCGGGGCATGGGTGAACGCAGATCAGGAATTGTTAAGCTTTTCTAAAGTCCCCCCAGGGTAAAGCGCACTGCAGGAGGTGCGCCGAGGGACAAGTAGGCACCAACTGTGGTGCAGTATAACTGTCGCTGCCCAGGAAAGGGCTGAAGAAGACTTGCGCGCCGCCTCTGATGCGGCTGTGTAAGAGCAGGGTGGGAGCCTCCTTGGAGGACCCCTGCATCCCCAGGCCCCATTCTACCGAGGAGCACCGCTAGTTGGGAGAGGTGTCGGCCTCTCCCCCCTTCCTTCCAGCAGCTGCACCAAGGACAGTGGCAGCTGCCTTAAGTCTTGCAGGGCACAGGGCGGAAAGGGAGTTTCTTTCCCACGGCCACTGCCTTAGGGGCACGGACGCCCTGGGGACCCCAGGCATTTATTTGTAGAGTTCCCCCGCCCCCCAGGAGGGTCATTCGCAACACAATGGGGGCCCACGGACCGTGTCGGTGCTGGTTAGGCACGGGCCCTAGGAGGGGCCTCGACACCCACAACCAGACGGGTGCGTACCGTCGCCCTCTCCCCAGGATCAACCTGTGGCCCCTGTTGTGTGCACCAGAGCACCGGGGGGGCCCTCCTTGATCCCTGTGCACAAGAGGTGCCTTCATACTGCAACAGATACTACCCAAAGATTACCTACCCCTTTATAATGTTCCTGCTAGGGCCATTATAGGCCCTGGAATGTAACCAGTGGTTTGTATGATGTGCCATATACTTTCTAATGTTCCTCTTATGGGCATTTAGGATATTGGCCTGATAAGTGCATTTATCTCTTTCTACTGTGATTCTTGACTACTGCTTATGTTGCAGAATCCTGAATACTTACGTGTTCTAATGTGACAACTGCTTATTCTTGCAGAGTATTAGTAACCTTTGCAACGTTCTGAGAACTGCTAAGGTAGCATGATATTACTGACATGTAATGTTTGGTCTAATTATGTTTTGTGCAATACAATACAGTTTATTTTTACATAGCTGTGTTGTGTTTACTTTGTGGTAAACATATTGTGTCACGTGTGTGGTGTGTGTTGCGCAAACGCTTTACACATTGCCTCTGGGTTAGGCCTGACTGCTCGTGGCAAGCTACCAAAGGGGTGAGCAGGGGTGTTCTTGGGCGTGTAACTCCCTTGCCCTGACTAGAGTGGGTGGATTCTGCCGGCTTAGGTGCATAACCTAGCCAACCAGAAACCCCATTTCTAACATGGAGCATTTATCAAGGATGTAGAAATTGGATTTCATATAGGCTCAAGTGTTTGGCTAACTATAGTGCACAAAAACAAGTGGTTTCAAAATCCATGTTTTACAGGAATATGTTGTTGTTTTGCAGATGTGACATCATCCATTAGATATGAACTTGAGCTTTCCTGCATGTTCTGGATGTAAAGTGATGGCTGCCACTACTCAAAGATGGCTCTAGATTCTTTCTGGTGATTTGTCGGTAATGCTCTGCCTACAAAAAGAGCACATCCTTCACTGAGCAGGTCTGGAATTTTATAATTAGATGTCCTAGGTGCCATAAGGTGTGCCATGATTGCTTCAATGTCTAAGATCTTTCGACCAAGCACAAGTAAACTTCACACACTCAATGGAGCTCGGAAACGTGTTTTCCAGGTGGTCGCACCATTGTGATCATTTTGCATAGGATTTTACTACATACAAAATTAGAGCATGCATTTAAATCACAAGTGATGCCCTCGCAACCCTCCCACGCGTCCGCAGAACTACCACCGGCGGTAGATCATTCTCGCACCTCCCCGCCAAAACGTGGAACACTCTTCCCACCCACCTGCACCAGACCAAAGACCTCCTTACCTTCAGGAAACTTCTCAAGACCTGGCTGTTCGAGCAGTAGCAGCACCTCCCCCTCCTGCTCAACCCTCCCCTCCTCAGCGCTTTGAGACCCTCACGGGTGAGTAGTGCGCTTTACAAATTCCTGATGGATTGATTGTTTGATTGATTGATGTACGCAGAAATAGCTATACCACATGATGCTTTCTAATGTACATCTGTATTTTTTAAATGCAGTTCCAACATGAATTTATTTTTGTGGAATTCAGAATAAGTGGCAAAGTCAGCACCAAGATTACAAGAAAACAGCTACTATAATAAATGATAATAGAATAGAAATGTATTAAAATAAGGTTCATATAATAATATTTTTTTTTCCTTTGGTTTAACTATGCTGATGCATAACTTTTCTAAGTTGGAAAAATATGACCGCTATCATTACAGTAGCTTGTGTATGGCAGTAGGTGCTGCTACTATTAGGTAACATTACCACCGATTACACATAGCCTGGTGGTGATGGATAGAAGCTCTGGCTGGCAGAAAATCCTTTCAGATAAAGACATATGCCATGGGCAGGAAAACTATCATGCCAATGGAACTAGCAAACGTCAGGCACCACCAAACTTACAGACCAGCTGATAATTGAGAACAGACATTTTGTTCACACCAATGCCAATGATCACAGGAGAAAGCCAGCCACAGAGGAGGAGGAGGCCACATTTGAGTCTGCCTTATTTATTACTTAGAACTGAAAATCACCAAATGGTATGCCTGGCCACAAACACCCCTTTGCTTGTAAGTTGGTTAGTGACTCCTAATGTAACACATCATGTCATAGTAAACACATCCAGATACTGCCTTAAAGGAAATAAAGCCCACTGTCAGCAAGAGGGTACCTCATGTTGCTCTTGCAACAAACACATGAAATTCCATTCCCCCCAAAAAAGAGACACATATCATGTAAATAACAATTTCCATGTTTCATGGAGAAACAAAGGAACGCATTTTAAAAAAAGACTCAGGAACACTAAATATATGATACAGATCCAGCCCAAGACAGATGAATACACCTCCATCATCCAATTAGCATGAGACTTACTGAGAGAATCACGATAACCACAAATACCCAACCAGGAGGCAGAAAGAGGCACAGCACATAAACAGGTCACAATTTATACAACGAACAGTAGTACATACGATAAGAAGATCGCCGAACCAATGTGACATCGCCAGTGACGACGTGAGCCATAATCTGTTCGTGGAGAACACCCGGGTGAGTTCTAGTATAACACGTAGCATGGCCTCATCAGGATAAAGGGGAACTGACAAGTGTCTCTCATAGTAACTCTCATAAACAGCAACTTGTGATGAAGAGGACTATTCCATGCATCAGCCTCAAGCAAACGATCCTTGCAACTATGCTCCCACATTCATAAGTCAGTCCCACCGTATTCCATACTAATACATTAACAGCATTCGGCCCCCACATACCACATTCCACTTTCCTGCTCCAAACGACAGTGTGCATTACAGTGTTAGCCTGGGTGAGAAGGTCTAGTAGTCCTTCAAAGGTAACAACAATTTAGCTGCCCGTCTGGATGACGAAACCTTCATTCATGTTTGCACAAGGGGATATTCGCTTGCCAACAGGAATACAAAAAATGTGTTTTCTGTCTCCTGGCCCAGGACATCTTAATTGCATTTTGCTGCGGCTAAGGCTTTGCTTAGCAGGATCCTTGATCGCCATCCCAGTGAATATTACTGTGTCATTCTTCTAGATGAATAACATTTTCTACAAACATGTCCTTTTATAAACTTCAGAGTTAACAGTTCACTATTGATGAGCAGAGACCAAGGACAACCGATTACACCAAAATGCGATATTTCCCTACAAACACAGAGAGGAGCGCCAGTCCCAACCCAACTAACATCCACTATAAATACTGACCGGTGTATTTTGTTATGCATCTACATTTTGCAACGGTGGTAACACTGCCTTATTATAGAGAATGCTTCTTTTTATTGCACAGTCTCTCATGAGCTATTCCTCTAGTATAGAAATAGATAGTGAAATACAGTTTTATATCCACTTATACATCTTTCTGCTCCGAGAACTGTTATTCCCTGTGGTATCAGTAGATACGAAGATGTTATATTTAGCAACATTAAAAATAAGTACAACGGTGGGGGAAGAGTGTTAATAAACACATTTACAGATGCTAGTGCAAGCGCGCCTGGTCCTTAGTAAGTAAATTTACCAGGGGACGCGTATAGGTCGATTAACCTTTTGTATCGCATGGAGTATCCTAGTCATGTAGTGACTATCGAAATCAATAACTTAGCATAAACTACCATTAATATAACATCTTCTCATGAATAACCACAACTCAGTGAAAAACAATTTTTATTTTCCTATTGATTATAATTCTAAATCATCCATTAGCTCAATCCTTATTCATTCCACTCAATTATTAATGTGTTAATGAAAACATCATAATATAACTTAAAGAAAACATATACATAAATGCACCTACATTGTAGTGAATCCTAATTTGTTTTAATGGGATAACGGGAGTTAGCTTCGTTGTTTGCTTGCAGACTCGTGCCCTCGTCACTTAGTGACTTTTAACCTACTAAGCTTGCTCTGTCTTAGACCATTTATTTAATTAAATCTTTTAAGATGGCTGTCACGTTTATAATTAGGCCCTTTTGTTTGGCGTTATGTTATCAGAGTCACCTGGCTAAGGCGTCAACTCACACAACAAAGACAAACAAACTATAGGGGCTCACATTAGAAATTACCGTCCCAAGCATGCAGCGTTATCTATTGTTTTGGAACAACCTACGTCAGGGGCCCAAGTAGATCTGTATAAATACATCACACTTTAGACAGATAATCAGAAGAATTCCGACTAGGGGCCTGATTACAACTTTGGAGGACGGTGTTAAACCGTCCCAAAAGTGGAGGATATACCACCTACCGTATTACGAGTCCATTATTTCCTATGGAACTCGTAATACGGTAGGTGGTATATCCGTCACTTTTGGGACGGTTTAACACCGTCCTCCAAAGTTGTAATCAGGCCCTAGATACCAACCCTGCTATCGATGCTGCACGTCACCTTGACGCTGACCCTGACTTCGTGTTCTGCTGAAGTCTGAGCTCGAGACCTTATTCAAGGTAACCAGGGACATGGCATTGGCAGGTTAGGTCTAACATACTCAGCTCTCCTCTAGGTAGAAGGTTAGGCCTATTATGATTATTATGATAGGGTACACGGACATATGATACGCTTCATGTCTTCCTATGCTAATACAAGGTGGTGGGGGTCTTCATAATCATGACCCTCGTCTTTACAATTCTATCTCTTGTACTGTTCATTATCCTAATCATTGCAGCCAATATGATTTACTGACTTAGGTTGAATAAAAACTATTGAAACATTTCTGCATCTTTGTTATTGCCTGTGTTTGGTTGAGATATGATATCATTGTGAGAAAGGGGTAATCTCCATTTAACCACGACATTCCCTGAGATGTCATACTTCTGAGTCCATGCGTAAAGGCTGCCACAAATCACCTTTGACTGTTTGGGTTGTTGGTGAGGTACTGCTACTGAGTCGGAAGGGTTGGGACTACAGTTGCGACTTGGTGTAGGACATGCATAGTCACCTACAAACATAAGTACTGTCATCCCTAAACCAGCAGTCTTGCCCAGGGCAAGAGTCCAAACTACGACAACATATGCCAAAGAACGTCAGCATTAATAGCAGAGTTCAGCAGATAGCACGTCAGTCATTTGTCACTGTCAACGTCACCCTTAACAGCCTACTTAACCAAGATTAGCATCAGCATTTAGGCCTTCATACCAAAACAATTTAGAGAAAATCATTAATTTGGAAAAAGATCTATCTAAGTGAGGATTCTATAATCAGCACAGTTGGTACCTAGAAGAAAAGGCACAATTTAGTCAGTCACATTTTCATAGCTACCTATCCAAGATGGATCAGCAACAAGTCAGTCTTCATCTTCAGGTCATCAATTAGTCAGCCACACATCCATCCCCCTAATTCCTAATTGGTCAGTCAGTCAGCAGATATGACTTTAACCTATATTTGTTTACCAAATCTAAGAACTTCAATATCAGTCCTTTCACAAGATGTGGATTGGTCCGCTATACGATGTCCTCATCATCCAGCACTTCATGTATCAAAATTGTTGCATGTTCCTTTTCAGTCAGTGCCTCCATTGTTCAAGTCCTGGGAATGTCCATTTAGCCTACACTACACATAATTGTATCAAATTGTCTTCATCGTCTCCTGTCCACCGGTACATTGCAGAAAATTCTAGCTAAGCAACTTTAACATCAGGTGGATCAAGGACGGGTTAGCTTCTTGCAAACGCATTCATTATTTCTGCTCTCTGTGTGCCAGGCCAAGGAAGACTAAGCCTTAAATTCAGCTAAGTTAACACTACGAATTGAAGTAAAACATAGGTTATACATTTCAATATGACATATTACTACATTTTTCACATATATTTTCATTATTTCATACAGTTTCAGTTGTACTAGTACAGTCTCGTTCACATGGCTGACATGCCTCGAGGGCACGTTTTCAAACATGCGCATTATTTTCTCTAAGATTAATTTCTCTACAAATGTTCATTATTCAAGCACTTAAACATAATTAATAATTTTCTCATTAGCATATCTGCTTCAACAGTCCCTCCCCTCTGATGACTAAATATGTAATCACACCTTTCTTTACCAACACTTTACAATTCCGTCTCTGCTGTATTTTGTCTTCTTACATTTTCCCTATAGATTCTTCCCCTAGGTCGTTCTTCCCTCCTCTGATAATTTTTAGATCTTCTAAATTTTATTCTTTGCCATAATTTGCATATGCCCCATAATCCTAATATACAAGCAATCACAATTAATATTCCCTGTACAATTTTTAATAATACCCCATTCCAAATTTGACTAAACCAGTTACCCACTGAAGCAAATCCTTTTCCATCCTTTTCCCAAACCCCGGTTCCTTCAATTCTTTCAAATCCTTACTTGAATTAGTTATGTAAGTGACTAAGGTGGTCATTCTGACCTCGGCGGTAAAAGGCGCCTACAGCCGGTCAGAAATCCTCCATAATTCCGCCGCGGTCGCGGTAACCCGCCACGGTCATTCTGACCCGCAGCAGCCAAACCTCCGAAAATCCGACAGCCACAACAGACCGCCAGACCAGCGGTCGGCGGAAAAGTGGAGGTGACCAAACCTCCACCGTCACGCCAACAGAAATACACCCATGCCATTACGACCCACGAATCCACGCGGCGGTCTTTCAAACGCGGTTTTCCATTGGCGGTACACACCGCCGCGGTCAGAATACACACAAACGAACAAAACTCAGCCACATTGGCCGATTTGAATTCCACACACCTGATACACATACACACACCACTCCCACACACACAATACAATATAAAACACACACCCACATCACCCACAAACCCCTACGACCAAAAATTCAGAAAGAAGCACTGAGAGACACATCAGCGATCACAGAATACCATCACACAGAGGCACACTACACCATCACCCACACAATATCCACACACAAAACAACACACACCACCACACTCAACACACTTAACTACACATACTCCACCCCACACATCATACACACCACTCCATGGCACCCCAAAGACACCCCCGCTTCTCAGACGAAGAACTCAGGGTCATGGTGGAGGAAATCGTTCGGGTAGAGCCCCAGCTCTTCGGCACACAGGTCCAATACACCAGCATTGCCCGGAGGACGGAGCTATGGCAGAGGATTGTCGACAGGGTCAACGCTGTGGGACAGCACCCCAGAAATCGGGAAGACATCAGGAAGTGATGGAACGACCTACGGGGGAAGGTGCGTTCCATGGTATCCAGGCACAACATCGCCGTGCAGAAGACTGGCGGAGGACCCCCACCTCAACCCCCACAATTTACAACATGGGAGGAGGAAGTCTTGAACATCCTGCATCCTGGCGGCCTCGCAGGAGTCGGCGGAGGAATGGATACTGGTAAGTTGAAGCTTCACTACTGCTTCCCCCCCACCTGCATGCCAAATCATACCCCAACCCTCACCCCCATCCTCGAACCCCACCCTCACCCCCACCCCCATCCTCACCCCCACCCTCACCCCCACCACCATCCTCACCCCCACCCCCAGCACACCTATTCCCTGCCAATGTCTCACCATCACAACCCACACATCCCAAAACCTACGCCTGCATGCGTCCACTAAGCATGGACACCCATCACCAAAGCATGCCCAATGCATATACACATCCCCCCCACAAGCCACCCTCACCAAAGCCCCCACACACGAATGCCAGCACTTGGGGACACGGGAACCCACAGATACACCCATATGCCACACATTGAAACTATAACCATACCTCTATACCCCTGCAGGACCCGACCGTCAACACACCGCCACGGAGGGCCCAGAATTCTCCACACCCCCCACCCAAGAGGCCGTCAGCGATGACAGCAGCTCTGTCGACCTGGACACTGATGACCAGCCCGGACCATCGGGGACCTCTGGACAGTCGGTTCCCCTCACACAGGCACAGGCCACTACAGACCCAAACCCCTCTGGGAACACCAGCACAGCTCCCACCCAGCGGGCCCATGCCTCTGTCTCCAGGGCGCGTCAATCTGCGGTGTGTCTACCACTACAGGGCACCCAGGATAACCCACCACCCCAACAACAACAGGGACCTGGGGGCAGTGGTAGTGGGCACACCGGCCAGGGGGCAGAGGCCCAGGGAAACAGGGCAACTCGGAGGGCAGCTGTGCGACAGGGGGGGGACGGGCCCAGGGAACCCACTCTCCACGAGGCCCTCACCACCATCATGGGAGCATACAACCGCTCCCAGGAGACGATGGCGACGGTACTGGCCCGGTTCCAGGAGATCCAGGTACTGCAGGAGGAACACTATCGGGGGTACAGGGAGGACATCAGAGCCCTCACCTCCACCCTGGTTACCATGGTAGGGCTGCTGCAGGACCTCATCAACACCAGGACGGACACTCAACAACAACAAAGGGCCCCTGCCACTAGCCTGGACCAAGAACAGCCAACCACCTCCGCCGGCGCTAGTGGACAGGAGGCCCCCGCACAACAGCAGCCCACCAGACCCCCACCTCCTGCAGGAGAAGAACCACCCCGCAAGAGGGCCCTGAGATCTCGCAAGAAGACAGAGTAGGATGTCAAGACCCCCGCCAGCAAAGGATACCACCTGATGTCATCCCACTGTCCCACATTGTCACCCTGTCCATCCTTGAACTGCCCATGCTCCATCTCTCCACAGGCCTCTGGACAATGCACCTGTGTGACTGTTACTCTGGACTCTGCCATGGACATTCCTTCACCATAGCCCCCACCCACTTGAAACCACCCATCCCATTTTGAGCACTGAAATAAACACCTATTTTGCACAAAACTATCTGGAGTCTGGCTGTGATTTCAAAATATTGTAATTGACATGACAGTGCAAATATGTCCTTGTACATAGTGAAGTCAACAAACAGCTGCCACAAAGCTGTAGTCCATGGGGAAACGAAGCACAGGACTCGTAGTGGGGACCCCAGATCTGAAATAGGGAGGGAAAAGCCACAACTCAGTCATCATACACTGGGGCAAATAGACAGGCAGCAGAGATGCAGGAGAGTAGTTCACATTTACTAAATTATGTTTGAATTGTTACCTGTGTCCTATTGGAAGTACTGTTCAATGATTCTGTCCCTGTTGTCTGTTTCAGCCCCGTCGTCTTCCTCCTCGTCACTCTCCACAGGTTCCACAGCTGCCACAACACCACCGTCTCGACCATCCTCCTGCAGGAAAGGCACCTGGCGGCGCAAAGCCAGGTTGTGAAGCATGCAGCAGGCCACGATGATGTGACACACCTTCTTAGGTGAGTACATTAGGGATCCACCTGTCATATGCAGGCACCTAAACCTGGCCTTTAGGAGGCCAAAGGTGCGTTCGATCACCCTCCTAGTACGCCCATGGGCCTCATTGTACCGTTCCTCTGCCCTGGTCCGGGGATTCCTTACTGGGGTCAGTAGCCACGACAGGTTGGGGTACCCAGAGTCCCCCAATAGCCATACACGGTGTCTCTCTAGCTGTTCCATCACGTAAGGGATGCTGCTATTCCTCAGGATGTAGGCGTCATGCACTGACCCTGGGAATTTGGCATTTACATGCGAGATGTACTGGTCAGCCAAACACACCACCTGGATGTTCATGGAATGGTAACTTTTTCTGTTCCTGTACACCTGCTCCCTGTCTCTTGGGGGAACCAAAGCCACATGGGTCCCATCAATGGCACCAATGACGTTGGGAATATGTCCAAGGGCGTAGAAATCACCCTTCACTGTAGCCAATTCGCCCACCTCAGGGAAAATGATGTAGCTCCTCACGTATTTCATCAGGGCAGACAACACTCTGGATAACACCTTCGAAAACATGGGCTGAGACATCCCAGAAGCAATTCCCACTGTTGTCTGAAATGACCCACTTGCCAAGAAATGGAGTACTGACAGGACCTGCACCAGAGGGGGAATCCCTGTGGGTTGGCGGATGGGGGACATCAGGTCGGGCTCCAGCTGGGCACACAGTTCATGTATAGTGGCACAGTCAAGCCGGTAGGTCAGGATAATGTGGCGTTCTTCCATTGTCGACAGGTCCACCAGCGGTCGGTACACGCGAGGATTCATCTGTCTGCTCGCCAAACCCAGCGGACGGTGCCTAGGAAGGACAACATGGAGCACACAGTCAAGCAACCCACAGGTACGTACTCACAGCTTGCACAGTAAACGATTCTCTATGCAGGCCTGTGTGACGCAGTTGAAATTGAGCCATGTGGACCCTCGAAATGGCGGCTGCCTAACCTGTGAAGTGTGACAATGGGATGTGAGGTCAATGCGCTGGCGTGGCAAACCGCGGCGGTCGGCGGTCGAAGACCGCGGCGCGTAGCCGCATTGGTTAACATTGAAGCCTATGGGTTTCAGGAGCCAATGGCGAAGTGCGCCGGCGGTGGTGGTACGCACCGCCGCGGTACGCACCGCCGCGGGCGTGACCGCCATTTTCTATCTACTTATCCACTTGCGACTTGAACTTTCACAGGAGAGGACCTATACTGCAAGTGTTGCTGTGGCCTCGGTCTGGAAGGGACAATGGCTGCTGCGACTGGGGAAAGGGCCCCTGCCTTCACTGGAGAGGAGTTGGAGAAGCTTGTGGATGGGGTCCTCCCCCAGTATGCGCTACTCTACGGTCCTCTAGACCAACAAGTGAGTTTAATTCAATATGGATTTGGGGCCACTGGCTGGCTTGGGGGCCTGGCGGGGATGGGGGGCATGTTGGGCCTGGCGGGGGGCCTGGCGGGGGGCCTGGCGGGGATGGGGGGCATGTTGGGCCTGGCGGGGGGCCTGGCGGGGGGCCTGGCGGGGATGGGGGGCATGTTGGGGCTGGCGGGGGGCCTGGCGGGGGGCCTGGCGGGGATGGGGGGCATGTTGGGCCTGGCGGGGGGCCTGGCGGGGATGGGGGGCATGTTGGGGCTGGCGGGGGGCCTGGAGGGGGGCCTGGCGGGGATGGGGGGCATGTTGGGCCTGGCGGGGGGCCTGGCGGGGGGCCTGGCGGGGATGGGGGGCGTTGGGCCACTGGCAACGAAAATGCAGACAAACTTGAACGTGGTATTTCTCCCTCCCTGTACGTGTCACATAGGTCCGCGCCCATGAGAAGATCGGGATTTGGCGTGCCATCGCCAAGGAAGTCCGGACCCTGGGGGTCCACCATCGACGGGGCACCCACTGCCGCAAGAGGTGGGAGGACATCCGCCGCGGGACCAAGAAGACCGCCGAGTCTCTGCTGGGGATGGCCTCCCAACGTAGGCGGGGTGCCTGCCCTCAACTGACCCCCCTGATGTTCCGGATCCTGGCGGTGGCCTACCCTGATTTGGATGGGCGCGTGAGGGCAGCACAGCAGACACAAGGGGGTGAGTACAAGCATTATCTACTCTGTTGTCGCGCAGTGGAGGTGTCTGGGTGGGGGAGGAGGGCTGTGGGTCCCCCTAGGCCAGGGCGATATCTGTAGGCTGGGCACCCCCGTAAGCCCCTGTGTCCCCAGCCACCACCCTCAGTAGTGTGTCAGTACAGCCATCCCTGGGCCGTGTCATCCATGGGTGCAGTTGTCAACTCTAGGCGTGTAGGGCATGTTCCACGGAATGCGTAGCGGACCCCAAGTGCGCAACTTAGTGCAGGGGGCATCTGTGTCTGTCATGTCCGCTAACTGTACCGGTGATCCATGTACTCAAAATCTCTTTATTTCTCTCTCCCCCCCCCTTTTTGTTTGTCTTTCTGTGCTTGTGTGCATCAGCATCATCAGGCGGAGGAGAAGTGGCATCGGGGCAGGAGGGAGCTGCATCTCACATGGCCCAGGAGGGCCATGCCACAGAGTCTGACTGGACCAGTGAGACGGAGGGCGAGGGGAGCTCCACAACAGGGACGACTGGACCCTGCAGCGACACGGACACGTCCTCGGAAGGGAGCTCCCTTGCGGGGGTGGCACCATCCGTGCCCCCCGCCATTACAGGTACAGCCGCCACCCAGCGCACCATCTCCGCCCTCCCAGCAGCCCCTCAGCGTTCGCCCCGTGCCCGCTCTGCCAGGAAGCCGGGCATCTCCTTCGCCCCAGGCACCTCAGGCCCTGCTCCTGTTACCCCCGCTGCCCTCAGTGAGGAGGTCATTGACCTCCTCCGAACGCTCATTGTTGGGCAGACTACCCTTTTGAATGCCATCCAGGGGGTGGAGAGGGAGGTTCATCGCAGCAATGCGTACCTGGAGGGCATTCATTCGGGTCAGGCTGCCCATCAGCGATCGTTCCAGGCTCTGGCCTCAGCACTGACGGCAGCCATTGTCCCTGTCTCCTGCCTCCCTCTACTAACTCCCTCCTCCCAGTCTCCTGTTCCTCTGCCTGTCCCACCCACACCATCAGACCAGCCTGCACACACCTCAACACCCAAGAGCAGCTCATCCAAACATAAGCACCACAGATCACGCAGACATTCACACAAGCAACATTCCGATGCAGACATGCCAACAGTCACTACCACCTCTGTGACCCCCACCTCCTCGTCTCCCTCCTCCCTCCCTGTGACGTCTACACTCACACCTTCATTCACCTCACCATCAGCCAGTGTTTCCATCACCAGCATACCCTCCACTACAGTCCGCACACGTGCAGTCACCACCCCCACTGCCATTTACACGTCCCCTGTGTCCTCTCCCACTGTGTCTGTCACCCCCTCTTCCACACCACACAAACGCAGACACCCACCCACCCAACAGCCATCCACCTCACGACAGCCTCCCGCTCCTGCACCTGCACCCAAAGACAGCAAACTTGTCTCGCCTACAACCACATCCTCTCCCTCCACTCCCATACCCACTGTACCTACCACTCTCCATTGTCCCAAGAAAATCTATCTCTCTACTGCTACCTTCTTTCCTGACCCTGAGCCCCCCCCTCATTCTCGTCGGGGTAAAAAGAGCACCTCAGCCACCACCAGCCCTGCAGCCCCCTTGACAAGGGTGCAGGGGTATTGGAGCCCACCAGCCCGCAGGTCTGGATCTTCGCCCAGCAGCAAGGGGACAGCCAGCCCACCCCCTGGGAAGAGGAGCAGAAGGCGGAAGGGCCGCCGCCGGAGCCCGGATTCGATATCCCCCCAGGACACTAGCCAGCCACCGTCAACAGCCACAGCTCCAAAGGGAGGAAAGGGCCACAGACTCCCGACTAAGGAGGGCAAGGGCAGCAAGGCGGAGAAGTCAGGCAGCAGGCCTGCTGCCCATGGAGGACCCGTCACAGCTGCCCAGGAGGAGCCCGCAACCCCCATAGCCGCTGCCCCGGGAGGAACCGGCACAGCTGCCCCGGGAGAGCCCACCACCCCCATAGCCACTGCCCAGGGAGGACCCAGCCCAGCTGGCCAGGAGGGCTCCACCACCCACAGCCCAGGTGGGCATTGAAGGAGCACCATCCCCGCTGCCCAGGAGGGCACCACCAGGCAATGAGCAGTTGGCCATAGAATGGCCGCCGTCTCCAGCACCGCTCCGCTGGGGACCGCCGTCTCAAGAACCGCTGAACTGGGCCCTTCAAGGCAAGAACCGCTGAACTGGGCCCCGCCGTCTCCAGCACCGCTCCGCTGGGGACCGCCGTCTCAAGAACCGCTGAACTGGGCCCTTCCAGGCAAGAACCGCTGAACTGGGCCCCGCCGTCTCCAGCACCGCTCCGCTGGGGACCGCCGTCTCAAGAACCGCTGAACTGGGCCCTTCAAGGCAAGAACCGCTGAACTGGGCCCTTCAAGGCAAGAACCGCTGAACTGGGCCCCGCCGTCTCCAGCACCGCTCCGCTGGGGACCGCCGTCTCAAGAACCGCTGAACTGGGCCCTTCAAGGCAAGAACCGCTGAACTGGGCCCCGCCGTCTCCAGCACCTCTCCGCTGGGGACCGCCGTCTCAAGAACCGCTGAACTGGGCCCTTCAAGGCAAGAACCGCTGAACTGGGCCCTTCAAGGCAAGAACCGCTGAACTGGGCCCCGCCGTCTCCAGCACCGCTCCGCTGGGGACCGCCGTCTCAAGAACCGCTGAACTGGGCCCTTCAAGGCAAGAACCGCTGAACTGGGCCCTTCCAGGCAGGAACCGCTGGCCCTTTGGCAGACGTGGCAGGGCAGGATCTGTCTCGGGCAGGGCTGCAGGATGTCCTCTGGCCAACATGCCTCCTCCAGTGGCAGTGGAGTCTTTTATGGACTGTTTGGACTGTGGCTTTGCTCTCCCCAGGATGGCCCAGTGGGCAGGCCACCCACTGTATGGACTGTTTGGACTGTGGCTTTGCTCTCCCCAGGATGGCCCAGTGGGCAGGCCACCCACTGTATGGACTGTATGGACTGTGGCTTTGCTCTCCCCAGGATGGCCCAGTGGGCAGGCCACCCACTGTATGGACTGTTTGGACTGTGGCTTTGCTCTCCCCAGGATGGCCCAGTGGGCAGGCCACCCACTGTATGGACTGTTTGGACTGTGGCTTTGCTCTCCCCAGGATGGCCCAGTGGGCAGGCCACCCACTGTATGGACTGTTTGGACTGTGGCTTTGCTCTCCCCAGGATGGCCCAGTGGGCAGGCCACCCACTGTATGGACTGTTTGGACTGTGGCTTTGCTCTCCCCAGGATGGCCCAGTGGGCAGCCCACCCACTGTATTGACTGTTTGGACTGTGGCTTTGCTCTCCCCAGGATGGCCCAGTGGGCAGGCCACCCACTGTATGGACTGTTTGGACTGTGGCTTTGCTCTCCCCAGGATGGCCCAGTGGGCAGGCCACCCACTGTATGGACTGTTTGGACTGTGGCTTTGCTCTCCCCAGGATGGCCCAGTGGTCATGGAGTCCCCTCGTGGATCTGGCGTCGTGTACTCAAGTGGCTGAGGTGCCCCCCCTTCCCTTCCCCCTAAGGTGCCTGTCCTTTTTTCTTTCTGATGCCCCTGCAGTGTTCTCTCCGTGGAGTTCTTGTCGTGGGACTGGGCCTTGCCCCTTTGCTCAGGACCCCTGTGGTCCACGGACAGTGGTTGGACTACATTTAGTAGCTGTATATATTTTGTACATAGTTTATTTATTTATTTGGATTACTGCTGTCCATTTTTCAATATATCTGCCCGTTTGAGATCTCTTCTTTTGGTCTTTGCATTATTTCGGAAGGGGGGGGTTTGTGGGTTGTGACAGTGATCTGTGGGAATGCATTGATGTGTGTGTTGTAGTGGGTGTGGGTGGGTGGGTGTGTGCCGGTAATCTTTTCCCTCCCCTGTGTCGTAGGTGCAGTACTCACCGATGTCTTCCGCGCCGCCGGGCGTGCTCCTGGTACAGGAGCAGGTATAGGAGTGCGGGGATGACCTGCAACTCGGGTTCCATACTGCCGGAATCTCGCGTGGTGTATGTGGAGGTGAGCGTTTTCCCGTTCGTAGTCTGTTTCCGCCGTGTTTTTATTGGCGGTGCTCCCGCCCCGGAAAAGGTGGCGGATTGGTGGGTCGTGATAGGGTGGGCGGTACATTGTCTGCCGCCTGGCTGTTGGCGGGGACCGCCGCGCTGTTTGTTTGTTCCGCCGTGGCGGGCGGAGTGTTAATGCGGCGGGCTGTGTTGGCGGTTCCCGCCAGGGTCAGAATTGCATATTTTGGACCGCCGGCCTGTTGGCGGGTTGGCCGCCGCTTTATCACCGACCGCCAGGGTCAGAATGAGGGCCTAAGTCTCTTATCTCCTTATCATTATTAGGTATGTAAGAGCAGCAATGCCTAGCATTAATCATCCTACAGACTCTGCCGTCTTTCGCTAAAGTATGTCTAAAGCAAGCCTATTTTGAAGCGTCATAGCTCTATCCGCAGCTAATTCAGTATCTAACAGGAGTATTGCCCCGTAAAATATGTCAGCATGTTATCCACAATAGTAGACAACTTCTGTATCTTGATTGCATTCAAAATAACTCCTACTGAAGGAATTACTGCACCAAACATATCCCCCACAATTGCAGAAGAGGTTTCCCTCCTCTGTCGCTTATGATGTAATTCAGTCACTTTCGGAAACTTCTTTAAATCATCTACCGGATACATTTTAAGGAAAACTATCCCCAAATAACATGCCCCATACCATCCTCTAGGAAGACGGTAATAAGCATTGAGTCCACAAATATAGTAAATACCAGGAATCGCAGGGTCCTGACCATTCAGCATGAAAGTCCATTTACTCTGAAACAAAAACACATGCCTACATTCACTTGTACCCACAAATAAAGTGTCTGTGCGTGATTTCGGCCTATAGATACAAAGCTTCCCTACATGTAATGCATCTAAAGCTAACTTCTCTTGCATTTTGATAGCAGTGTAAGCATAATCATTCTTATAAGTTCTCTTTTCCAATCCTTTCTATAACTTTTACTTCAATGCTTTTCCCGTGTCGTAGGTATGTCCTATAAAGCTTTTCTATAATGGTGTAAGTTATTCCTGTGTGCGTATGTGGTGCAAACGTTAATGTTGGTTCAAATAAGCCCCTAACTAATACTAAATCATGCTCTTTAGCTATTTTACTCAGATATCTAATAATAGGAACAAAAGAAAACACCAAATCATAATTAGAATAAAAGTATTGTACATACTCTTGGTTATAGAATCTTGTTAGTAGCAGACTACAGCTTATGCCATATGTTAATGGCAGACTATGGTACGTAGCCCCTTCTTCCACTGAGTAAGGTATTTGCGTACACACAAGACAATTCCTTGCATCCATCGTCTCAACATACTCACTCAACAAGCAATAGAATACATTAGAAGAAAGCTCTCCTTGTGCATTAGTATAGTCATGCAAGTATTTCTCATCTAGCTTAAACCTTTCTAAAGATGGTAATATAGTAGTTTCAAGAACAGAAACAATAGTAGCCTTTTTCATAACATGAATAGACATTCCCACAATCATTATTATAAACATAATTTCACACATTATTGCTACTCCAACACTCAAATACCTACAATACCTAACATTCCTAACTTGGTTATTTCACTCAGCCATGATCTGTAAAGAATCAGAAAGTAGAAGCAACTCTTAAATAAAGTGCAACAGAAAAAAATCAAAAATGAAGGAAAATATTTCTCTTTCTCACAGTCAGTTTCACACCCAGGAACCATTTTCCTTTGTCAAAATCGATTAGCAGCTTGTCACATCCGGGTTTTTAATCGTCTTATCAGGTTATCAATGTCTCGTCTGGTTTTATCTCAACTGTCTCCTTCTTTAGTTTCTTAGATAAGCTCAACAACTCAGGCCCTCATTACAACATTGGCAGTAAAGGCGCTTACCGCCATGCTGACGGCCGCCAACATACCGTGACCGCAACGGTATACCGCTACGGGCATTATGACCCACACAGAGAAATCCACCACTATACAGACACCCACACAAGTCCGCCAGACCAAAGGTCAGTGATAAAATAGCAGTACCAAAACCCACACCGTTACGCCAACAGAAATACACCCACAGCATCATGACCCACAAATCACCACGGCGGATATTCAACCGCAGTAAACCATTGGTGGTACAGACCGCTGCGCTCAAAATATACACACACTAACAAAACTACACCACATTGGACAATTCAAACTACACACACCTGACACACATACACACACCACACCCAATCCAATATAAAACACACACCCACAATACCCACAACCCCTTACAACAAAATAAAATATTGCCAACTGAGAGAGAGACAAGCCTGGAGCACCCACTGAATCTGAGCCACATAACACTATCACCCATACACCTCACAGCACACACCCCAACACATCACCCCACACACCCTGACACATACCACTCACACTACACCCATGGCACCACAAAGACACCCCAGGTTCTCAGAGGAGGAGCTAAGGGTCATGGTAGAGGAAATCATCCGGGTAGAGCCACAGCTATTCAGATCACAGGTGCAGCAGACGTCCATTGCTTGGAAGATGGAGCTATGGTGGAGCGTCGTGGACAGGGTCAACGCCGTAGGACAGCACCTAAGAACAAGGGATGACATCAGGAAGAGGTGCAACGACCTACGGGGGAAGGTGCGTTCCGTGGTAGCAAGACACCGGGTAGCTGTACAGAGGACTGGTGGTGGACCTCCTCCCCCACAACTAACAACATGGGAGGAGCAAGTCTTGGCAATCATGCATCCTGAGGGCCTCGCAGGAGTAGCAGGAGGACTGGTCTCTGGTAAGTCAAATCTTTACTACTTTATCCCCCACCCTACCTGCATGCCATCGCAAACAACAACCCCTACCCCCACTGCCATCACCCCACCACCTCACATATACCCCACCATCACAACACACCCATCCCAATACCATGCCCTGCGTGCAACACCAATGCATGGACCCCCATCACAGACCTGCATAGACATCCATCACCACAGCATGCACACTAGTGACAATTAGTTTGCCAACCCAAGCACAACTCACACAAGCCAAAGCTGCCTTGCTAATAACAACCATAGAGGGAAACATATCCATGCACAAGATGGCATATGCAGATACAATAACACTGCATTTACATCCCGACAGGACCCCCACTCAACGTCACCAGAGAGGAGGTGACAGCCACATCCAGTCCCCCCCTTAAGAGGCCCACAGTGATGACAGCAGCTCTGCATGCCTGGATCACAATGACAAACTTGGCCCATCACGGACCTCTGGACAGTCGGTGACCCAGCTACAGTCCCAAACCACCACAGAGCCTCCCCCCCCCCACAGGAAACACAACCACAGCACCCACCCAGCGGGCCCATCCCTCTGTCCCCAGGACACGTCAATCAGTAGTGTGTCCACCGCTACAGGGAACCCAGGCAACCCCACAAACACAGGACGATCAGGGACCCGGGTTCAGTGGCAGTGGGCACATGGTTCAGGGGACAGAGGCACAGGACAACAGGGAAGCTGGGAGGACTGTGTGCGACAGGGAGAGGACAGGCCCAGGGAACCGATTCTCCAGGAGGCACTCACCAACACCCTCGGAGCATACCACCATTCCCAGAAGACCATGGGCCAGATACTGTACAAGTTGCAGGAGACCCAGCTACTGCAGGAGGGACAGTACCTGGGGATCAGGGAGGACCTGAAAGACATCCACACCACCCTAGTCACCATTGCAGGGGTGCTGGCAGAAATGGCCAACACCATGAGGGGGGCAGTGGCACACCAACTGGCCCCTGACACTAGCCAAACCGAAGAACAGCCCTTCACCTCTGCCGGCGCTAGTGGACAGGAGGCCCCGCCACAGGACCAACAGGCCACCAGCACCCCAACCCCCTCAGAAGGAGAACCACCTCGCAAACGGTCCCTGCGATCCAGGCAGAAGCCAGAGAACATTGCCAAGACCCCCGCCAGGAAATAGGACTCTCCTGATTGTCACCCTTCTGTCCCACTCTGTTACCCTGTCCACCTTGAACTGCCATTGCTCCAGTTCCTATGCCCCTTTGGACAATGCACCTGTGATACAAATAGAATGGACTCTACCCTGGACTTTCCTCCATCAGCAACCCAGCCCATTGCAATACCCCCTCCACTTATTAGCACATAAATAAACATCCTTTGAACAAATTCAAGTATGGAGTCTGTGAATTCTATGACAAATGTATTAGTTTCACAAACTGTAAACATTGCAATTTAAATGTACTGTAATATTAACATAGGTATGACATGTAGTGGGCAGCAGTAAACACACCAAGAGCCAGAGTGGGGCACAGGGATCTGAAAATAGAGATGCCAAAGTAAGTGGCAATAGAAATAGAGAAATCAGGCTGCCATGTTCAATGTCAAACACAATACTGCAATGGAAGGGGAAGTTACAGTGTCTTACCTGTGTGTCACTGGAAGTTCTGTTGAATGAGTGTACTTCTGTTGTCCACATCTTCTTCCTCTGCCTCCTCTTCCTCACTGTCCACGGCTCCACCGCTACCACATGACCATCTCCAGGCTCATCCTCCTGCAGAAAAGGCACCTGGCTTCTCAAGGCCAGGTTGTGCAACATGCAACGATGATCTGGTACACCTTCTTGGGTGAGTAGTACAGGGATCCACCTGTCCGATGGAGGCACCGGAATCTGGCTTTCAGGAAGCCAAAGGTTCTCTCAATGATCCTCCTTGTTCACATATGTGCCTCATTCTACTGTTCCTCTGCCCTTGTCCTGGCATTCCTCACTGGGGTCAGTAGCCATGAGAGTTTGGGGTAACCAGAGTCACCTGCAAATATTCGAGGGATACCTGTTAGCCACACACTCACCCTTAGGGCCAAACCCACACCCACATACCTACATCAACTGGGTGGGGACCATGGGCTCACCTATTAGCCACACCCGGTGCCTCTGGAGTTGAGACATCACATATGGAATACCGCTATTCCTCAAGATAAAGGCATCATGCACAGAGCCAGGATACTTGGCATTGACATGGGATATGTACTGGTCCGCCAAACACACCATCTGCACATTCAGAGAGTGAAAGCTTTTCCTATTTCTGAACACTTGTTCATTTCTCCGGGGGGGGGGGACAAATGCTATATGTGTACCATCAATGGCACCAATGATGTTGGGGATATGTCCCAGGGCATAAAAGTCACCCTTCCCTGTGGCCAAATCCTCCACCTGGGGGAATACAATGTAGCTGCGCATGTGTTTCAGCAGGGCAGACAACACTCTGGTTAGCACGTTTGAGAACATTGGCTGAGACATTCCTGATGCCATGACCACTGTCGCTTGGAAGGAACCACTTGCCAGGAAATGGAGTACTGACAGGACCTGCACTAGAGGGGGGATACCTGTGGGGTGGCGGATAGCTGAAATCAGGTCTGGCTCCAATTGGGCACACAGTTCTTGGATTGTGGCCCTATCAAGTCGGTAGGTCAGTATAATGTGCCTGTCCTCCATTGTCGCCAGGTCCACCAGGGGTCTGTACATGGGGGATGTCTCCATCTCCTATTCATCCTCAGCGGTTGAACTCTAGGGTGAAAAACGGTGAGCAGAGGGTCATATTCACACATATGTTAAAATAAATATGCATTTCTTCCTTTACAGAAACAGTATGTGAACTCAAGAGTCAGTTGATGTGCCAATGTCTGCTGTGATGCAGTTAGGTGCCATAGCCTGTGCCCCCTGAAATTATGGCTGCCTGACCTGCGAGGAGACACAAGTGGAAATGAGGTAATTCCACTGGTGCTGTGTGCTGTTGCGGTTGGCGGTCGATGAACGCTGCGCAACATCGCTTTGGTTATCATTCGGCCCTATGGTTTCCAGGAGCCAATGGCGATGTACGCCGGTGGTGACAGTACACACCACCGCGGAAGTGACCGCCATTTTCCATCTGTGCACTCACTTGCTACCTGACCTTCAACAGGGGAGGACCTACACTGCCATTGCTGCTGTGTCCTGTATCTGGAAGCGACATTTGCTCAAGTGTCTGAGGAAAGGGCCACCTCCTTCACTTCAGAGGAGTTGGAGAGACTGGTGGATGGGGTCCTAACCCAGTACACTTTACTCTATGGTCCTCCAGACAAACAGGTGAGTACACTGTGAGCATGATGCGTGTGCCATGAATGTATGGATTGCTGTGTGTGTAAGCCCCGTGTAGGGGAGGGCTGAGGGGTTCTGGGCAGAGTGCTGCATGTATGGTGGGGAATGTATGTGCGTAAGGGGATGGGAGGGATATGGTGGGCCATGAGTATGACAGTCCGGACGGTATGACTAATACCTTTTCTGCTGTATTTTTCCTGCAGGTCAGCACCCATCAGAAAAAGGGCATTTGGTGTGCCATCACCAAGGAGATGCAGATCCTGGAGTCTTTGGCAGGCGGAGCACCCACTTGTCAGAGAGACCTAATCCACTGGGTTTGCGCCTGTTCCCAATATGTCCACCTCTTGGCAGCTCCAAACTCTACTAGCTATCATAGCACAGAGTTAAAGAATGGCCAAGTGGGGGGGTGGGGTTTAGGTTGGGAACAGCAGGGAAGGAGACCTGTGAAAGCAAGAGTTAAGAACACGATAGCAAGGTCATTCACATTAATCTTCATGAACTTTGTTTTAATTATCTATGCTCTAATAACATGAGAGATCAAGAACTTTTCAATAACATGATCTTTTTATAATCATATACTCTGAACATTGAACTCTCTCAAGTTAATCCTTAGAATAGCAATTACGTTATAACAAGAGTCAATGAGTACATTCATTCCCAAATAATTAAATTCTATAGGATTTATGAATGATACTGTAGAAAAGGCAAACTGACTAAACTTGTTTTGTCTAGAAAGATCACACTCTGTTTGATCTAAGTTTCAAAATTCAATTGGCCAAAAATTATTGCGCACCTTATTGCCAGACTGCACATCAAGACTCAAGTACCTGGAATGACTGCGCGCTCTGCCGATCTGAACTGCAAGGGTTAATTGCCGAGAATGAATCGCGCACACTGTTGCCGATTCAACCATAAAGATTCAAATGCCTCAAAATGATTGCGCACTCTGCCGATCCAAACTACAAGAGTTAATTGCCAAGAATGAATCGCGCACACTGTTGCCGATTCAACCATCAAGATTCAAATGCCTCGAAATGATCGCGCACTCTGTTGATCTAAACTGCAAGGGTTAATTGCCAAGAAGGCGCACACTGTTGCCAATTCAACCATCAAGTTTGAAATGCCTCGAAATGATCACGCACTCTGCCGATCCGAACTGCAAGGGATAAATGCCAAGAATAAATCGCGCACACTGTAAATCACAAAGCCAAAAACTCAAATGTTTCTAGAAACGGAGTCGGGGTCCCTACCCCAACCTCTGCCTTACCGCCCTGCTTGAAGGTCAGCAAGATAATGAGGACAGGGCCAGGAAATGTCCAAGTAGGCCTCCGGAACAGGAGCTCAGGAAAATGCTGCTGCTCTGCACCAGGACCCCTGAATAGTGAGCACGTGGAGCTGGGCTGGGTTCCTTAAATAGACCCAAGCCCCGCTCACATGCCACGCCCAGCCAGGCTGCAGGAAAGGCTTGAAAATGAACAATACATTACAAACAGCATTAATGACATTTCAAGATAAATAACTGCAATGCAAAAAGTTAATATGCAATATCAACGCATAATGCATGAATGATTACATTGCATAAGGTTTGTCATTTTGCATTAAGTCACCCGTAGAGTGAGCACTGTACTGGTGTTGACACCACTGCCGCAAACGGTGGTAGGAACCACATCAGCCAGATCTTTGCAGTAGTCCAACACCATATCATCTGTAATATTGACAAGTGCATTGGCTGGAATTGCAGGCAATCTCATTGCTCTGCCCATGAGGATCTCATGGGGCGACAGCCCTGTCTCCCTGTCAGATATGTTTCGCATTGACATCAACACCAAAGGTAATGCGTCCGGCCATTTCAGATTCGTAGCAGCACACATCTTGGCAATTCTTGATTTCAGTGTACCATTCGTTTGTTCCACTAGTCCTGATGCTTCAGGGCGATAGTTACAATGCAACTTCTGCTCAATGTTTAGTGCTGCACTTAAGAGTTTGATCACCCTTTTATTGAAGTGACTTCCCCTGTCTGATTCTAAAGAGATCGGAAATCCAAACCGTGTTATTAAGTACGGTGAGACTGTCTTTCCTTCGTGTGGGGTATGCTTCAATCCAATGACTAAAGACACACACAATCACCAACACGTACTTCAGACCACCACATGCAGGCATCTCAATGAAATCCAATTGCATTCTGCTGAATGGACCTCCTGCTCTTCCAATTTGGCTTAAATTCACCACTGTCCCTTTTCCCACGTTTAGTTGCTGACAAATTACACATCGATGAGATACTGCCTCTGCTGCTTGCCTGAATTTAGGATTGAACCAATCAATTTTGAACAACCTGACCATGGCATCCCTTCCAATATGTGCCTGCCCATGGTAATAATGGGCCATCTGAGACGATAAACTATTGGGCAACACCATCTGACCCTCCTCAGAAATCCAAATTTCATCAGGCCTTTGAATGCACTTTAATTTTACCCAAAGTCGTTTCTCTTCCTTATCTGCATTTTCCTGCAATGTTTTCAACTTGCAATTTGCGACTTGATCCGCATATCCATTTCCCAATTAAATGTAGTCCTGTGTCTTTTTTGGTGTGCTCTGCATTTGACCACAGCAATTTCTTCAGGTAACTTTATTGCATACAACAGCTCTTTTATTTTGTCACCATTTCTCACTGGTGTTCCAGTAGAAGTCAGGAAACCTCTTTGCGACCACAACTGACCAAAATCATGAACAATTCCAAATCCGTATTAACTGTCTGTACAGATTGTGACTCTTAGTCTGCAAGAAACATGGCATGCTCTAGTAAGAGCTACCAAGTCTGCCACTTGTGCAGAATATACACCTTGAAGCCGGGAAGCTTCTAGTGTACCTGCAATTGTGCATACTGCATATCCTGCTCTCAATGTCCCTGTACCATCTCTGAGACATGAACCATCAACGCAGACAATTTGGTCATTTTCTTCCAAACGTGTGTCTCTAATATCAGGTCTTGGTTTTGTACACAGCTCAGTTACCTCAAGACAATCATGCTCAGTTTCTTCTTCTTTTTCAATTTGAACAGTAACACTTGGAAGCAATGTCACTGTATTCAGCACTGTACATCTTTTCAATGTTACATTTGGAGCACCCAATATGCTCATCTCATACCCTGTCAGTCTTGCACCAGTCAAATATTGTGTTTTCGTCCTTGTCAGTAAAATTGCAAGAGTGTGGTGCCACTACCATCAAAGGATATCCCATGCCTACCCCCTCACATTGAGAAAGACTTTGACCAACTGCAGCTCCTGCACGCGGACAACCTGGTAAAGCTACTGCGACTGGGTCCAAGGTAGCTGAAAAATAGGCTACTGGGCAATAAACACCTCCATGGACCTGTGTCAAAACAGACAAAGAACAGGCATCACGTTCATGGCAAAACAATGTGAATGGATTTGTGTAATCAGGCATTCCCAATGCTGGAGCTCTGCACAAACTCTCTCTCATTTCAGTGAACGCTTTCATCTGGGATTCATCTAGGGTAATGGGATCTGTAACTTCCTTATGTGTTAACTGCTGTAGAGGTTTCGCAATTTCAGCAAAATTTGGAATCCACTGTCTACAATACCCTACCATTCCCAGAAACATTCTGACATCTCTCTGCGAAGTCAGAGGACTTCTCTGCAACATCATGGTAATTCTCTCTCTGGATATTCTCCTTGACCCTTTCTCAATCTGATGTCCCAGGTATTTCACTGATTTCTGACAATACTGCAGTTTTACAGGCGATACCTTATGTCCAAAATTTCCCAAATGATTCAACAGGGCAATCGAGCCGTACTTACACTCGTCACTTGTTTTGGATGCAATCAGCAAATCATCAATGTATTGCACTAGAGTCGATTGGTATGGTAATTCCAACGCCTCCAGATTCTTTTTCAAGATCTGACTAAACAGTGATGGTGACTCCGTATACCCTTGTGGAAGCCCGCACCAGCTGTAGACTCTGTCTAGGAATTTGAAACTAAAAAGAAACTGACTATCCTCATGAAGAGGCACAGAAAAGAAAGCTGGTGACAAGTCAACCACTGTGAACCACTCTGCATCACAAGAAATCTGAAACAGTATCACTGCTTGATTTGGCACCACTGGACAACACTTGACCACAAGATCGTTCACTTTTCGCAAGTCCTGCACAATGCGCACTTTCCCACATGGCTTCTTTAAGCCCATTATTGGTGAATTACATGGACTGCTCAACACTTCCTTCAAAACCCCTTGTTTTAGAAAATCTCCAGTTATTTGTGCCACCTTCATCAGAACATCCTGTGGCATGTTATACTGTGGAAGTTGCGGGAATACTGCATTCGGCTTCAAAGTAATCTTAATCGGTTCCACTCCTTTAATCAAACCCACTTCTATACCTGTCAGATCCCAGACATCTTCCTTCACTGTTCCCTGTAAATCCGCATGCAATTCTCTCACAGTAAATAGTGGGAAAAACTCAATCAATGGGTATTCTTCACTTGCATTGTTGATCACCGTTTTAGCCACCTGTTCTTCCTCATCATCGCTATTAGTTTGTACTTCTATTCCAGTGTTTGAACAATTGATGGAGCATTTTGTCTTACACAGTTAAGTCTCTTCACAGTAGGGATAATGGACTTGAATCACATACTATAAACCTATGTAGTCCCTGGTAATTACCCATTTCAACCTGTACTGGATCTGTGATTGGATTTGTCAACTGTCTGTTCTCCACTCCCACAACTTGAACTGTTCTGCCTGAAAGAGGTAAATTCGGGACTTCTACACTTCTTTCTGTAGAACGTGTAGCTCCTGTGTCCACGAAAAATGAGACCTTGTAACCCATCACCTTTCCCTTCACAAAAGGCCCTCTCTGATCTACTTCTTAGGATGCTGCAAGTATACAGGGTCCTTCATCCGAACTATTACTCATTCATTCTTCATGAATTTCATCCTCACTGTAAAATGGAAATTGGTGTACTGTGTCATTACTTCTGTCTTGTCTCTGACCTGTGACCTGCTGAGTAAGCATCACCTGTTGCTGGTCCATTGGGGCTTGAGGTATCTGCATTTGCTGTCTAGGTACCAGGGGAACCTGCTGCTGTATTGGCTGCAACAATGTTAGTTGTGCACGCGGCACTTGCTGCATGGGTTGGAAATTCTGCACTCGGTTCTGAACATTAGGAATAAATCCTTTCATTTTCGGGACTTTCACAGTTTGAAATGTACTGAAACGACACCATCCTGCGCCATCAATGAACACTCCCGCTTCCAGTGTCCCACGTTTCCACACAATTGACACAGTAACATCTTTTTCATCCCCTGAATGTCATTGTGAACCACTACAGTACCCAAATCTGGACCACGCGTCATGTCCATTCCCAACCTCTACCTCACATTTGAGGCTGCAAAATAATAGTTCTCTGCTGCGGCGGCATCGGTGGTACTAAAGCTCCTTGTACTCCTGTCTGCGCTGCCTTTATTTGCATCACCATTGCTTTCTCCTTCAGATTTTTCTGCTTCAATTCAATCTCATCACCACAGCATTTTGCATACTGCAACAGCTAATCAATCGGGTTTGCCTGCCAACAAATCATATGACTCTTAATCATCTGTCCTACTTCTGGTCTCAAACCTTTGACGAACCTGAACACAAAATGCAACATGTCTTTCGGCTTAATTGCTTCCTTACCACTGTGCTCTTAAAACGCCTTCAGCAATCTCTCATAGTAGGTATGTATTGATTCTTTAGACTCTTGAACTGTTCTGTCAGTTCTCTGCCAGTCAATAATTTTGGGAGAAATTCTTGTCTTCAGAAACTCAATCACCTTATAAGAATGTTTCATCACCTTAGGTGAGGGTGCACCTGTTACTCTATCCCTTTCTGGTTCACTTGTTGGCCAATCCACTGTTCTCTTACACTCAACCCACAAATCAGCTGGAACCACTATCTCCAACAATGTGTTTAAGTCTTCTCACAGACATTTAGAGAGTTTCACAAATCTGACTATCTGCTGAGACCACTCAATCGGTTTCTCTCTCAGTTTCGGGTAATCATTTGTAAATGACAATATATCACTCCTGTGCCATGGGACATGAACAAACTGTCCTCCTGGAATTTCTCTCATCGGAAGCATCTTCACCGATTCCCTTTCTTTTTGAACATCGTGAGACCCATCTTTTGAGTCTGGCTTTCGCTTATCTTTCTTCTTCGCCCATCTACCTTCCCACTTTTCCAATGCTCCCCAGATCTGAGCACTCTGCAACAATTCTTTCAAGTGAGCCTTCATTCCTGCCGATCTCATATGCTCAAAATCCTTTGTCTCAAAATCTAACCTGTAACTGCGTTTCAAATGTTTAGTTTTCTCAATCTTGATGTCATGTTTTTCTGCCAGCTCTGCCAATTTCTGATGTATTTTACTCACTTCCCTTGTAATTCTGGGGCACAAATACCTCAGCTCTTCTTCTGTGTAGGATTCTAACCTGTTCACTCCCATTGTTCCCTCAACTAGCTCTGTTGCTTCTGTAGCTAACCTCACATGATTTCTCTCCTCTTCACCCTTGGATGTATTTTGTGGTGTGTTTAGACTGTCTAACCATTCACTCATTTGCTGGGCTGACAACCCCTGTGATGAGATGTTACTTGCATTCGGCAGTGGTATCTTTTTGCATTGCTGCACCTGGAGTTTGTGGCGTCAAACGTTTGAAACCTTGACTCGCATTCGGGCCCTTTATTGCATCTGGAAGTGCTACAAGAGGACTAAGATCTATCAAAGGTCTAGTTGGATTAAAAGTCTGACCCACAGACGGCATTATTTGCACAGGATCACTCACTCCCCTTCTCATGAGGCTCTGTGACATTTCGTTCTGATCTCCTGCTCTCGCTTTCTTTTGCACAAATAAAGGTACTGCTGGACCAACAGTAATCGGTAGCGATATTGCATCGGGAGCTGTCCTGACATTTGCACCTTGTGGAAAAGTTACCCCCATCGCCTGGTTCATTACTGGTGTAACGTCTGACTGTGTTCGCGTTATTGGTGTAAACTTCGGCAAACCCTGTGGCTTTGCCGGAGGCAATAACATTGGAGTCATCTAAGTCTTAACTAGCATTGGCCTCAGGAGCACTTGCTCCAATTGCACCACTAAGTTCGAAATCATCTCAAGAACTGGCACATCTGGATACATTCTCTAGTAGATAGTGGATGCATCTGCGCTTGGACCACAGTAGTAGTCCCTGCATTAGGTGTACTCTGTACTACCCCTGGTAACTGTCCACTATCTGTCTGCACTGGTCCCTTTGTTCCTGATGCTTGTGCTGGAGCAGTTGTAGCGGCACTAGTACTTGAACCCCCCTGAATAAGTCCCATAGGGTGGAGGTCGATCCCTCAACAACTGTGTAATAAGGTCCTCAACATCTGAGTCCTCATCGTCTACATGAGACTTTTTCTTTTTCTTTGTCCCTTCACTCTCACTCCCTTTAGCAGCGTCTTCTTTCTCTGACTCGTCTCCCTCTGTGATTGCAGGAAACAATTTAATTCACTGTAGGGTCTCTGTTCTCCACATTTTCTGTTCCCAATCCCAGCTAGCTTCTGCTAAGGATTCCTCCACTCTATTTATTCTCCTCTTAAATTTCATCTCTTGTTGCTGTCTGGCCACCAGTTCCCAAACCGCTAAAGCCTCAAACTGTGCTGGTCTCGGTAATGGCTTTGTCTCATAGAGTGCCATTCGCAATTTGTTCAAAATTCTCAAATTAAATGTTCCATGCTCTGGAAACGCTAAAGCTCCTAACTTCTTTGTCATCTTGCACCACTGCTTTAACCAAAGACATGGTGCGACACCTCGCTCCTCCATCACAATATAAGCCGGAGAATTTTCTTGTGGGATTGGCTCCCCCACTGTGGCTTAAATTTAAGAATCACCCTTCATAGCACTTCTGAACACCTTGAAAAACTTCATATTGTCTATTGTATTTATTTTGATTCAATAATGAAATGACTTTTACTCCCAAGATTCCCTTCACCCGCTTACTCAACCAATTGCCTCTGACGAACGGCTGCAAATCCGCTCGCGACTCTTCTTACCAACCAACCTATCCCAGCGCGGCACACTCTGACGTCACACTCACACACTGCAGTTGACAAAGTCTTGCGGCTTGTCCTCCTAGACTTCAACTCACACAAAACTAATGCAAGATATTGCGAGCACTTTAACCAAAGACCAATAACTAAAACAAACCTGCTGGTTTACTACAGGAAGGACACAATCACTTAAGAGACCTTACGGATTTTTACTAATGGCACCTTTTGCCCATGTAGCTATTCGTCTTTCTCGATCTCCCACATTCGCAAGCAAAATTCGACCGGCGAATTTCACTCTCAACTGATCAATGGGTCTGTCCTGGTGCACATAGGACATCGCCAAATCTTAGTCGAAATCTTCTCTTACTCATTTAACTCACACACCGACTTGCTGACCACGCCCG
The DNA here is from genome assembly GCF_031143425.1 of Pleurodeles waltl. Lineage (NCBI taxonomy): Eukaryota > Metazoa > Chordata > Amphibia > Caudata > Salamandridae > Pleurodeles > Pleurodeles waltl. The sequence continues at coordinate 1,427,641,330 of NC_090444.1, read as the reverse complement.
ATCAACCTACTAAATCAAGCACTTTACAACATATAACCAAGTGTCACCTACACTTGTCAGTATACTCCGGAGCCTTAAACCACGCAGGGTCAGTACATCACCAACAACCACGTGGACAATTTTTGAGCACAAAGCGCCACACACATGTGAAGTTCGATGACTTCCCTACTCTCATACTGCAGAGTACGCACACTCCTATTAACCTCAACTGGAGAACGCAAACTCCCTACTTTACCTGACATACATCACAATTCACCTGCGATTTGCCTAAGCCTGTGCAAGCGCAACCTACCACTTTCATACTATCACAAGAACGCCGAGAACATACCCATCTTTACTGGCGGGATCTAGGATCTGGTAAAGTCATTTCTGGGCTCAACGGGACATCGTCTTTGCTACAACTGCCATTTCAGAAAAACAAAATTCAAACCTCATAAAAATATAAACAACTAACCCTAACTTAAACTATCACCATAATCAATAATCACCACATACCTAGTTCTCCAAGAAAACTAACCATCAAACTCCTACCAAAAACTGCAAGCGCGCCTGTTCCTTAGTAAGTAAACTTACCAGGGGACGCGTATAGGTCGATGAACCTTTTGAATCGCATGGAGTATCCAAGTATGTAGTGACTATCAAAATAAATAAATAGCATAAACTACCATTAATATAACATCTTCTCATGAATAACCACAACTCTGTGAAAAACAATTTTTATTTCCCTGTTGATTACAATTCTAAATCATCCGTTAGCTCAATCCATATTCATTCCACTCAGTTATTAATTCGTTAATGAAAACATCATAACATAACTTGAAGAAAACATATACATAAATGCACCTATATATGCCAAAGAATGTCAGCATTAACAGCAGAGTTCAGCAGATAGCTTGTCAGTCATTTGTCACTGTCAACGTCACCCTTAACAGCCTACCTAACCAAGATCAGCATCAGCATGTGGGCCTTCATGCAAAAACAATTTAGAGAAAATCATTAATTTGGAAAAAGATCTATCTAAGTGAGAATTCTATAATCAGCACAGTTGGTCCCTAGAAGAAAAGTCACAATTTAGTCAGTCACATTTTCATAGCTACCTATTCAAGATGGATCAGCAACAAGTCAGTCTTCGTCTTCAGGTCATCAATTAGTCAGCCACGCATCAGGTTCACAGAGTATGAGCCCAACGCCAGAACGTCGGACAGCGTCTCCTGATGTCATTAATTCTCCCCTCGCATTTGAAGTTTTAGCCCCTTGTCATGACTTTTTATTAGGGTCTCCCTGTCCATCCCCTTAATTCCTAATTGGTCAGTCAGTCAGCAGATATGACTTTAACCTATAGTATTTGTTTACCAAATCTACCAATTTCAATATCAGTCCTTTCACAAGATGTGGATTGGTCCGCTATACGATGTCCTCATCATCCGACTCTTCAGGTATCAAAATTGTTGCATGTTCCTCTTCAGTCAGTGCCTCCATTGTTCAAGTCCTGGGAAAGTACATTTAGCCTACACTACACATAATTGTATCAAATTGTCTTCATCATCTCCTGTCCGCTGGTACATTGCAGAAAATTCTAGCTAAGCAACTTTATCATCGGGTGGATCAAGGTTAGCTTCTTGCAGACGCGGTCATTATTTCTGCTCTCTGTGTGCGAGGCCAAGGAAGACTAGGCCTTAAATTCAGCTAAGTTAACACTACGAATTGAAGTAAAACATAGGTTATACATTTCAATATGACATATTACTACATTTTTCACATATATTTTCATTATTTCATACAGTTTCAGTTATATTAGTACAATCTCATACACATGGCTAACGTTCCCACGAGGGCATGTTTTCAAACATGCACATTATTTTCTCTACGATTACTTTCTCTACAAATTTTCATTCTTCAAGCACTTAAACATCATTAATAATGTTCTAATTAGCATATCTGCTTCAACACTAGCCTACTGTCACCATGGTTTCTACTTTCTATTTATTTTCCTAGCAACGATGGTTTAAATGAATAGAAGGACCATGATTCGGAATAGTCCAGTATGAAACGCCTTAAACAGAGAATATGGCACTGTCTAAAATCTGCCCATAAGAACAATGAATGCTGTGAAGTATTTATTTGGTATTAATAGTCATGTTATATGTGTCTCTAATTTAGGGCCACTAGCATGAATTGCAGATTCTTAGGACTGGATCATAAAACATTTTTGACTGGTGTTATTTCATGCCCATGGTGGTAACTGAAGGCAATGCATTCTTCAACCACCTTTTATCACTGTATTATGAAAACAGGCTTCTAAATGTGGTAATGTGTAAGAACATTTGTGATTTGTGGTTGTGATGTATTATGTTGTGTTTTTTGTGTTGATGTGTATTTGTGCTGCATATTGCAATGAAATGTTGTTGTGTTGTATTACGATTGTTGTGTTGCATTTACTTTTTGGCTGTTTTGTTGTGATGTGCCCTATTATGTTTTAACCCCTTAACTGCAGGACCCAATAACCCCCCACCTCCCTTGTGCTGAGCCCTTTCTTGGCTATTTGGAGTAGTTGATGCTTAGAGTCTAAAAAGATTTTTTCCACTTAAGGTATCCATGGCAAATTTGCATCCTGTTTTTCCAACATCCCAGGGATTCTAAAGGTATGCAGAGTTGTGGAATCCCCTTGGACAGGACTGAGAAAACAGGAAAAATATAGAAAATGTTTACAATTTTTGAGAAAAATGAGCTGCGGATAAGTGTCTGCCTTGTTCCCTAAAAATGGCATCAACAAACAGTTTGCTGTGCTAAAGTCACCATCTCCCCAGCTTTCAGAAACATGCAGGGTGGAATCAGAAAACCTAATTTTGTACCACAGTTTTGCCATTTTTCTTTGAGGTAGCCTGTTTTTCATATTTTTGTGCTCTCAACCTATTTCCAGTTTGCGTTACAAACCAGTGGCTGGACTGTTCCCATGAGGAACAGGGTCAAGACTGATTTGCATATGGCTGGGTTCAAACTGGGGTGGCATGGTGAGCAAAATGATGGATGGATTAAACCCAGATCTGTGACTGGGGGTGAATGTTTGATTGGTTCCGCATTCCGTCCATCCAGTTACGCTATCCCACAGCGTTTGTGTTTTGCTTTGCTTTTGCCGCCCTAAGTGCGCCGGGTATGCCCAGACGTGGGTCCCGGGCTCACTGTGCCACTGGATTCAAGCTAGCCTGGCTGATGAGAGGTGAAACCCCGAAACCGGTCCCAGGATGCTTGTTTCCGGTCCAGGGAGAACCTGGCCTGGCAGTTCGGGCTGGACTGTTCCCATGAGGAACAGGGTCAAGACTGATTTGCATATGGCTGGGTTCAAACTGGGGTGGCATGGTGAGCAAAATAATGGATGGATTAAACCCAGATCTGTGACTGGGGGTGAATGTTTGATTGGTTCTGCATTCCGTCCATTCAGTTACGCTATCCCACAGCGTTTGTGTTTTGCTTTGCTTTTGCCACCCTAAGTGCGCCGGTTATGCCCAGACGTGGGTCCCGGGCTCACTGTGCCACTGGATTCAAGCTAGCCTGGCTGATGAGGGGTGAAACCCCGAAACCGGTCCCAGGATGCTTGTTTCCGGTCCAGGGCGAACCTGGCCTGGCAGTTTGGGCTGGACTGTTCCCATGAGGAACAGGGTCAAGACTGATTTGCATATGGCTGGGTTCAAACTGGGGTGGCATGGTGAGCAAAATAATGGATGGATTAAACCCAGATCTGTGACTGGGGGTGAATGTTTGATTGGTTCCGCATTCCGTCCATCCAGTTACGCTATCCCACAGCGTTTGTGTTTTGCTTTGCTTTTGCCGCCCTAAGTGCGCCGGGTATGCCCAGACGTGGTCCCGGGCTCACTGTGCCACTGGATTCAAGCTAGCCTGGCTGATGAGGGGTGAAACCCCGAAACCGGTCCCAGGATGCTTGTTTCCGGTCCAGGGAGAACCTGGCCTGGCAGTTCGGGCTGGACTGTTCCCATGAGGAACAGGGTCAAGACTGATTTGCATATGGCTGGGTTCAAACTGGGGTGGTATGGTGAGCAAAATAATGGATGGATTAAACCCAGATCTGTGACTGGGGGTGAATGTTTGATTGGTTCCGCATTCCGTCCATCCAGTTACGCTATCCCACAGCGTTTGTGTTTTGCTTTGCTTTTGCGGCCCTAAGTGTGCCGGATATGCCCAGACGTGGGTCCCGGGCTCACTGTGCCACTGGATTCAAGCTAGCCTGGCTGATGAGGGGTGAAACCCCAAAACCGGTCCCAGGATGCTTGTTTCCGGTCCAGGGAGAACCTGGCCTGGCAGTTCGGGCTGGACTGTTCCCATGAGGAACAGGGTCAAGACTGATTTGCATATGGCTGGGTTCAAACTGGGGTGGTATGGTGAGCAAAATAATGGATGGATTAAACCCAGATCTGTGACTGGGGGTGAATGTTTGATTGGTTCCGCATTCCGTCCATCCAGTTACGCTGTCCCACAACGTTTGTGTTTTGCTTTGCTTTTGCCGCCCTAAGTGCGCCGGGTATGCCCAGACGTGGGTCCCGAGCTCACTGTGCCACTGGATTCAAGCTAGCCTGGCTGATGAGGGGTGAAACCCCGAAACCGGTCCCAGGATGCTTGTTTCCGGTCCAGGGAGAACCTGGCCTGGCAGTTCGGGCTGGACTGTTCCCATGAGGAACAGGGTCAAGACTGATTTGCATATGGCTGGGTTCAAACTGGGGTGACATGGTTAGCAAAATAATGGATGGATTAAACCCAGATCTGTGACTGGGGGTGAATGTTTGATTGGTTCCGCATTCCGTCCATCCAGTTACGCTATCCCACAGCGTTTGTGTTTTGCTTTGCTTTTGCCGCCCTAAGTGCGCCGGGTATGCCCAGACGTGGGTCCCGGGCTCACTGTGCCACTGGATTCAAGCTAGCCTGGCTGATGAGGGGTGAAACCCCGAAACCGGTCCCAGGATGCTTGTTTCCGGTCCAGGGAGAACCTGGCCTGGCAGTTCGGGCTGGACTGTTCCCATGAGGAACAGGGTCAAGACTGATTTGCATATGGCTGGGTTCAAACTGGGGTGGCATGGTGAGCAAAATAATGGATGGATTAAACCCAGATCTGTGACTGGGGGTGAATGTTTGATTGGTTCCGCATTCCGTCCATTCAGTTACGCTATCCCACAGCGTTTGTGTTTTGCTTTGCTTTTGCCGCCCTAAGTGCGCCGGGTATGCCCAGACGTGGGTCCCGGGCTCACTGTGCCACTGGATTCAAGCTAGCCTGGCTGATGAGGGGTGAAACCCCGAAACCGGTCCCAGGATGCTAGTTTCCGGTCCAGGGAGAACCTGGCCTGGCAGTTCGGGCTGGACTGTTCCCATGAGGAACAGGGTCAAGACTGATTTGCATATGGCTGGGTTCAAACTGGGGTGGCATGGTGAGCAAAATAATGGATGGATTAAACCCAGATCTGTGACTGGGGGTGAATGTTTGATTGGTTCCGCATTCCGTCCATTCAGTTACGCTATCCCACAGCGTTTGTGTTTTGCTTTGCTTTTGCCACCCTAAGTGCGCCGGGTATGCCCAGACGTGGGTCCCGGGCTCACTGTGCCACTGGATTCAAGCTAGCCTGGCTGATGAGGGGTGAAACCCCGAAACCGGTCCCAGGATGCTTGTTTCCGGTCCAGGGAGAACCTGGCCTGGCAGTTCGGGCTGGACTGTTCCCATGAGGAACAGGGTCAAGACTGATTTGCATATGGCTGGGTTCAAACTGGGGTGGTATGGTGAGCAAAATAATGGATGGATTAAACCCAGATCTGTGACTGGGGGTGAATGTTTGATTGGTTCCGCATTCCGTCCATCCAGTTACGCTATCCCACAGCGTTTGTGTTTTGCTTTGCTTTTGCCGCCCTAAGTGCGCCGGATATGCCCAGACGTGGGTCCCGGGCTCACTGTGCCACTGGATTCAAGCTAGCCTGGCTGATGAGGGGTGAAACCCCGAAACCGGTCCCAGGATGCTTGTTTCCGGTCCAGGGAGAACCTGGCCTGGCAGTTCGGGCTGGACTGTTCCTATGAGGAACAGGGTCAAGACTGATTTGCATATGGCTGGGTTCAAACTGGGGTGGTATGGTGAGCAAAATAATGGATGGATTAAACCCAGATCTGTGACTGGGGGTGAATGTTTGATTGGTTCCGCATTCCGTCCATCCAGTTACGCTGTCCCACAACGTTTGTGTTTTGCTTTGCTTTTGCCGCCCTAAGTGCGCCGGGTATGCCCAGACGTGGGTCCTGAGCTCACTGTGCCACTGGATTCAAGCTAGCCTGGCTGATGAGGGGTGAAACCCCGAAACTGGTCCCAGGATGCTTGTTTCCGGTCCAGGGAGAACCTGGCCTGGCAGTTCGGGCTGGACTGTTCCCATGAGGAACAGGGTCAAGACTGATTTGGATATGGCTGGGTTCAAACTGGGGTGGCATGATAGCAAAATAATGGATGGATTAAACCCAGATCTGTGACTGGTGGTGAATGTTTGATTGGTTCCGCATTCCGTCCATCCAGTTACGCTATCCCACAGCGTTTGTGTTTTGCTTTGCTTTTGCCGCCCTAAGTGCGCCGGGTAAGCCCAGACGTGGGTCCCGGGCTCACTGTGCCACTGGATTCAAGCTAGCCTGGCTGATGAGGGGTGAAACCCCGAAACCGGTCCCAGGATGCTTGTTTCCGGTCCAGGGAGAACTTGGCCTGGCAGTTTGGGCTGGACTGTTCCCATGAGGAACAGGGTCAAGACTGATTTGCATATGGCTGGGTTCAAATTGGGGTGGCATGGTGAGCAAAATAATGGATGGATTAAACCCAGATCTGTGACTTGGGGTGAATGTTTGATTGGTTCCGCATTCCGTCCATCCAGTTACGCTATCCCACAGCGTTTGTCTTTTGCTTTGCTTTTGCCGCCCTAAGTGCGCCGGGTATGCCCAGACGTGGGTACCGGGCTCACTGTGCCACTGGATTCAAGCTAGCCTGGCTGATGAGGGGTGAAACCCCGAAACCGGTCCCAGGATGCTTGTTTCCGGTCCAGGGCGAACCTGGCCTGGCAGTTTGGGCTGGACTGTTCCCATGAGGAACAGGGTCAAGACTGATTTGCATATGGCTGGGTTCAAACTGGGGTGGTATGGTGAGCAAAATAATGGATGGATTAAACCCAGATCTGTGACTGGGGGTGAATGTTTGATTGGTTCCGCATTCCGTCCATCCAGTTACGCTATGCCACAGCGTTTGTGTTTTGCTTTGCTTTTGCCGCCCTAAGTGCGCCGGATATGCCCAGACGTGGGTCCCGGGCTCACTGTGCCACTGGATTCAAGCTAGCCTGGCTGATGAGGGGTGAAACCCCGAAACCGGTCCCAGGAAGCTTGTTTCCGGTCCAGGGAGAACCTGGCCTGGCAGTTCGGGCTGGACTGTTCCCATGAGGAACATGGTCAAGACTGATTTGCATATGGCTGGGTTCAAACTGGGGTGGTATGGTGAGCAACATAATGAATGGATTAAACCCAGATCTGTGACTGGGGGTGAATGTTTGATTGGTTCCGCATTCCGTCCATCCAGTTATGCTATCCCACAACGTTTGTGTTTTGCTTTGCTTTTGCCGCCCTAAGTGCGCCGGGTATGCCCAGACGTGGGTCCCGGGCTCACTGTGCCACTGGATTCAAGCTAGCCTGGCTGATGAGGGGTGAAACCCCGAAACCGGTCCCAGGATGCTTGTTTCCGGTCCAGGGAGAACCTGGCCTGGCAGTTCGGGCTGGACTGTTCCCATGAGGAACAGAGTCAAGACTGATTTGCATATGGCTGGGTTCAAACTGGGGTGGCATGGTTAGCAAAATAATGGATGGATTAAACCCAGATCTGTGACTGGGGGTGAATGTTTGATTGGTTCCGCATTCCGTCCATCCAGTTACGCTATCCCACAGCGTTTGTGTTTTGCTTTGCTTTTGCCGCCCTAAGTGCGCCGGGTATGCCCAGATGTGGGTCCCGGGCTCACTGTGCCACTGGATTCAAGCTAGCCTGGCTGATGAGGGGTGAAACCCCGAAACCGGTCCCAGGATGCTTGTTTCCGGTCCAGGGAGAAGTTGGCCTGGCAGTTTGGGCTGGACTGTTCCCATGAGGAACAGGGTCAAGACTGATTTGCATATGGCTGGGTTCAAATTGGGGTGGCATGGTGAGCAAAATAATGGATGGATTAAACCCAGATCTGTGACTGGGGGTGAATGTTTGATTGGTTCCGCATTCCGTCCATCCAGTTACTCTATCCCACAGCGTTTGTCTTTTGCTTTGCTTTTGCCGCCCTAAGTGCGCCGGGTATGCCCAGACGTGGGTCCCGGGCTCACTGTGCCACTGAATTCAAGCTAGCCTGGCTGATGAGGGGTGAAACCCCGAAACCGGTCCCAGGATGCTTGTTTCCGGTCCAGGGCGAACCTGGCCTGGCAGTTCGGGCTGGACTGTTCCCATGAGGAACAGGGTCAAGACTGATTTGCATATGGCTGGGTTCAAACTGGGGTGGCATGGTGAGCAAAATAATGGATGGATTAAACCCAGATCTGTGACTGGGGGTGAATGTTTGATTGGTTCCGCATTCCGTCCATCCAGTTACGCTATCCCACAGCGTTTGTGTTTTGCTTTGCTTTTGCCGCCCTAAGTGCGCTGGGTATGCCCAGACGTGGGTCCCGGGCTCACTGTGCCACTGGATTCAAGCTAGCCTGGCTGATGAGGGGTGAAACCCCGAAACCGGTCCCAGGATGCTTGTTTCCGGTCCAGGGAGAACCTGGCCTGGCAGTTCGGGCTGGACTGTTCCCATGAGGAACAGGGTCAAGACTGATTTGCATATGGCTGGGTTCAAACTGGGGTGGCATGGTGAGCAAAATAATGGATGGATTAAACCCAGATCTGTGACTGGGGGTGAATGTTTGATTGGTTCCGCATTCCGTCCATCCAGTTACGCTATCCCACAGCGTTTGTGTTTTGCTTTGCTTTTGCCGCCCTAAGTGCGCTGGGTATGCCCAGACGTGGGTCCCGGGCTCACTGTGCCACTGGATTCAAGCTAGCCTGGCTGATGAGGGGTGAAACCCCGAAACCGGTCCCAGGATGCTTGTTTCCGGTCCAGGGAGAACCTGGCCTGGCAGTTCGGGCTGGACTGTTCCCATGAGGAACAGGGTCAAGACTGATTTGCATATGGCTGGGTTCAAACTGGGGTGGCATGGTGAGCAAAATAATGGATGGATTAAACCCAGATCTGTGACTGGGGGTGAATGTTTGATTGGTTCCGCATTCCGTTCATCCAGTTACGCTATCCCACAGCGTTTGTGTTTTGCTTTGCTTTTGCCGCCCTAAGTGCGCCGGGCATGCCCAGACGTGGGTCCCGGGCTCACTGTGCCACTGGATTCAAGCTAGCCTGGCTGATGAGGGGTGAAACCCCGAAACCGGTCCCAGGATGCTTGTTTCCAGTCCAGGGAGAACCTGGCCTGGCAGTTCGGGCTGGACTGTTCCCATGAGGAACAGGGTCAAGACTGATTTGCATATGGCTGGGTTCAAACAGGGGTGGCATGGTGAGCAAAATAATGGATGGATTAAACCCAGATCTGTGACTGGGGGTGAATGTTTGATTGGTTCCGCATTCCGTCCATCCAGTTACGCTATCCCACAGCGTTTGTGTTTTGCTTTGCTTTTGCCGCCCTAAGTGCGCTGGGTATGCCCAGACGTGGGTCCCGGGCTCACTGTGCCACTGGATTCAAGCTAGCCTGGCTGATGAGGGGTGAAACCCCGAAACCGGTCCCAGGATGCTTGTTTCCGGTCCAGGGAGAACCTGGCCTGGCAGTTCGGGCTGGACTGTTCCCATGAGGAACAGGGTCAAGACTGATTTGCATATGGCTGGGTTCAAACTGGGGTGGCATGGTGAGCAAAATAATGGATGGATTAAACCCAGATCTGTGACTGGGGGTGAATGTTTGATTGGTTCCGCATTCCGTTCATCCAGTTACGCTATCCCACAGCGTTTGTGTTTTGCTTTGCTTTTGCCGCCCTAAGTGCGCCGGGCATGCCCAGACGTGGGTCCCGGGCTCACTGTGCCACTGGATTCAAGCTAGCCTGGCTGATGAGGGGTGAAACCCCGAAACCGGTCCCAGGATGCTTGTTTCCAGTCCAGGGAGAACCTGGCCTGGCAGTTCGGGCTGGACTGTTCCCATGAGGAACAGGGTCAAGACTGATTTGCATATGGCTGGGTTCAAACAGGGGTGGCATGGTGAGCAAAATAATGGATGGATTAAACCCAGATCTGTGACTGGGGGTGAATGTTTGATTGGTTCCGCATTCCGTCCATCCAGTTACGCTATCCCACAGCGTTTGTGTTTTGCTTTGCTTTTGCCGCCCTAAGTGTGCCGGGTATGCCCAGACATGGGTCCCGGGCTCACTGTGCCACTGGATTCAAGCTAGCCTGGCTGATGAGCGGTGAAACCCCGAAACCGGTCCCAGGATGCTTGTTTCCGGTCCAGGGAGAACCTGGCCTGGCAGTTCGGACTGGACTGTTCCCATGAGGAACAGGGTCAAGACTGATTTGCATATGGCTGGGTTCAAACTGGGGTGGCATGGTGAGCAAAATAATGGATGGATTAAACCCAGATCTGTGACTGGGTGTGAATGTTTGATTGGTTCCGCATTCCGTCCATCCAGTTACGCTATCCCACAGCGTTTGTGTTTTGCTTTGCTTTTGCTGCCCTAAGTGCGCCGGGTATGCCCAGACGTGGGTCCCGGGCTCACTGTGCCACTGGATTCAAGCTAGCCTGGCTGATGAGGGGTGAAACCCCGAAACCGGTCCCAGGATGCTTATTCCGGTCCAGGGAGAACCTGGCCTGGCAGTTCGGGCTGGACTGTTACCATGAGGAACAGGGTCAAGACTGATTTGCATATGGCTGGGTTCAAACTGGGGTGCCATGGTGAGCAAAATAATGGATGGATTAAACCCAGATCTGTGACTGGGGGTGAATGTTTGATTGGTTCTGCATTCCGTCCATCCAGTTACGCTATCCCACAGCGTTTGTGTTTTGCTTTGTTTTTGCCGCCCTAAGTGCGCAGGGTATGCCCAGACGTGGGTCCCGGGCTCACTGTGCCACTGGATTCAAGCTAGCCTGGCCGATGAGGGGTGAAACCCCGAAACCGGTCCCAGGATGCTTGTTTCCGGTCCAGGGAGAACCTGGCCTGGCAGTTCGGGCTGGACTGTTCCCATGAGGAACAGGGTCAAGACTGATGTGCATATGGCTGGGTTCAAACTGGGGTGGTATGGTGAGCAAAATAATGGATGGATTAAACCCAGATCTGTGACTGGGGGTGAATGTTTGATTGGTTCCGCATTCCGTCCATCCAGTTACGCTATCCCACAGTGTTTGTGTTTTGCTTTGCTTTTGCCGCCCTAAGTGCGCCGGGTAAGCCCAGACGTGGGTCCCGGGCTCACTGTGCCACTGGATTCAAGCTAGCCTGGCTGATGAGGGGTGAAACCCCGAAACCGGTCCCAGGATGCTTGTTTCCGGTCCAGGGAGAACCTGGCCTGGCAGTTCGGGCTGGACTGTTCCCATGAGGAACAGGGTCAAGACTGATTTGCATATGGCTGGGTTCAAACTGGGGTGGCATGGTGAGCAAAATAATGGATGGATTAAACCCAGATCTGTGACTGGGGGTGAATGTTTGATTGGTTCCGCATTCCGTCCATCCAGTTACGCTATCCCACAGCGTTTGTGTTTTGCTTTGCTTTTGCCGCCCTAAGTGCGCCGGGTATGCCCAGACGTGGGTCCCGGGCTCACTGTACCACTGGATTCAAGCTAGCCTGGCTGATGAGGGGTGAAACCCCGAAACCGGTCCCAGGAGGCTTGTTTCCGGTCCAGGGAGAACCTGGCCTGGCAGTTCGGGCTGGACTATTCCCATGAGGAACAGGGTCAAGACTGATTTGCATATGGCTGGGTTCAAACTGGGGTGGCATGGTGAGCAAAATAATGGATGGATTAAACCCAGATCTGTGACTGGGGGTGAATGTTTGATTGGTTCTGCATTCCGTCCATCCAGTTACGCTATCCCACAGCGTTTGTGTTTTGCTTTGCTCAAACCAGTGTAAAAGCCATGGAAGAGCCAAGAAATCTATAGATTTCTGGAAAGTAAATAAAATTCAAAACTCAGCAAGAGGTCATTTGTATAGATCCGTCAAGGTTTTCACAAAGAAAATAACTGTTGAAATAAAATAAAGTAATATTGAAAATGAGTAGGGAAAAATGGTCATTTGTAACAAAGTTTTCATATTTAACTTTTTGTCATGATGGCCAATTTACAAAAGCAATATACCTTCATATCTGCAAGACCCTTCTGGGTGCGGAGATATGTAGGGTTTGTATGTTTGCCAAGAACTAAAAGTATCCAGAGCCAACAACTTAGATGCACCGTACCATTGTATTCCAAGTATAGACCAATTCATATAGTGAAATATGTAGAGTGAAAAATTGGTATCAAGGAAACCTATGTATTTCTGAAATGGGCACAAAATATGGAGTTTAGAAGCAGTGGTTATTTCTACATCTCAGAACTTGTGGCTACCCATGGGTAAGTATGATTTAAAAGGTATCTTTCAAAATGTCCTATGCATTGGTAATAAATGTTCTACAATCCTATGCTGCCACATGCCTTCCAATAAAAATGGTACCTCACTTGTGTGGTCGGACCTAGTGCCTGCAACAGCAAACTGCACAAAATTCAACATAGATGTATCAAATTTTCCCACTGAAAACACTCCCTTTTTTCCAATGTGGGTAGCTTTAGATTTTGGACCCTAGCTCAGCCAGGGTGAGTTGACTTATGTGACTCTCACCAGATGTTTTTTATCCAGAATCTCTTGCAAACCTCAAACATTTACTAAGAAAATATATTTTCCTTACTCTTCTTTGATGGAAAGTCCTGGAATCAGTGGGGAGCCACAAACGTCCTTCCAGTTGACATTCCTCAAAGTCTCCCGATAATGATACCCCATTTGTATGGTTAGGCCAAGTGCCCAAGGTGTAAATGGGCCAAAACACAACATGGCCCTTATTTTCCAATATGGGTAGCTGTAGATTTTGTACAGTAGTTCAGACGACACCTAGGCAAATCTAGCAAACCTGAACAAGTAGTATCATTCTTATCAAGAGACATATGAGCTCTCAGGGTGGTAGGAAATTGCATCTTCCAAAAGATTCCATAACTTTCCACCACAGAAATGCGAGGAAAATGTGTGTTTCTTACCAAAGTTTGAAGTTTGGAAGGGCTTCTGGCTAAAATTACCTGGTGAGAGCTACTCAAGTAATGCAGCCCTAGACTGCCCTGCTTGTATAGTTTTCAAAGATGTTACAGTTTTGCTGAGGTGCCGGCTGAGCTAGGGACCAACATTCACAAGTATCCAAATTGAAAAAGAAAAAAAAATGAGGAGTTCTTAATAAGGGCCATATTTACATTTAGGCTGACGAAGAAGACTCTGTCACCCTGGTGGAGGACTTATGCCCTCATTATGAACATGGCGGTCCGTTCCGCACCGCCGGCGGTGGCGGTAGAAACCGACAACAGAGGAGCGGTCCGGACCGCCAAATAATGAACCAAACGAAACACACGGATCCCGTGCACCACCCACCGCCAGGAAAGGAGTCCCGCTGACGACAGCAGAGTCCGCCCCAAGGCCGTCGGAGAGGCCCAACCCACCCATCAAATTATGAACCACCATTCCGCCGCCAGTTCCGGGGCAGGAACCACCGCCACACAATGCCAGGCGGAAAAGAAACAAATAGAAGGAAACACTCACCGGAGTTCCACAAAATGTGCAGCGGCAGCCATGGACAGAGAGCTGCAGATCATGCCAGCCTTGCTCATTGCCATATATCTACATGACCGGGACCGCCGATGAAGATGACGACGGTAAGTACCACAACCTACGACACAAGGGAGGAAAGGGCAAACTTACATACCCACCCACTCCACCCACTCCGCAACGCCCCCCAACCCTTCCCAGCAGCACAAGTCAGACACCCCACACCAAGAGGGACGTACCCGACTGAGGCCACTGCAACTTGCCCATAGTACATACAATAGCCCCAAACCCATAAATAATTAAAACAAACACCAGGGTGGAACTACGTGCAGCCCAAACACAGGCCACACCGAACCTTTATTATGTAGCTCAGTGAGCTAAATGGTGCCAACAGGGCCAATGGCCAGTCCATCAAAAGTCATTTGTCCTTGGCCACAACTGGCCACACCTGACCCCCACAAGTGATGGGTAATCCACTGAATGGGGCACCATATGGAAGGGGGGCAGGGGGGTGTCGGGTGGGGATTTACGGTGGGGGTGGGACTTAGACTTGCGTGAGGAGGTTGGAGGGGGTGGGCTTCTCCTTTGAAGGGGGTAGGGGCTGTTTGGCTCAGGCGGAGCAGGATGCCTTAGGCTCTGAGGAGGTGCCTGTTGGGGGACATAGACATTTATGTTACATAGGCATGAGGATTTGAGGTGTACTGAACTGTGCAATTTTGTGCTGGTGTGCCTTTCAGTGGCCTTCCAGGGTGCCTTTGGTATGTGGTCATTGCATTTAGTGACAGTGGTGGGGTTACATTGTGGTGAGGGTTATTATTCCATTGTGGGTACGTGCAGGGGTGGGTGGCTGTGCACAGCAGCAGGGATGTGGGCCTGGTAGTGAGTTGTGGGTGATGCAGGGTGGTGGATGTGGTGGGTAATGGCTGGGTGGGGTGTGGGTCTAGGTGGGTGTGGGTGGGGTGGTGCATGCATTACAGGTATGGTGTATATGGGGTAATTGTAGATCACTTACCCGAGTCCGTTCCTCCAGTGAGTCCAGTGAGTCCCTCTGGGTGCGGGATGGCGAGTACCTTCTCCTCCCAGTCAGTGCAGTCAGGTGGTGTGGGTGGCGTCCTCCCCCAGTCTTCTGCACTGCAATGTGGTGCCTGGATGCCATGGCCCGGGCCTTCCCTCGCAGGTCGTTCCATCTCTTGCGGATGTCATCCCTGGTGTGTGGATGGTGTCCCACTGCATTCACCCTGTTCACAATGGTCTGCCACAGCTCCATTTTCCGGGCGATGGCTGTGTGCTGCACCTCGGACCCGAATATTTGTGGCTCCACTTTTAGGATGTCGTCCACGATGGTCCTTAGCTCCCTTTCGGTGAAGCGTGGATTTTTGGGGGGGACATGGTGAGGGTGGTGGATGGCGTCGGGACTGGGGACGGGGTTTGGGTGCTCCTGTGTGGGTCGCTACGCGTGTCCTGTCTGCTGGCGTTCTCTGTCTGGCTCTAGTGCTCTCCGTCTTCTGGTCCTGGTTTTGTTGCAAGGGATTGTGGGGTGTGTCTGGGGGTGTTTATGGGGTTCTGGATGTGTGTCAGGTGTGTGGGTGCTAAGCCTAGCCAATGTGTGCACTGGTTGCTGTTGGGTCCACTTGCTGCCTGTGGCGGTCGCAGCCGGCAATGGTTGTCCGGCCTCCACTGTCCGCCGAGGTGATTTGTGCATCATTATTTGGAGGGCGGGATGTGGGTGTGCTTGGCGGTGGTGGGGTGAGGTGGGACGGGATTCCCGCCGACAGGTTCCTGGCGGGGAGTGGTGGTCTGGGAATTTTTGGTGGGAATGAGATTTTCGATCATTATATGGCGGGTTTCCATTCGCCTCCGCCGGCGGGATTCTGTTGACCGCCGTCACTGCGGTCGGCGGTCTTTCCCGCCATGTTCATAATGACAGCCTTATTAATGTCTGACAAGCTGAGACTACTCCACCCACCAAATTTAGAAATGACCACTAAGCTGGTAGTCAATTAAAAAACATTGACCAGAGTCGCCAAAACTGCAGTTCCTGTCAATGCCTTTTTACATTTAATGCTCTACTCCATCAAAATGACTGAGCCATCCATCAATTTATTTTCAATTTTCACAAACAAAATCCCAAAGCCAAATTTTCTTTTTGGGAAAAATGCCCCTTTCACCATGAGAGTTAACTTCCATGACAAGGGGGCATTAGACAGTTATTACTGCCCCATACCACCATGGTTTCCAGGTGGTGACAGGCAATGAAAACTGACCTGTATGTCTCCATATCTAAATGAGGTGGGCAGACAGAAAGGTCAGCTGCAGTTGGCCCTTACTCATTAGGGACATGAAAGGGGTGCAATAATGCCAGGGATCTAGTAACCTTCCTCACGGTTACACCAATGGTCCATAAGCATATGTATGGGGCGGCCAGGCCATTATCATCATGGTAAGGATACTCTGTTGCCATGGTGGCAGATTATCCTTACCGCCACAGATATAAATATGGTACTAATTTTCTAAAGATAATCCACCACTTACATTGGTTGGTTTTAGCACCTCCAGAAATGCTAGCTTAACACAAATACTGTGTATGAATATTGAAACCAAAACTACTGAAGATGAGCCATAAAGTATTACACACCTGGGGACCTAGCCTGCCACTTGCCTGTGGCTTCCACTTCCTGCTTGTTTCAGCTTGATCCAGTTGCTGGCGTTTGACCATGTGACACTGCTGCTGCGCGGATTTGCCCATCCTGGTTTTGCCACACTCTGTTCTTCCTGCCATCAGAAGACCCACCCAACAAAGGTCCTACTTAATGCAGCTCCAAAGGCAAGCCTGTCTGCTCCCACCAGTGCCTGGACTATGCCCAGCACCAAGAAACCTTGGCCCCACGACCATCCAATGCAACAACACAACCACAGCCGCAGCCACTACCAGAGCTAAGGAACACTGCTACTACTTCGCTGCTATCCTCTGTGACCTCAACCATACACACCGGCAAACACACTGCTGCCATGCATCCCCCAGCACCACTGTAGGTTCTTTCCACTGCACCTATTGTGATCTCACCTGCGACACCTCAGATGCCGACACCACTACCTCCAAACAACCATCGCATGCCACAACCACTCCACAGCAACTGTCCGCCATGTTTCTCAACGTTCAACCCCTCAGGACACACTCCACCGAAATCTGGGACCTCCTCAAAAGCAACATAAAGGCCCTTCTCTTCCTAACCAAAACATGGCTCAGTCAGCCTCCAAACCAGAGATCGCTGAAGCCATCCCGCCCACCTACAAAAGTATACACCAGGACTGAACCCACAAACCAGGTGGAAGACTCTTGATCATCGACAAAAACATGACCAAGGACTTGAACACCAAACTCATGGAACACCTCCACTTCAAAATACGAAAGGACTACAACACTAACCTGAAGGGAACCCTCACCTACCGTCCCCAGGGACCCCGAGCGTAATTCTGCAACCACATCGCAGGCTTCATCGCTTCACTCTCGATCAGATCAACCAACTACATCCCCCTCGGGGGACCTCAGTTTCCACCTGGAAGACATCACAGATCACAACTTCATGACCCTCCTCAACAGCCTAGGCAACCTCAGACTCACCCAACTCATACAAGGACCAACCCACACAGCAGGCCACACCCTCAACCGTATTTTCTCCTACTACAAGAGGATCCCCACCACTCACACAACCCCGCTCACATGGTCCGACAACTGTATCATACATTTCAAGATACCAGCATGCCAAGCTGCCCCTCCAGAAAAACCCTAAGCCCCATCATGACATTGGGGAAAAATATCCAAAGAAAACTGGACAAAGACCCTACAGGAAAGCCCAACAAACCACACCAGGAACCTCTATGCCTACACCAAGCTCTTCAATAAATGTCACACCAAATGCACCAACCTCACCGCTCCGACCAGAAACAAGACGTCCAAAAACAACAACTGGACCAGTTTGTACAAGAATTACTTCAATGCCTGATGCCCAGCACCCCCTGACTGAAGAAACTAGTTCTGTGTAGAATCGGGGTGGTGGTGGTAGGCCCCATTTTCCACTTACTGGCATACGGACTGGTGGCTTTGAAGGAGGGAGCCTGTCCACGGTCTACAGGGGTTGGAGTCAGAACCACACAATCACAAGCCCTTCACAGGTGTGTAGGGTCCCCCTGCAACCTACAACACCCTGGTAACTAGGGTCTGTGTGCGTCCCGCTCAGTACACACTACTGGCCCCCAGACACTGCTTCTTTTGGCCCTACCGGTAGGACATTGCCAACTTGTGGGCTTGTTGAGTGTACAGGGATGCAGCAAAGTGAAGCCTTGAGTTCTGGAGAAAGCTCACACGTACACATGGAGGGCTAGCTCAACACGCTGTGGGGTGATGACAGCTACCGGACAGATTGGTGGGAGAGGCAAGCTAGGAGCTGCTGAGAGGTCTGACAAGACCTTCCGTGGCAGCAGTGGTGGTGGCCAAGAAACGCACCCTCTTATCGATGAGAGGGCCTGATAATTTGTGAGCACAGAGCAAACATATGGATGTAGGCCCTCCAGTGCAGGGGACTCCCAACTCGGAGATTAGGCATGGAGACGGCGCAAACCAAACAAGATCGGTCCCTCTAGAACATGCTGTCAAACTTGGCAGGGAGCTCAGCAGGAGACTGGCTCTGTTCCACTAGCCAAGACCTACAATCAGAGGGGAAAGAGGTGGAGGGCCCAGTGACTCGATCCTTCCTAGAATCCTTGTTTGCGTCTTTGTGGGATGATCTTCAGACAGTCAAAAGAGACCTCTCTCAAGACTAAAAGACAGCTCGCAAGGATCTGGCTGAGATGGGGGATAGGGTCTCCACCCTGGAGAATCACAAAAGTAGCTGGGATGAAGAGATCGAGCAACTTCAAAAGGAAGTCATCTGTCTTAGGGACCACTAGATCGACCTCCAAGCACATGCAGAAGACCTGGAAAATAGGTAAAGAAGCAACAACATACGAATACAAGGGGCCCCAAATAATACAGAAGGCGATAACCTAGCATCCTATGTGAGAGCCCTCTTTACCCAGATCGTGGACTCCTCCCCAGACCAGGACAAACAGCTGGATAGGGTGCACAGAATCGGTCTTCCATTCCCAGAAAATTCCCACCTGGCAGACATTCTAGCATGCATACACAATTTCCAACTTAAAGAGCAGATACTCCGCAAGACCAGAGACTTGCATCCCCTACAATTCAACCTCACAGCCAAAACGCTTTATAAGCGGCAAGATTACGCCCGGTGACCACCTATCTCCGAGATAAAGGAATCACTTACTCCTGGGGACACCCATTAAGCATTGTCTCAAGATGGGAATGAAATCTTCACCAGCTCCTATCACTGACCGAAGCTTGAAAAGTGTTTAGGATCAAGGATGGCATTGCCAGTGCTGATGGGAACAGCCCCAAGGAAAAAGAAGCCAAGAAACACTCCATATGGCAGAGAGGCACAGCTCCATTCAAAGGTCTGCGACCCAATACCAATACTGAAACTATGGCGCTGGAGAGGTGAGCTGTGCTTGAGACATTAATAGACAAGAAACTACATCCCTCCATCTGCTTCTGCTAGCTCTGGGGACAGGGGTATCCCGGCGGGGGTCGAGATGACATATAGTGGAGCATGAGACTTGCCACGGACCCTTATACCCACATTTTCAATGGGACATCACTGGCTTTGGCCAGCAGTTTTGATTTACCAGGGACATTGTTCTTAAAATTGTTCTTTCTGGTAGTTCGGAGATGGGGTACTCACACTTCATGCGGGTGCATTACACTATAGGTTCCCACTACCACGATCACCATCAGAGGTCTTGCATCCCCCTAAGGGCAATGGCTCGGATGTAGCCCAGGGGGCAACTAGGGAGGTTAATACTCCTGCCTGTTCTGCACGATAAACTGAGGATTGTCATCCTCAATGTGAAAGGGCTTAGTAACCCAGTTAAAAAACGAGCCCTGTTGCCGTATTTAGAACAGGCAGTAGCAGACACGTGCCTCCTACTGGAGACCTATTTAGTTTCGGGTCACTGTCATAGGCTTAAGATTTGTCCCTACCCACAGCAACTCTTCCCCTCTGCAGCCAATTGGATGGCGGGTGTGGCTATTTTGGTCTCCTGCTTCTTCCAGGGGTAGGTTGGGGCTAAACTTACGGAGATTAGGGGCCGGTTACTAGCATATCATGTCTAGGTGGGTGGCCACACATTAGTTCTAGGCTCCTTGTACGCTTCCAACGATGGTCAGGAACGTTTCCTCCATAGAGCCGTGGCAGACATTATGGCTATCATTACGACTTCAGTGGTCTGCCGGGGGCGTCGATAGACCACAATCGACTGCTGTCAGGTTTCTGCCCGATTTCAGGCAGAAATCTGACAACAGTCGGCCTGGCGTATGGCGATGGAGAGGCGCTTCCACCGCTGGCACAGCCATACCAAAAGGACTCCCACGGCATATTAAAACCTGCAATATGGCGCAGCGGTGTCCTGAAGACGGAGCAATGCCGGCAGTGGAAGCACCGGGACCCATCCCCTCCCAGATGACCTCCTCACCGGAAAAGGTAAGAGATCGTCTGACAGGGGTGTCTGTGTGTGCATGTCTGCGTGTGTTAGTGCGTGTGTGAATGTACTGAATGCAGGTACGGGGGTGTCTGCGTGTGTGATTGCATATGTGAATGTATTGAATGCAGGGGAGGGGTGGTGTATGCATGTGTGTATGTGGAGGGGTGATGTATGTGTGCGTGTATGCAAGGGAATGTGAATGTATGTGTTCACATGAATGCGGGTGTTTGTGTGCGTTTGAGCGTTTACATGGCTGTGCCTGAGTTTGTGTACGTGCGTGAATGAGTGTCTCTGTGTGCATGTTTGAGTGTGTGTGCTCGAGTGAATGGTAGAGTATGTAGTGAGTGTGTTGGTGAGTGTTTGTAAGATTGTAGAAGTGTGTGGGGGCATGTGTGCGGGGGTGTGGACATGTGGGGGGTGTCTCCTGGTGACAGGAATGAAGATTCCTGATGCCGGGTGCAGGAACGCCAGCATTTTCCTGGCGGTGCAAATGCCACAAAAAAATGCCGACGGTCTGCCGCCTCGTAATACCACTTGTGGTATTACTGCTGCCGCCGGACCGTCGAGTCTGGCAGTCTTAATAAAGGCATATGCCTTTGCAAGACAGACTGGTGCTGATTGGGGGAGACCTAGTATTTCATAACGACCTGGACAGCTCCGCATATAGGTTTGGGGGTGTTTGTGCCATGTCCAAGAAAGCTGTCTAATGGCTGCAGGAGATGGGGTTTTGAGACTTATAGAGGGAGGGCCATCCACAGGCTTGAGATTCTACATTCTATTCCCATGCTCACAAGACCTATGCCCTGCTTAATCACTTTCTGGAGACTAATGAGCTTCAGGTCCTTGTTACCTCCATAGAGATCGAACCACGTTCGCTCTCAGACCATGCCGTCGTATCTTTAGACTTGGTGCTCCTCCCAACAGAGCATACTTCCCGGCCGTGGCCCTTGGGGGAAACCCTTCGGCAGAGGCCCGAAGTGGTTAAACAGGTCACACAGGTAATTATTACTTACCTCACCATAAATGATACAACTAACACCTCTATTTCGCTTTTATGGGAGACCCTAATGCAGTAATTCGGGGGGAGTTTATTGCGATCTCGGCAGCAGATAATTAGCCATGCGGGGACAAAGGGGAATAGTTACAATCCCAGGTCCGGGAGCTGGAAGTCATACACAAGTGCATGGGTGCTTCTCAGGTCTGGCGACAGTTGGAGTCAGCTAGAACACAACTTGCATAGCTAGACCTCTTTACTTCGGCTCAAACTCTCCCTTTATGTACGGGCAAAAAGGTGTGAGTTCTTACTGGCCAATCAACTATGGGTCCAGTGACAGGACACAGGGGTAGAATCTACGAGCCGAGGATGGCACTGATATTGTGGAAGACGGCACTGTTGTCTCTCAGTTCTGTGCTTTCTATGCCAACTTATACGCAGCACAATCCTTAACACCAGATAACTCAGATTTCTACCTCTGGGGAACTAGCACATCACATCTGACAGAGGACCAGGCACCTACACTTGATCGCCCAATTTGCATTGAGGAAGTTATATCCGCCATTGCCCATCAAAAACTCTGTAAATAGCAGGGACCCAATGGTTTTCCAGCCCTGTTCTGTGAGACATTTTGTACTAAACTTGTCCTGATATTGACCCAGCTTTCCAACTCCATTACCAGCCCCAACACAGTGCCCCAACACAGTGCCCCAACACAGTGCTACTAATGACAGTGGTAATCCCCAAACAGGGGAAGAACAAAAAGCAGTGTAGGTCAAACTGACCTATTTCTCCCCTTAATGTAGATGCTAAGCTATTTACTAGTATCCTGGCCGCTCGACTGAATCCCCTTATGCTGGACTTGATAGCCCCAGACCAGGTGAGGTTTGTTCCACACAGGAAATGTAGTGACAATGCTAAGACGATTTTACCCCTAGTAGATAATTTCAAGCGCTCCAGCAGGGAAATCATGCTCCTGGCTATTGATATAGAAAAAGCATTTGACCGTGTCCACTGACCATATTTGGGGCTGACTCTCACCCATTTTGGCTTTGGGGAGCGGTTCCATACATGGATTCTGAGCAACTCTGGCCATTCCAGAGCTACTGTTAGAGTCAGCGGACTAACCTCAACACCATTCTCCATCTGCAGGGTACACGGCAAGGGTGCCTGCTTCAACCCTTTCTGTACGCATTATACATGGAGCCCCTCGCTTAAAGGGTTCAAGATATCCTAGACATCATGGGTGTCCATATTGGCAAGGAGGAACATACGATTAGTCTCTACGCAGATGATGTCATTGTGGCACTGGACAACCGTGTAGCCCTCCCCATGTTTGGAGAAGCTGTTTTTTGGATAAACATCCACAAATCACAGATTTTCAACCTCTTGGTCCCACCTCAAATGAAGGCCCAGCTAGCTAATTGATACCTGATACAGTGGTCCTGATATCTGGGTATAGAATCATCCCCAACGGTGACTGAAACCGAGACCTTAAACTATCAGACCCTTATCCAACAAATCAAAAAAGATCTAGCCCAATGGAGATTAAACAGCCTTTCTGGGGTGGTTCAGGTGTCAGCAATAAAGATTACAGCCTTTCGGAAAATTCTCTTCCTCGTTCAGACTCTCCTGACAAGGGGGATTGAGTCACTGCAAAGGAAGATCCACTGATTTGTATGGGGTAAGGGAGCTCCGCGTATGAGCCGGCATCAGAGCTACCGTTCTTTGGCTGAGGGGGTAAAGAAATCCAGAATTTTTTACAATACTACCAAGAGGTGCAACTCTGCTACATGGTGGCAGTCATGGGAGTCAACCTGTGGAAAGTCCTGTTCCTGTCTAATCAGCAGACGGTCTGGGCCCTCTATTCCTCCCAAATCACCAAATCTGTTTTACAGGTTTGAGACAGAGTAGCATTGCTCAAGGGGTTGTCTACGTTCACTTCTCCCCTGACACCGATTGTGGGCAATCCAGACTTTACGCCTGGACTAGATCTTCTTCCGTTCCAACAATGGCAGCGGGTCAGATGCTGCTCTGTCAGCCACCTCTTCATTAAGGATGGCCCTCTCTCATTTGAACAGCTCCTAGCAGATTATGTGCTCCTAGAAATGGAGAGATTACATTTCATGTGAGTAAGACACCGGCTATCACATCCTACCGTATGGGCTGGTGCACAACGCCACCTAACTACATTTGAGAAATGGCTGATCACAAAATCCGAAGATAAACGTCTGCTCACATAATTGCATAGCATCTTATTGCATGCTTCCCCCTCGACTAAGACCACTGGACAGAAGCGCTGGGAACTCGAACTGGGTAGGCAATTGACACCCAGAGAATTGGATTAGGTGTACTGTAAAGCTTGGCACACAGCGCGTTCTACAGCCATTACTGAAACTGCCACTAAAATCACCACCTATTGGTACCTTACACCACCATGTCTACATAAAGGCAACACGGCACTAAGTGCGGAATGCTGGCGATGCTGTGGGTTCCCCGGGACCCTATTCCACATACTCTCGGAATGCCCCAAAACTAGCCAATTACCAGATTTCCTGCTCACCAATCCTAGAAGTATGCAACAAGCTTGCTTCCCCGCTTAGATCTCATAGGGGAAGGCATATTGGTTTGATGTTGGGAGCGGCCCACCAGGCTATCTTTGGGCACTGGAGCATGAACAAACTCTCACCCCACCTTGGGTGACTCCGCTGTCTCTGGTGTGTGCTAGGTATGGAAAAGCTCACACTCATCCTAACAAGCCACAGTGATTCATACAGGGAACTTTGGCAGCCGTACATGGCTCTTTTCGCGAACTGCTGTGTCCCAAATAATTATGGCTACTACAACTAACTGACACATATGACCCTATGCAGACTGCAGGAACCCCACAAGTAACTCTCACACCTAGGCACCACCAAGCTGCTGAGGAAACTCCAACGGATCCAGAACGCTGCCGCAAGACTCATCCTGGACACCCCTCGCCACCACCACATCTCAGGACACCTGAAAAAACTCCATTGGCTCCCCGTCAACAAGAGGATCACCTTCCGACTCCTCACCCACGCACACAAAGCCCTTCACAACCTCGGACCCAAACTCATCAACAACCGCGTCTCCTTCTACACTCCTCCGCGCACTCTACGATCCGCCGGACAGGCCCTGGCAGCCATACCCCGCATCCGCAAAGCCACCGCCGGAGGAAGATCCTTCTCTTTCCTGGCAGCAAAGACCTGGAACTCTCTGCCCAGCCACCTTCGCGCCATACCTGAACACCTCTCCTTCAGAAGGCAGCTCAAGACCTGGCTCTTCGAGCACTGATCCCCCCCCCCCAGCGCCTTGAGACCCTTTATGGGTGAGTAGCGCGCTTTATAAATGCGAATGATTGATTGATTGATTGATACTTCCTAATGCTTTACTATTGGTGTTTATCGACTGTGAGTACTCTGGGGAGGCAAGGTGAGAGTTGGGAAAATTGAAACCAAGTTGCAATGGACCTTCTTGACTACTGTCATTAGCACTGCAACACTTTTCGTTGTTGGTTTGTTATTTATAGTGACATGCAACAATGAAAACAGATTAGAACCAAATAACTTGAGAGAAAATGGAGACTTGACAAAACACCACTGCAAGATCCACATACAAAGCTGCCCTAAACCTCTACCAGGGTAAGAGAGTCACACAGCTAAGGTAACCCCTGCTCACCACCTTGCTAGCTTGGTATGAGCAGTCCGGTTTATCTCAGAGGTAATGTGTAAAGTATTTGAACCCACACACTGTAACACAGTAAAACCCCCACAACAGTACTCCACACCAGTTTAGAAAAATAGCCAATATTTATCTAAGTAAAACAAGACCAAAATGACAAATATCCAACATACATAAGCAAAGACATCACTTTTAAAAAGTTGCAAAGAGTCTTAACTGGGGAGATTAATAGTTGTCTCTTTTTGACACTCAGTACCTGGGATGCATCAAAAACAAAGACGATACGGGCCGCAGAGGAGGTAAGGCACTGGAAAACAAAGTGATGCATCAGTTCCCTACTGCACAGGGGAGGTGATGTGTTGGTTCCTTACTGACAGGGGATGCAGTGGAAGTGATGTGTTGATTCTCTCCTTGCAGGAGAGGTGATGCGTCAGTTCCTTAGTGGCAGGTGAGGTGATGCGTTGGTTCTCTCCCCGCAAGAGAGGTGATGCATCGGTTTCTGGTCACGCAGCCTCGGTTCCTTGCTGCAGTGCAGGGTCGATGCAAAAATGATACCCAGGGAAGATACGTTGGAAACACCAGACACAATGTGATGATAGAGCCTTGGTAGGACAGGTGCTGCATTGGTCCTGCAGGTGCTGGGTCAATCCTAACACCACAAGGCAGGCATTGTGTCAATACTTTGGCCGCAAGGCAGGCACTGCATCGATTCTTCTGCTGCAAGGAAGGTGATGTGTCGATTCTTCTGCTGTGGTGATCCGATGCATGGATTGTTTTTCTCAGGACACCACTTTCCAATTCCAAGGGCACAGGGACTGGATTTGGCACCACTGGGAAAGTCAGGACTCTCAGCAGAACAGTCCAGGCACTTGCAGATGAAGGCTTTGATGTCCCTAAGACTTCTAACGGGAGGCAAGCTCAGTTCAAGCCCTTGGAGAACTTTGGAAGCCAGGATGTAGAAAGCAAAGTCCAGTCCTTTCACTTACAGGACAGAAGCAGCAAGCAGCAGGCCAGCACAACAAAGCAAGAGGCAGAGTTGCAGTTCTTCCTACAGCATACAGCTGTTCTTCATGGCAGGATGTCCTCTGTCCAGAAGTGTTCTGAAATGTGGTCTCAGAGGTCCAATACTTGTACTCATTTCTGCCTTTGAAGGAGGCAAACTTCAAAGGAAAGTCTTTGTAGAGCACACGACCCTGCCTTTCTTTCCCTGGCCCCAGACACACTCCTGGAGGTTGAAGACTGCTTTGTGTAAGGACAGGCACACTCCTATTCAGGTGCAAATGTCAGGTCCTGTCTCCACTCTAGCACAGGAAGACCCATCAGGATATGCAAGGCATACCTCAGCTCCCTTTGTGTGACTATCTAGAGTGAATTCACAAAGAGCCTAACTGTCATCCTGACCCAGACATGTGTTCCACAGAGAGGCAGAGACACAGAATGTTTCAGAAAGAAAATGCCCACTTTCTAAAAGTGGCATTTTCAAATTTACAATTTAAAAACCAACTTCACCAAAAGATGTATTTTTAAATTGTGAGTTCAGACACCCCAAACTCCACATCTCTATCTGCTCCCAATGGAAAATTATACTTGAACAACATTTCAAGGCAATTCCCATGTTAACCTAAGGGAGAGAGGCCTTTCAATAGTCACTATGAGGACGCATAAAACACACCAGTACATGTCCTACCTTTTAAATACACTGCACCCTGCCTATGGGGCTGCCTTGGGCCTCCCTTAGGGGTGACATACATGTAGTAAAAGGGAAGGTTTAGACCTGGCAAGTGAATGCAGTTGCCAGGTTGAACTGGCAGTTTAAAACTGCACACATAGACACTGCAGTGGCAGGCCTGAGACCTTTTTACAGGGCTAATCTGTGCTGAAAGCCCACTGGTAGCATTTGATTTACAGGCCCTGGGCACATATGGTGCACTATACTAGGGACTTACTAGTAAATCAAATATGCCAATCATGGATAAACCAATCACTAATACAATTTAGACAGATAGCACTTGCACTTTAGCACTGGTCATCAGTGGTAAGGTGCCCAGTCCTAAAGCCAACAAAGTTCAGCACAGGATCAAAAACAGGAGGTCTGAAACCAAAAAGACAGAGGAAACCATGGCAAGAGCTTACAGGTCTAACATTAATTTAATGAGTTTCTCAAAATTAGGTCTTTAACAGTTTCAAGGAAGTTCAGGCAATTCTTTATTCCAGTAAAGCAAATCTGATATTGGGATATTTAGCACTTGGCTCATGTATTACTTCTGTTCTGGTGCTGAACATCTTCGACCAGGTACTCTGGCTCTTTTAGATTTTCTGAGTGTTTGTTGATATCCTTCTGTGTCACTTGTACTGCTTGGCTCTGTCTCTTAATCAATTGGAGGCAATAGGGATCCAACTGACATACTTGACTTGAGCTTCTTTCAACTGTACGCTTTTAGCCATCTAGCAGTGTAGGTGCCTATTTTTGTTCTTGTTTTAGAACTTGCTTCTTCTCCTGGATCTTCTTGTTGTTCTGAAGGTGCCTCAACTTTCACGTTCTTGCTTTTCCACCTTCAATTGCATTTCTTCATCTATCTGCAGTTCTTCACCCCTTCCACCTTCCTGTTTTGTTTCTTGGATGTGTGTGACTTGTACAGTTTGCAATGGTGCTGTCCCTAGTGTTCTTGGTTCTGGCTCATTGAACACTATTTCCTCATACTGATCTCTTGTTCTCTGGGTACGCAAACCATGCACCAAGTTTGGCATTTCAGCACATATGACAGCAGTGTTCATGATCAAAATCACCTAGCAGGAGCATTTCCACCTTGGATCCAGACAGGACTTTCTTACATGCTTCTTGATGAGAACCCAATCAATAGGTTTCAGATCGTGGCACTGCTCTTGGTGCAAGTTTGCAGTGACAACTTCAGCCTGTCAAGAGACAGAGTGCAGCACATCAGCCAATCCTTTGCAGTAAACAAGTACCATGTTATCTGTTATGTTCACAAGTGCATTTGCAGGTACAGTTGGCAGTCTCATGTCTCTTCCCATGAGTATCTTGTGGAGTGATTGTTGGAGGCATCAAGTTCTGGTTGGCTGAGGCGATGTCCTAGCCAGGCAGAACTCATCATTCCCATCAGGGGTGAGTGATTACACTTACTGTATAACCTGCACTCACCCTTGGGTAGGTTGGCTCAGAGCGGTTAGGCTTATCACACAGGCAAGCATTGGCATGGCACGTCTGCACAATAGGTACACTGAGCGTTGCAAACTAGACTTAACACGAGGTGTATGCAAATAAAGTTTGTATTCAACATAGACATGAATTAACACCACATGAACTTCATGTAAATCTAGGAATACATCACATTAAAAATATCACTAGTAGTATGAGACCCAACAGTGCTAATACAACATCATCATTATGTACATGTGAGAGAAAGAATACATTCTCCTACCACACCAACATGTAGTACTACCGCTTTGGAAGCCCAAAACCCACCACAGCAATAAACTCAATTCAACGTTGTCAGAAATTAAGTTATTGGTTGACTGTGGTGTGAGCCCTCATCAAGCAACAGCCAAAATCCCTTGCAGGGTGAACCACAAAAAGTCACTAATTTAACCTAGGCTTAACCCTTGGTAGTTTGGCACAAAAAGCAGCCAGGCTAAATTTAGAGGCAATGTGCTAAGTATTATGCAGTACACAAACAGCAACACAGTAAAAACACAATAAAAATCCCAAATCAATTTAGAAAAATAGAGAACATTTTGATAAATTATTTGACACCAAACCCATGAAGGTCCAATTAGTAAAACCAGAGTTCTGAATTTTTAAAGCATGAGGTTCAAAATAGCAAGTCCTCAGTTTTGAAAATTGGCTACCTGAGCACACTTAGCACCACAACTAAGGGTCCAGGAATAGACGGAGACCTGTTTGGGGTTCAAGACTCACTCAGGCTGGGTCTAGGTGCAGATTTAGGATGGTGGAAGCCTGCTATGTCCCTGTGGCTCAAAACAGAAGATCAGCTAAACTAGCCAGTAGGGTCACTTCTAAAGTCCTTGGTGCAGGTGGTGATGCAGGGCTCTACAGCAGGGCTGGCCTCTGAAAGTTCCAAGCAGGCTCCAGGCAGCAAAGGAGTCCTTCCAGATACAGCTGCAGTCGGGCAGAGTGCACAGCAGGTTACACCAGCAGACAGTTCTCCGACAGTCCTTCTGCCGGACCAGTAGTGAACTGAAGAGTGGGTCTAAGAACCTTATTTTTATACTCTGGTGCCCTGCTCCTAAAAGTTGGGAGAAGTTTCCAGAAGGTTTCTCTGATGTTCCAGGAATTTCCTGCATTTACTGCACGGGCTCCTAGTTGACTGTGCTGACAATACAGGGTTGTTAAGCCTATTGTGAGGTAGCAGAGCCCAACCTATTCAGTTGCAAGTGGGGCTGTGCTTAGCTCCGCCCTCCCCCTTATCAAGTCAGTTAACGGACCATTCAGGCACTGCTAATCCCCCTATGGTGTGACTGTCTGGGGTGAATTCACAAAGTCTCAACTGTTAGTTACACCCATGTGATCTAAGGCAGGCTGCAGGCACAGAGGGCAAGGGTAGGAAAATGCCAACTTTCTAAAAGTGGCTTTTTCAAATGTGTAATGATAAATCTGACTTTACTGTTATAGAGGGTTTATCATTAAAAGTTCATAAATGGCAAACATGACACATCTACCACCTATGGTTTAGGAATTACAACTTGTTAATTTTAATAAGGAATCCTCAATGTTACCCTATGGGAAGGGTGGGCCTCTCAGGAGTGAGAAAATAAATTTAGGAGTTTTTCACTGCTAGGACATGTAAAACTAAAACGTATATACTACCTTTTCATTACACAGCACCCTGCCCTATGGGCTACCAAGGGCGTACCTTAGGAGGTACTTATGTAAAAAAAAAAGGGGGAGTTTAAGGATTGGTGTGGGATTTTAAATGTCAAGTCGACATGGCAGTGGCACACTGCCTTCAGGCTGCAAAGGCAGACCTGGGATATGTTTTAAGGTGCTACTTAAGCGGGAGGCACAATAAGTGCTGCAGGCCCACTGGTAATATTTCATTCACAAGCCCTGGGTAAATGTTTTACCACACTATAAGGGGCTTACATGTAAATTAAATATGCCAATCAGGTATTTGACAAAATAAAACCATGTTTAAGGGACTGAGCACAAGCACTTTAGCACTTGTTAGCAGTGGTGAAGTGCACAAAGTTCTAAGGCCAATAAGCAGAAATCCAGCAAAAAGTAGGAGGAGGAAGGCAAAATGTTTGGGGTGGTCCAGTAGAGATGGCCATTTCCAACAAATAAAAAATAGTTATAGGATGCATCCTGGTTCCTAAAGATAGCAGCAATGTACACATACAGAGAACTACAGCACTTTTGAAATAGCTCTGCGGCCTAGGCTGCACTAGTAAACATCACTATCAAGTGTGCATGGCAACGCTATCGTGCTGTGAAATCAAGCCCAGACAGTCACAACCACACTCTCACTCAGCACTTCTATGCAAAGCTAGGGATATCAGTCATACTAGCGTACACGCACTCGCACACACTCGCCTCCAGAACACTGATGCGGTGCTCTGACAAGTGAGGTGTAAAGGAGTTTGTAGACCTCTCTTGGGCCCAAACCTTCCTCCACCCTCCAACTAATTCCTGCCTCAACTCAGATTTAGTAATGAAACAGCCTTTTGCTGGATACTGGACAACTTGTGGCCGGTGGTTACACTTAGTCAGGATCCTGGGGCAAAGGTACAGGAGAAGAAGGAGAGAATGGCTTTTCAGACAACAGTCAGCAATTAGAGGTTTGGTCCGCACTTGGGAAGTTCACTCCACACTGGCCTTCTGGTGCAGGCCCTGTTCTGAAAAGCACAGGGGGGGGGGGGTCACCCTGGGACACACTGTTCACAATGGTGCCCAGACAAGCCAGACACTCCACTTCACAGATGGTTACCAATCCAGCACCTCCCAAGGCAGGAGGCACCACGTCTGGGGCAGATGACTTGGACCGGCCCAGGCTTCCTGGTTATACATGAAGAGTTTACCAAATTCTGTTTCCTCCTGGTATGAACCCAGGGTCTAGTGCATGATGTCCTAAGTCACACCAGACACTTCCAAATACATTTGCCAAGTGCTCAATGCAGGGCCTCTCTGGGATGTGGCCCAATGCCTGGTGCGCGATGACTTGAGTCACATCAGACAAATTCTCTCATACACGAAAGGCCACCAATGCTTTGCCTCCCTGGAATGAGGCACATTGTCTGGTGCACAATGGCTTGAGTCACACCAAACAATCCCACTTGCACACAACCAGTTACAAATGCTGTACCTCCTTGGAATGAGGTACAATGTCCGGTGCACAATAACTTGAGTCACACCAGACAATCCTGCTTGCACACAACAAGTTTCACTGCTGTGTGTCCCTGGAATGAGGCACAACATCTGGTGCGCCATATCTCGAGTTGCTTAGACAATCCTGCTTGCACACAAAAGGTTACCACTGCAGCGCCTCTGAGGAAAGAGATGCCACACCTGGTGCGTGATGACTTGAGTCCCACCAGGCACTTCTGAACACACAATCAGTTCCTGTTCCGTACCTCCCTGGAATGAGGCACAACGTCTGGTGTGCAATGACTTGAGCCAAACCAGACCAATCCAGTCACACACACAGAGATGTCAGTTCAGTGGTACAGCACAAGATAGAATGCAGCACTGCTCCATGTATGCCCACACATCCAAGGGTCGCCAACAGTGACACGGACACCACACGCAATGAGCATGCAGTCAGGTGTCACACAAAAGAAATGCGGCACACTCGACAACAACGGACCACACGGCATCTCGCAACCAGTAGTCTGTTCACTACCAACCAAACGCTTATGCGTGACTTTGCCCCACAATGAAGAGCCACACTCCTTAAATGCGGGCAATATTTTGCAGGCTCCGCACCAGGCAAATCTGGTCTCCAGGCACAATTCTTAGTTCTGCGCTCACAACGCTGATACCCGGTGGACTTCAGCCGACGACTTAGACGCATAAGAGGGCACCACTCTCCAGATGACACAATAGAAGGCGTAGGTCCCCGAGACCTACACACAGAACAGGGGACAAGCCAACGAGCCATTGGAGAGCACACTTCAGGGTGTCACACAGCTGCAAGCCGTGTGCCCAGGCCAGACACGAAACAGGAAGTGTGCACAATCTCTTCCCAGGACAGTTAATACTCCTGTGCACAACGGATTCCTCTGGCAGTGTGCACCTCGCAGTTCAAGGACTCTGTCCTGCGCTGACCCAAGTATGCCTTTGAAGTTGGGGGTGGTTCAAAGGGTACCTCTTTCAACCACAGATTTCTCCCCTAAATTTCAGTCCTGTCTGCCATGGGGCCATGGAATGTAGATCTTTATCTTCTGTGGTGCCTTGATCTGACTCAGAGAGGCCTAGTGTCAAAACCTCTCCCTCCAGTTTATCCAGCCAGGCCCTCAGCTGACAGAGGTCTGTATTTCCAGTTGCACAAGTTTTATAGCTATCGCTGGGAAATGCACAGATGTGGTTTTCCCCAGCCCCCAGTTGAATTGAATTCAAAAGGCACACAAAGGGATTTTAGAACATTGAAATACCCACTTTCTAGAAGTGGCATTTCCAAGGTATTAGTGACAAAATCAACTTTACCATCAGAAATGATATATATCTTTAGGAATCTAATGATAGTAAACATTATGAGACTGTTCCCCTGCAATCCACTATTGCAGCTAGGATTAATTATAAACTTTCCCCATATTACCCTTTGGGCAGAGCAGCTCTCAATGGTAGCGAAAACACACATGGGCATTCTTCACTCCATGGGCACATATGCCCTGGTGGATGCAAAAGTCTGCAGGGACAGGCTGGACCAAGCTTTGAGAACACCACAAGGGTGCAAGTGCATTCATATAGGCCTAATGGGTCAGGCTCAGTATATATAAAAACACTAATGTGCAAGTTGTGCCATGCTCAGCATTCATATGGAGACACCACTGTGCAAGTGTGCACATTCTGGCAAGCCATGCTAGGCTCAGTTTATACATGCA
The DNA here is from genome assembly GCF_031143425.1 of Pleurodeles waltl. NCBI lineage: Eukaryota > Metazoa > Chordata > Amphibia > Caudata > Salamandridae > Pleurodeles > Pleurodeles waltl. The sequence continues at coordinate 1,427,608,110 of NC_090444.1, read as the reverse complement.
AACACCAATGTGCAAGTGTGCAAATTTGGGCAAGCCAGGCTAGGCTCAGAATATACATGAAAACACCAACGTGCAAGCGTTCACATATAGACAAGCCATGCCAGGCTCAGTATATACATGAAAACACCAATGTGCAAGTGTGCACATATTGGCAAGCCATGCTAGGCTCAAATATACATGCAAACACCAATGTGCAAGTGTGCACATTTGGGCAAGCCATTCCAGGCTCAGAATATACACGAAAACACCAATGTGCAAGTGTGCACATATAGCCCAGCCAGGCCAGGCTCACAGGCCAGGCTCAGTATATACATCAAAATGCCAATGTGCAAGATTGCACATACTGGCAAGCCATGCTAGCCTCAGTATATACATGTAAACACCAATGTGCAAGGGTGCACATTTGGGCAAGCCATACCAGGCTCAGTATATACATGAAATCACCAATGTACAAGTGTGCACATAACAGTCAGCCATGCCAGGCTCAGTATCTAGATGGAAAACACCAATGTGCAAGCGTGCACATCTATGTAAGCCAATCCAGGCTCAGTATATACGTGGAAAACGCCAATGTGCAAGTGTGTACATATAGGACAGCCAGGCTATGTATATACATGGAAAACACCAATGTGCAAGTGTGCACATATAGGTAAGCCATGCCAGGCTCAGTATATGCATGAAAAGACCAATGTGCGAGTGTGCACATACTGTTAGGTGCCACTTTCTAACTTATGTAGGAAGGGTGCGTATGCACTTTCACACTGTATGTACAGTGGGAATGTGCCCAGGGCCCTAAGACCACTCAAACAGGACCAGCAAAGCCTGCTAGAAAAATCTAAAATGTTTGGGGAACCACTATTCCAGCGTGTGAGTTCTAACACGCCCCCCCAGCCAAAAAGAGGAAAGGGTTATACCCAGCTTCTAGGTGGTCCTCTCCACTAAGGCAAAAAAACATTGATACACTATCCGCGTTGGAGTGGTTGCCCGTGGGTGATGCTCCACCCTAAGGTCTATTCTCTGCAAGGAGATGGACCCGATAACCCCCATCTCTAGCATCTTAGACACCTCCGTCTGGATGCTAGGCCTCACCTTATCTGATGACCTACAATATTGTCTGTTGACAGGGAGGATGGCGTACAGGTGGGCAGTCCTCGGAATAAGGGAGGGCAGCGAGGGGAACTGCCCCAACCTTTGCTGGCAATCCCTCTGCTGATCAACAGCTAGGGTGGGACAGGATCACTCCTTCCCCCAACCTATCCCTCTCTTCAGAGGTCAGGGAGTGGTTCACCCTTCTCCACCTCTTCCTCTGTCGCCATTATCATGGTGACCTCTGACCTCTCCACATGTGATTTGAGACAATTAACGTGTAGTACTCTGAAGGGGTGCCTGGGGGTCTTGAAATCCACCTGGTAGGTGGTCTTTCCTTTCCTCTCAATTGCCTCATGGGGCCAGCCCGACGGTGCTGAAGGGCCCCCAGCCTCCCTCACTGCCACTTTCGGTCCAGACGTCAACTCCACCGGAGGGGAGTGCTCGTCATACTACTCTCGCATGACAACCTGGCTGGGCCTTAAGTTGTGGGAGGCTGGTTTCCACAACTTGGACCCTTAGCTCTGGAAGCTCAGCATGTAGCTTATTGCATCCCTGGATGTCCCCTTGCAAGGCTGCTTTGGGCCCTCATTGACAAAATTCAGATGTCCTCTGACTGTGTGCCCAAATAGAAGCTGGGGGGGCTGAACCCCACTCTCGTTTGAGGGACCTCCTGGTAGGCAAACAATAGACATGATAAGGGGACATCCCCCTTTTTCCTCAGGGCTTCCGGTAGGGCCCTGATCATGCCCATTGGGCTCTTGGTGAGCCTCTCCACAAGACCATTAGGTTGCGGGTGGTAAAGGGTGGAGAACTTCTATGTCCCTCCACACTCCTTCCACATGGCTTTCAGGTAAGCCGGCATGAAGTTAGTGCCCCTGTCAGATACAACTTCCTTGGGCATCCCGGTCAGGCTAAAGTCCCTTTCATGGCTGTCGCCACTACCGGTGAAGCCATGGTCCTCATAGTGGTCTCCTCCGGGTACCGGGTTGCATTATCCACCCGAGCCAGGATGAACCTGTGCCTGGCAGCCATCTGAGGATCTATAGGCCCTACTATGTTGATGACGATCCTTTCAACAGGCAAGAGTTGAAGAGGAGCTTTAAGATTCAGCCCCACCTTGCCACTAGCCAGGCAGGTCACCCAGTTCCTACAGAATGCAAATGAGGACACCCTGAGTCTTGGTCAATAAAATTGAGGAGCAAGCCATGCAAAGGTCTTGCCCTGGCCCAACTGTCCTGCCAGGATGATGTCAAGGCCCCTTACAGCAGGAAGGGCCTGACAACACTGGGGGAGCACTAGGGCCCTTCATGCCCCCTAGCCAAGAGCCTTAAGCTCACTTTGCAGAAGATTGTCCTCCCAGTCCCAGTAAAGATGGACCTCAAACGTTTTGAACACTTCTGGGTCAAGAGGAACCTCTGTTAAGGAGAAGACCTGGAGGAGGAGTACTGCCCCTTTGCTGTGTGTGCTTTGCTGGGTTGGCCTGCAGTTGCTGCTTCTGCCTTAAAAAGGATAAAGACTGGACCTTGCTGTGTATCCTGCTTGTGAAGTTTCTCCAAGGGCTTGAAGTAGAGCTTGCCTTCTGTGGGAAGTCTCAGGGATATCACAGATGTCAGCTTCATCTGCCTGCAGCACTGGGAACTGTGTGTTTCGTGCTGCTACAGAAGAAAAACCAATGCAATGCCGACAACAACGTCACTGCCTGCACTGTGACCTGATGACGCCACACAGAGCCGTGCCCCACCTGAAGGTGTCACCGAGCCTCTACTTTCACCGTGACCTGTGGGCCCCGCACTCAGCATCGCCTTGCTCCCACCACAGCCTTGGTCTCCCTGACGATGTAGCCCCACGCTGATACTGACGCCATTGCCTGCACTGTGGCCTGAGGACACCACTCATGAGGTACACAATGCACTGTCTCGTCCTGCACCGCAGCCACAGTCCACCAACTTTAGCACCATCATCTTCAGTGTTGTCAACAGATGCCCCTGTCTGCACCGCGACCCGGGGCCTCCACACAGAGCCCGCCTGCGCTGCACTGCCGCCTTGGGCCTACTGACGATAGCTTCAGCAACAACGAAGCCGCTGCCTGCACCTTGACCTGGAGACACCACACGTCGCACCGCCCCGCTTCACACCACAGCCCTGGTCTCACCGACACCGCAGGATGTCATCACCGAGCTGCTGCCTGCACTGTGACCTGTGGGTATCACACGTTGCATCATCCGGCTTCACAGCACAGCCCCGACGCCATCCTGACTTTGTCATCAGCCCAGAATTTGATCTGCAATGTGTATGACTTCAAGAGCCTGATGACCCCCGCACTGACCTATGGAACTGACGCCTGCGACGCCAGTGAACCCGCACTCCGGACCTCATCACAAGGATCACGACACCCTACATTTCCAAGGTACTGTTTGCGGGTCTTCCCAACACTGCAGCTGGCCCGCGACGCCACGGCCGGCCTGAACTGTTGGATTTGTTATCAACTTTAAAGAACTGTATTTTTAAGTTAATTATTGCAAATTCATATCTTTATTACTGTATGTTAGATTTTTCTCATTTTGGTCTTGTTTTACACTGATAAATATTGGCTATTTTTCTAAAACTGGTGTGGTGTCCTTTTGTAGTGTTTTCACTGTATTACTGTGTGTTACGTGCAAATGCTTTACACATTGCTTCTGAGATAAGCCTGACTGTTCATGCCAAGCTACCAAGGAGTTGAGCAGGGGTTATCTGAGCTGGGTATCCCCCTTATCCTGACTCGAGTGAGGGTCCCTATTTGGGCAGGCTGCAAACTGACTGCCAACTAGAGACCCCATTTTTAACAGTTTGCATTCTGCAAATACTTTTGATTGATTAAGGATGGAATTGACTTGTCCCGCAAAGAGACAAGAACATATTTTACTCAAGGATTGTTCACTCGCAAGATCAGAAATTACCTATGAAAGTAAGCATTCCATAGAGATTGGAAAGTGAAGAGAGTAATGGTGTATGAAGTGCGTAACACTTTGTACATCTTTGGAACCAAATTACCTGATTGGAGGCATGTAGACAAAAATGTTGTAGGGGTTGTTGACTTAAAAAGGCCCAATTTAGATATAGCGGTTTTAGTATTTAAAAACTTGTAAACATTTAAGTCAGACAAAGCAAATGTTTTTGAGATACAAATGAAAGTGCCTCATTGTCAGAGAAGAGGTCGCAGCTCAAATGAATACCGTTAGCTGTTCAAATATAGCTTACCTCAGTAGAGAAGGGTGAGTCAATCTTTTTATTCTTCCAAAGATATGAGTGGATTTAAACAAGTTACTAGTCAAGCATTTGTCAACCAATTTTTGGGCCTTGTGTGTTACAGGTAAGGTGGATATCGCAAGTAACGCAAGCAGTGAAAAAAGGGTGGCATAGTTGATATTCAATGATAAACCAGGAGGGGTGCTTTTGGGAGCTCAAAACCCAATAAGAGTCTTATGCAGCCAGAAAGGCTAATTGCTAATTAAATCAATTTGGGAGTTTGCAACAACCTTCTCCAAAATCCAAGTGAAGTTTCTTGAGGGCAGTTGTGTGTTTTTTATTGTTCCAAATGAGTTCAGAAGTGATCTTCTCAAGGAAAGAAAAGAACAAATGAGAGAATCTTTGTTACTAGTTGGGTTTCTCGCTGGCAGAGGTATGCACCCTGTCCAAGCAGGAACCACAAGCCTAGTCAGGGTAAGTCACAAACACACCCTAGGTTAACCTGTGCTCACCCTCTGGTAGCGTGGCACAGAGCAGACAGGCTTAACTTAAGAGGCAATGTGTTAAGTAATAGTAAAACAGTGAAAACACCACACAAAAAGACACCACACCCGCTTAGACAAATAGAGTTTAATCTAATAACTGTAGGAAGACCAAAATTACAAAAGTCCAATAAGTAGAACTTTAGATATGAATTTTTAAAGAATAAATAGTGAAATAGCACTTAGAAACAAGAAGTGCCAACCGGAGATTACTGGTCGCGTCGGACCGAGACAAAGTCAAAAGTTCAGGCCAATGGCAATGGAGCGGGGGTAGGCTACAGGGACACATAGACCCGGTGAAAAGAAGTACCTTAATCCCGGTTCCATCGTCGTTGAGGATGCAGGGAGCAGACTGAAGCAAGGCATCGGTTTCACTCCCCACAGTGGAAGCGATGCAAAGATGCATCAATTTTCTCCATGCAACGGTGACAATGTGTCACATATGAGGTGTGGGGGTTCTGAAAGTGATGCGCCGAGGTCCATCTGCCCTGAAGAGGCAATGCGTCAACTCTGATCAATGCAATGGGACGATGCTCTGGTACCGATCCTCGCAGTAATGAGTTGGTTCTGACCGGAGCAGCATTCTATACCCACTTTCCAGGGCCCAGGACTGGATTGGCACCACCTGGCAGGGCAAGACACACAGGTGGCAGAGCACAGGTGCTGTAGTAGGTGAGATGGAAGTCTTTTGTGTCCCTGAGACTTTAGAAAACAGGAGGCAAGCCAGCAAGCCCTTGGAGTCACTTTGGTTCTGGGTGGGAGAGATACAGGTCAGGTCCTTCTCAAAACCAAGCAAGGAGAGTAGCAGGTCAGCCCAGCAGAGCAAGAGTCCGGCAGAGTAGAAGTCTAGCGGAGTGGCAGACTTTGTAGAAGCACAGCAGTCCTTCTAGCTGGCAGGATATCCAAAAGTCCAGAAGTGTACTGCCCAAACTGCCGGGTCAGTTCTTCCTTGGAGCGGAAACAAAAACAGAACTGGTCCCATGATGCTTGTTTCCAGTCCAGAGAGGTCCTGGCCAGGCGGTTTGGGCTGGAATGTTCCCAAGGGAAGCAGGGTCAAGACTGATTTGCATATGGCTGCGTTCAATCTGGATTGGCATGGCAAGCAAAAAAACAATGGATTTAACACAGATCTGTGACTGGGGTGAATGTCTGATTTGTTCAGCTTCCTGCCCATCATCTGCTCTTTTTGCATTTGTCACCCTAAGGGGAAAGGGCATGCCCAGACGTGGGCTCTGTGCTCACTATGCCACTAGATTCAAGCTAGCCTGACTGATGAGGGGGTGATACCCCAAAACTGGTCCCAGGATGCTTGTTTCTGGTCCAGAAAGGATCTGGCCTGGTAGTTTGGGCTGGACTGTTTCCATGGGGAGCAGGGTCAAGACTGATTTGCATATGATTGGATCCAAACTGAAATGGCACAGTAAGCAAAAAACAACAATGGATTTAACCCAGATCGGTGATGGGGGGAACGTTGATTTGTTCAGCATTCCGTCCATCATATGTTCTTTTTACTTTCTAAAAGTGGCATTTCTTAACTAAAATGTAAAATCCGACTTCATCATAAGTTGTGATTTTATATTGTGATTCCAGAGAGACCAAACTTGGGGGACCCATCTTTTCCCAAATGGAAATTACAATTAGAAAATGCAATGTTATCCTCTAGGAGAGATATTACTTGCAGTGGTGATAAAAAATAATAATAATGTTTTCACTATTAGGACATGTAAAACTTAACAGGACATGCCCTACTTTTAAATGCATTTCACCCTGCAATGGAGCTGACCAGAGACTACCTTAGGGTGACTTATATGTATTAAAAAGGAATGTTTGGGCCAAGAAAGACGGTTAACTTGCCATTTTGACATGGCAGTTTAACACTGCATTCAGGTAGGCCTGAGACATGTTTTGAAGTGCTATTTAAGTGGTTGGCACAGACAGTGCTGCAGGCCCAGTATTAGCAATTAATTTACAGGGCCCTGGGGGCATGTAGTGCACTCTAGTAGGGACTTATATGTAAATTAAATATGCAAATTAGGTATATACTAATCAAACCACGTTTTAGGGAGAGAGCACAAGCACTTTAGCACTTGTTAGCAATGGTAAAGTGCACAGAGTCCTAAGGCCAACAAAAACAAATTCAGCAACAAGTGGAGCGAAAAAGGCTAAATGTTTGGGGGTGACCCAAAAGAGAGGGCCATTTCCAACAATCTTGATGGAAGCATATGGGACAGAAAATTCACTAATGGAGTAATCATCATTTTCAATTATTCTAGTCTGCAACACCACGTATATATCAGGGACCAGGCCAAAAGAAGGTCTTTAATTTTAGTTTTTTACTAATTGTAGGATAAAGTGTCCGAATGTTTGCACTTGAACCTTAAACCCAGATATTTTAAAATAATTTGATTGCCAGGATTGGCCAGATTGACCAACACAAGTTGGGACTCAGTACACATTAATCGGAAGGACTTCAGCCTTATCTCTATTCAACGAACAGCAAGAAAAAATGGCGAAGACTGAGCTAATATTCGGAATGGGACGGTTGAGCCTAGAACTTCTGAAGAAAATCAAAATGTCATCTGCATAGGCAGCTGTTTCAAAACAGGTATAATTAAAACAGAAACTTTTGAAATCAGCTCTGTCATTCAGTGTAAGTATTAAACGATTAATAGCTAGCAGAAAAAGAAAAGGGAATGGGGGCATTTCTGCCTGATACCCTGGTGTAAATAGAAATGAGTGGATAAACATACATTTATTTTGATTCTGGTGATAGGAGAGGCATATAAGACCATAACAATATTTGAAAAGCTAGACCCCAGATCAAGGTTATGTAACCAAGCTTATAAGTAGTGCCAAGTAATCGTATCAAATTTCTTTGACTGAGCCACATTGGGATGAATGGATCAGTTTTGTAATAAGAGATTCTAACCATTTTGCCAGACTTTTGGCATATATTTTAGCTTCCATATTAATTAAAAAGATCGGTCTAAATTTTTTGGGGGACCTTGAATCCTTGTCTCCCTTAATAATAACAATAATGATTGTGGCTTTAGTTGCAGTGCCAGTTACCATACCGGGAAAGCGAAGTGATTGAAAAATGCCTCAAGTGGTAATACCAACGTATGAGCAACAGTTTTATAAACACTAATGGGAAAGCCATCTGGACCAGTGGCTTTACTTTCAGAATACGCTTCATCACCTCTAATATCTTCTTTGCTGATTTGTTTCTCAAGTTGAAGTTTGTCAGATTCTGAAAGTGACTGAATGGGAAGAGTGTTCAAAACTCCAGACAAGAGTTTTTTGGAAGAGAGTCGTGCCACGTATATAGAGAAGCAAATACTTTTTTAAAAAAATTAACATTTCAGTTGTGTTGGATTTGAGAGAACCAAAAGAATCTAGTATAGACATGATGAGGTTGGGTTCCTTTTGAATTTTAAGGAGGCAGCCGTAGATATCTCTTCTTTGTTAAGATAGAAAAGTTGTTTTCCTTTTTGGCCTGGACCAAAGATGAGCCATCTTGGCTAACAATTGCGTTATATTCTTACCAGTAGTGTCTAAGAAAAATCACTATTGTGGTGTCTCGAGTGTGTGTGTGTCTAAATAAAGTAAAAAAAGTTTTTAAAAAAGTAAATAAAGTTAAAGTTTTTTTCTCTTCAAGTGGAGGCTGTCAAAGCTCTGTAGCACCAACTGAGGAATGCTGCTATCCCTCACTATTGTCTTTAAGGTAGAAGGACTTTCGGTAGCGATTTGTTTCTTGAACTGCTCAAGTTTATGTGGGTGCCTTATTCAACTGTGCTAACCCAAAAAGGAGGTGCCAAAAAACTGTAGACATAATGTCTATACTTAAGACAGCTTTATGTTCTACAGTGTCCAAATTGTTGCCTGGCCATTAAATTTTGTCACACCACCAGGAAGTCAGATAAACATGTGTACCAAAGATACCTTTAGGTGTGCTTATGTGGACACCACCTGCACTACAGATACCTTTGGATGTGTTTATATGGCCTTCATCACCTCCAATATATTCTCTTTCTGAAAGATCCTGGTCTGGTAATGTTGTGCCAGTGAAGTTCTTAGGCAACGCCCTCTACGCCGGAAACTCCAAGAATAACCTGAGCAAGCTGCAACAATTCCAGAATGCCACTGCCAGACTCGTTCTGAGCATCCGCCACCAAGAACACATGACAAGACGCCTAAGAGACCTTCACTGGCTCACTGTCGCGAAGAGTATCAACTTCAAACTCCTCGTACACGCCTACAGAGCCCTTTACAAAATCGGACCCAACTACCTCAACCACCGCCTCACCTGGTACTCCCCTTCCAGACCTCTCTGCTCCTCCCAGCAGTCACTTGCCAACATAATCTGAATAAATAAGTCCTCGGCTGGAGGAAGATCTTTCACCTACCTTGCAGCTAAAGGTTGTAACACTTTACCTCTCCACCTCAGACAGTCACCATCGCTATGTCAATTCGGGAAAGACCTCAAGACCTGGCTCTTCGACTGAACCCTGAGGACATACCCCACAGCGCGTTGAGACCGTATGGGCGAGTAGCAGGCTGTAGAAATGATTGATTGATTGATTGATTGATTGAACTATGATCTCAGGATTCAAAGTAGCTTCCATTGCTGATGAAGAAAGATTAACTTGTTTCAAAATATGAAGCTTTTTGAAATAGATATCTAACCACTTGCAAACCAAGAGCAGAATTAACTGACTGATGAGGAAAAGAAAAACAATTCTCGCATGCAAGTTCAAGAACCACAAAACATCAACTCTCAAACATGCAAGAACTGTTGATTATATTTGTGCATGCAGTGCCTCAAACATGTCATGTGACTGTTCTCAAATACGCATGTGCACTTACTGACTGTGTTTCTCAATTCAGCATGTGGTTTCAAAAATCGCTACTCACAATTTAGTTGGTGCAGTTGTCAAATGTGCATGAGTATTCAAGAACCTTCACTATCTAAATGCACATTCCTAAATGCAACTTGTGTTTTTCTCAGACATGCATACAGAGTTCGTGAGTGTGGTTCTCAAATACATAAGGCATGAGGAGGTAGCTTTTGGTGAAGAAGGTGCTTATGTTGAGACATAATTATCACCCTAAAAAGCAGCGGGGGCATGAGAGAACCCACCCACCTGCCCTGAGAACCAGTATCCAGTCTAAAATTAGGGTAAATTTGCAGAAGCATATTGTCTCTCTAACGCCTGCAGACACATGATATGTCACACACAGATGATGCTGGAGAGTTCGAGCAGAGTGCAGACCGGATTGAACATAATTTTCCAGACAAGGGTGGCTGTAAGAGAAACAGACAGATAAGTACGATATCACTAAAATGTAGCTACTGTAGATACTGCTTTACACAAATCCAGTCACAATTCCAGAGAGGTAGTTGTGGTAGGTGTAATTAGAGACCCCATATTGTGATAACATGCTATTGACTGGACAATCTTAGATTGCATGAAACATCTAGACATTGACATATAGAAAGTGTTGTATTTCGCCCATCTTTGCGTTTATAGTCATCAGAGAGGACAAAGATTAAACTGATGTTAGATCAACCTTAGACAGTTTTAACGTAATTAATTAATTTGTTGAGGTGTTTCTACACAGAGCCACGAATTTCTACGTTTAGTCCTCCATCATAGAGAATTGCAGATTGGGGCAGAGCTTGACGTCATCACGTTACCCCCACAAAATCTCTATACAAGCTGGGAGGACATCCCCAACAAGCCAGCTGTTTCTCAACTGTGTGAGAAGCAGACCAGATTATGAAGCATACCACCAAGTGTGGGTGAGTGCCTAAACTCCTGATTAACCAACACTAGTAAGTTTTTAGTGCTCACTTTTGCTGAGGGCTAGGTTTTAGCGCTCACGTTTGCTGATGGCTAGCTCAAGTATAAGTGTGCATGGTCGGTTCTTTTCTCATTGCAGTACAGTTGATTGACTTGGGAAGGTGAAAAGACAGTCCTAAAACTATTGCTCTAGCTTCTCCATAGTATATTTGTTGATTTGCATGTTGGCCATATGTGCACACAGTACCAAGTGATCCAATTAGAAGTGTTTGTTCCTTTTCCATTAACACACTTTCAGTGTTGAACTTGGTTTATTAGTCTGACCCCCAAAGTTTATATTCTCTTTGTCTGTGTCATAGTTTTTGAAAAAAATAATAAACTTCTAGGCAAATATATCACACCGTTGTTTTTTGGGGAAAAACTAGTTTTGAAGTTGCCAAAAACGGTTTCAAAATGAAACAGTGTTCCTCTTCTTTTTTACTTAAATTAGAGTTTTCTTACAGACTCCATGGTCCAAGAACTTGTAAATCGTGGCATTCAGATGGCTTTCTGGCGTAGTTGGTTCTGGTGGCAGAGTAAGTAGTTGCAGGAGAAGACACATGCTCAGTGATGACAACCTGCTATGCACTGCCAAAGTAAGGGCTCTCCACGGGAGGCCAAAATAGAAAACAGGGTGCTGGAATCCAGCCTTATTTCTGTCCCAAAATATTTATTTCTCACTTTTCTAATGTTGGGTGGTGCATAATAAACATTATTTACCATTCTTAGTTATTTCTTGGCCAAAAATTCGAGATTCATATTTATTAGAGACAAACTGTAGCACTGGTGCTTGTTTTGTGCAGACAAAGCAGCTGTGTTGATGAGTTGTGGATTTAAACGGGGGAGGTTACTTTGCAATAAACACAAATATTAAAAGAAGGACATTACGAATGAGAAACACTGTATGCCGAGACATCATATTTCTACTACTGAGTTTTAGTTCCACACCTTGTCTAATTCTTTATTTATTCATATGCCTTAAAGTGCCAATCAGAGAAGACCGGTTGTTGAAGAGATGGCGCACACCATGGTGCACTTTTGCACGTAAGACCGGCGTGAGGAGAAATTGTGTTAAATGCAACATTCTCATATCAATATGAACAACTCGTGCATTCAATAAATGCTGAGAATAGTGTCTCAATGCAAGAATCAACAGGTGAAACGTCGATTGCTTGAATGTAATTATATACACAACATTTTAGTAACTTTTGATCCATTTCGGCAGATTGCAGATTAAATGGTAAATAAAACAACCCCATTTTACACAATAAACAATGTATCGTCCTATAACTAACAAACAGTAAGATAATCACACAGCACATAGAGAGCGGTGAGGTTAGAACACATGTATGGTCCACTGCCGTATGTGAAATGCTCAAATTCTAATCGAGGTGCAATTATTGTAATCATGGCCTACACTGAACCGTGGAAGGCATGCTAGCATGCATACACTGAACTGCAAAACAACTCTCAACATAAACGAGGATATGCACAGAGGGGCCTCCCACGGAGGTATGCAAAAGGTAATTTATCATTGCGTACCTGTTGATTCTTGTATTGAGACATTAAAGTTGTGAGACATTTGGGGGGTAGAGAGATAGGACAGGAAACACCACCACTAGATACATAAATGTATTGCAAACATAGTGGAACGAATGGTTATTTATTTTCCGGTGCTCATGTTTATTCATAGTTGCTGATGATTCATATTTACATCAGATTGCTCTGAAAGTGTGCATTATAAGAGAACAATCTATCTTAGGTCTGACATATCTTAAAACGACTACACGTCTGCATACTATATTTACAGTGCACATGACTATTCTTCTGGGCTATTTCTTTATGGAAATGAGTAATTTCTTACGTTCTGTCCTACAAACACAGAAAATACCTCACACTATTTTCTGATGGATACATCTTACAGCATGGCTGACACAGGCAGAAAAAAGAGGTGTGTCTTTTAACACAAGAAGAGTTTATATGCAGCTGTGTGCTCAGCCCAGGGCAAATTGTAGGTTTTAAACATACTGTTTCACCCTGACAGGTGCAAAGTACAGTCTTGATAACACAGTGTTGAATACAATTCGTATACTAGCGATACTTGAAGGTCTTTAGTGAATACATCTGTCCACGCAATGATTTGGTAAATAATTATGTACATGGTGAACAGGGTCAGTGTAATAGTCGTCATTCTGTATCGACATTTGAACATGTACGGCATTTTGTCTTTCCTGGGGTAGCTGTTTCATTTGAACATTACCGTTTGACGTGTATTTGCATAAATCAAACTTACATCAAAATTCTAAACTTTCGCATAGGAGTCACAAAACTAAGAGATGCGCACAATTTCATTCCTGACCACGTTCATTTTTACCAAGATATCAGCTTTGAATGTGTCAACCCTCACTCCTGTGGTCTCTAAGTTGGCGACCTCTGTTGATCCTCTCCTCATGTGGTGTGTTGCACTATCATATTATTGCTCTTAGGAAAAACGCTTCAAATTCTACCTGTTGTTATGACCCTCCAAAATACACATTGCTGCCCAATGCTGGGGGTTGCAAGTTGAAGTTATGTAAACCACTTTTTCATTGTAATAGACCCGCTTATTTTCGTTTTGATAGGTCCACAGCTACTGCCAGTTCACTATTTTTAATACTGGATTATTTTTTTGCAAAAGAGGAATGTCGCAAAAAAATGCACATTCATTGGGGTCTGGGAAATGAATACCGCACGTCCCGGTTTAACACTTTTCTCACGGTATTTCGAAAGGCGTGTGGTGGAGGGGTGTGTTTGGACGTATGAGGGGCACGTCTCGTGTAATACTGAAACAAGTGTGGAGTCCAACGCACACAAATTCCGGACATAGCACACAATGTTCGTCCGCAGAAGGGACGCTGTCCCTGGCGGGTGAGCGCTTATGCCCCCGGGGGCAGGCCGCGGCTCTGGGCGGTGCAGGCCGGGTGCTGGAGCAGGGGGCGGGGGCTGCTCCTGTGTCAGGCGCCGACGCTGCTGCTGTCCCGGTTCTAAGGCTGCTGTAGCTGTTGCCACCTCTCCCTCCGCTAACCCAAGCAACGACCGCCCTCCTCGCCCGCTCTCAGAGGCCGCTGCTGTGGAGCGTAGCTCGGGAGCAGCGCCGGCGTCGTCTGCGCAGGCCGCGCCTGGGTCTCCGGATGCTGTAGGTACTCGAGGCCGGGGTCTGGGCCTGCGCCGCCGTGGCTCTGTCGCTGCCGGGGAAGTCGATGACATGCCGGGGGGCCGACGGAGGAGGAGGTGAGCGGTGTGCGGGGAGAGAGTGCTTCCTAGCTGTCTTTGCGGTTCCAAGCCGAGCTGTTTGTTATTTGAGTCGCGGTCTCCGTTTCGCTTTCTCGTGCCTTGGCGACACACACACACACTACTATCCGAGTGTCCGTACTGTTATACCTTGCCTCTTTCTTCGCCCGGTTCTCTGTAGTGAATGCTATTGCTCCCTTTGCAGCCAGCCTTAGGCACCCGCTGCCTAACCACTTAATGTACACAGCCCCCCCTGCGCAGCCCTAATCTACACCAGCGGCTGTGCTCCCTCTGTTCCTGTCACCCTGCCCACTCCTCTTTTTAGAGGCTCATTTTGCCTCAGCCTCCTGCCGTCTCTGCTTTGCTGACTATTGTACCTCTCGGTTTATCGTACTCCTGACCCATTCTACCTAGCCGACTCTGGTGTTCCTATGTCCATTTCACCTGGCCCAGTCTGCCCACCCTTCTGTATTTCACTGCTTCTCCTTCATTTTACGTTGTCCTCCTGTCTTCTGTACCACAATATAAAGCTGACGCGTGTACCTGTCTACCTATATGACATCTGTCCATGCAACTCATGTTCCCCTCTGCTCAGCCGATTCATGTACCTCTCTGAATACAGACCTGAAGCTAAGACGCTGGCCTTTTTGCCCGACCAACTATACCAGCCCAGTTTCCCCCATTCTACCAGCCCCCGTTCAGCACACTCCCAGTTCAACTGCCAAGGTCCTTCTTCTTTACACAACCACATAGTCCCCAGTCATCTCCCATTCCTCTATACTAAGCCACTTCATAACCCTCTGCATGTCTGATTTCTGTCTGTCTCTTCATACTTTTGGATTTGCAGCCCAACAGTATATTCTCATGACCCACACTGCTGAGTATCCAATTATCTCGTAGACTGCAACTCGCAGGCCCCAGATTCCCCCATATCAAATCTAGGCCTGCTTTGTCAGGCCACTTTATGCCTGTCTGGCAAACTCCCTTTTTTTTCTTCTTAGCCACCCTCTATTCTTCTACAACTAGTTTCCCATTGTTTCTAATGACCACTCAACTCTCACTGTCCCTTTTTGCCCTGCCTCTTCCTGTCAGTTACCTGCAAACCTGTTCCTGCGCACTCTTTCCAAACCACTTCCTGTCACTCTCTTGCCAAACCACGTTCTGTTCTTCTTTGCCCAGCCAGATATCCTTGAACCGGTCCTTTTCTGCTCCTTTCCACCCAGGCAGTCCCCTTAGCCCTTCTCTGTCCATTCTACCCTCACCTTTCTCTTCCCAGTCTCCTTAAAACACTCTGCCTGCTTAGTTTTGTCAATCCTGTTCTTGGTCCTGTCTTTTGGTTAATTCCTACTCTTTCCCCTTCCTACTCCGGCCACCTGTTGTGCCATGTCCAACAGACTCATTTGTCTACCTTGCTGTTAGCAGTATCCTTTACATCAGACACTGGCTGCTGCCCAACGACCCAGCTATATGTTTCCAGTTGAAATCCTTTATGGGTCAGCTACGACCTCTGAGAAGCGGTGACCTCTCTCTTCCCTCGTTATTTATCTCCCTCATGCTAATCCACGTGTTTCTACCCCCAGTCACCGCTTTCAGTCAGGTCAGTCCTCCTAGCTACCTTCTCCACTTAATGATTTATTGTGCCAGGTATTTACATATTAACACATACAAAATAATTTTCTGTCGTCCCTGTCTCTACTTTGCCTCCAGCCGCCCTGCGCCTGTCTCCTACTATGTACGAACGCTGGCTCGTGTATAGAACATTCCTCCTGCTGTTTAGGCTGCCCTTATGTATTCATTTATTGCTTCTCTTTGTCCCACGTTTGTGTCCATACTGCCACTCTCTTGATTCTTTTATCAACTTTCTCATTTCGGCACTTAGCTGGCTCATTTCCCAATCTTCCTTGTAGTAACACTTTCTGATATGTTTGTTTTAATGAGTAGCACCTTTCACCTGCTCCCCACCCCTGGTTTTACACCAAATAATTCGTTTCACGCTTGCAGTTTTTTTTCGTCTGTACACCTTCACTTCATCTCTAGTGCCTCATCTTTCTACACTATTTCATACTATCTTGATAGTCCTACCATCATGCAGAGTGCATGCTTATCCAATTAAGCATAAGCCCACAGTACAGAATTGCACTGTCTTCCTTGTCATTTCAGACGTTTGCTCAGCCCCATTAAATTAGCTTTACTTCTTCTGCTGCTTGTCTGATTTTATGACGTTTCCAATAGTAAGTATTTCACAGGACTGGTTAATTGTAGCCTTGCCTTCTGTTGCTGAGAGCCCAGTAGCTGCTTTACAAGAAGTGGTAGTTAGCTCATGTCTGCAATGTACTGATGTTGTAAACTGCTCCTTAGATATTTATGTCATCCTTTTATTTGGCCAGGGCATTTCATTTTGTTAGCTCTTTATGAAGTACGCTGGTATTGGGACAAGTGGATCACAGCCACAGGTTTGAAAAAGCATACATGTCCCCTTCTAAGTACAAGGTATTGGCTTTTAAAAAAAATAAAAACAACACAATCATTAAGTGTAAGGGGGTTCTTCAACAAAAATATAAATAATCAACAAAACTGCAACTGTCATCAAACCTAAATAAAGTTTACAAATACAGGATTTAAGAAATTGATACATTTTCTTAGTGAATAACTCTGGTGAGACCTAGTCAAGACTTTACAGAATAAATCATGACTTATTTTGGAAAGCGTGTGCCTAAATACATTACTGTCCTTAATTAGAACACATAGTGGAACTTTGGGGGCAGAACAGCTAACTAAATATGTTTGGCTTGAGGGCTGTAACTGCTGTTATGTGTTCACTCACAAACCCGTCTTTGCTATCAGGAGTTATCATATGAGTTGTGGTGCGTTGTATGAGAAACTGGTACATTTGGGGGGATGTGTCTGGTGCTTTAATGCTTTTTTATATCCTCTGTGTTTTTTTGGCCCTTTTAACTGGCTCAGAATACTTAAACTCGCTATTAGCACTCAGCAATGTACTTAAGTGAAAATACATTAATAACAGATGGATAATGAATTATGCAAAAATGTGGGTAGCTGCAGTAGTCCTAATCCAATATCGTATAATCCAGTCATTGTTCCTTATAATATTGTCTGTTTTATCCCTGCTACCTTCCACTCTCTGACAGTGCCTTTGTGAAGTTCTTCTGTGTAAGGCAGCATGTTAAACTCTTGCATTATCCCACTGCCTCTTCATCACATTTACTATTGCAGCTTCCAACACTTACACAATGTGCATGGTTTGCACATCCGCTAATTCTTGTGGGTGTCCAGGAGGCACTGCTATCTAGACTTAAAAAATGTAATATACTTTTTAGGGCATTCATTGCTTTGCCTACTGACAACTTGAAGTGGTTGAGCTGCTTGTTTTTCTGCAGTATGTGGCTACGGTTCTCTTTGTAAATCTTGTTGCCCTTAAAGGTCACTCAACGAATAACTTTATTGTATTTGTTTTTCTATAGTTCTTACTACCCCTGATGAGGCGTCAAAGTGCTTTTCGGCAAGTAGCACGCTACTCCGGAACCTAAAATGAGTAGTGATGGATTAATATAGGGAAATATGGGAATAGTATAAGTATAGGAAAATATGAGTTGGTGTGAGTGGTGGACAAGTGAATATGTTAGTTGGATTGAAAAGAATAATGGAGGGATAGAAGAGGGAAGAAACCAGAAAATGTTAATTGGGAGATCATAGTATTAATATGAGGTTTGGGATGAGTAAAGGAGAGATGGAAGAGGAAAGGGTCTGTAGAAAGAGATTAGGGAGATGATAGTAGCAAAAGGAGGTTTGGGATGAGTCAAAGGAGAGATACATGAGGGAGAATTTAGTAGGGTTGTTCCAGGAGAGAGGAAGGAGGGAAGAGTCTAGGAAGGGTTATTGTGTAGATCATAGTTGTAGAATGAGGTTTTAGATGAGTCAGTGAGTGGAGCTAGAGGATAGATTTATGGAGGTATAGAGTGAGACAGTAGTGCGACGGAGATAGTGTTTTTCTTTCTTTTATATAGATACATGATTACATAGAAAGGGAATATATGCATAAGAAAGATAATATATTGAGATTCAAAGCTGTATCATATAAACACAGACTTTAAAGTGTTGCAGTATTTGAAGTTAATTTATGTGCTTTTTATATTTTTATCTTTCCCTCAATATTTCAATAGTGAAGTGCTTGCAACTAAATATTTAATTTAAGATAATATTTACCTATTGTGATAGATAAATGAAACAGAGACTCATCCAATCAAACAACTTGTATAGAAACTATGCAATGACCTAGGAACATGTTAAGCGTAGAAGAATAAGAAAGTGTGTTTAACCATAAGTAATATATATACATTTGTTAAGCAGGGATAAATAATATGTATCTATTTTAAGAAAACACAGTTATTATACATATTTGTACAAAGAAATACACATATCTAGAGATATACATATAATCTAATGTTGACATATCCAGAGTTATGCAGTTTGCTTTTTGAGTATGGTGGTTAAGTAGGAAAGAGCCAACTCTTGAGTAGTCTTCTGAAGATAAGATAGTAATCCGTGAATCTTATATTTGAGCGTAATTAATTGAATAGTTTGGCTGCTTGAACACACAAAAATGTACCACCTATTGTCTTTTTCTTGTAAGGTTGGGTTTTGAGGCGAGGTGCCGATTTTGAGTGGAGTTTACTTTTGTTAAATGTATTTGGTGATTTTATTCCTGATGAAAAGCGGTCCTGTTCTATGTATTGCTTTGTAGGGGATAGATAGCAGCTTGAAGGTGGATATTATGGCAATCAGTAATCAACGTAGGGCCCTTAAGGCAGGGGAAATGTGGGCTTGTGGCTTTACATATAGGAGTAGTCTGGTAGCAGAGTTCTTAAACCATTGTAGTCTTTTCATAGTAGATAGAGATGATCCCAGTTGATGTCTATTGGCATACTTTAGAGAGATAATAACCTGGAGCTTGTGTTGAAATCCCAGGTGAGGGAAGATACATCAGAGTTTTCATGGTGATGAAGCTTGGTCTTGCTAATTTGTCCACTTGGACATTCATTGTTTACTTGGAGTCCATGCCAGAGATTCTTACTTCCTTAGATACTTTAGGAGGTGGTCCCAGATCGTCAGGCCAGACTCTGAGTGGGTCATCATTTTTCGAGTCACGCTTGTGAGTATTTCTGTTTTGGAAGCATTCAGTTTGAGATGGCTCCATGTCATCCACTGAAAAACGGCTCTGAGGCAACTGAAGATTTGTGAGTTTCCAATGTCATTGAGGCATTCCAGTTCAAGGAGTATTTGTGTGTCATCTGCATAATTGTAGCATGTGAGCTGAAATTCATTGATCATTGCCAGTTATGACTTCATGTAGATGTTGAAAAGCATGAGTGAGATGTCAGAGCCTTGAGGGACCCCTTCTTTTGTGAAGTACAATTTGGAAGAGAAATTTCTGTTTTTGAAGGTAGGATGTGATCCAGTTGAGAGTTGCCCCGTTTATGCCGGTTTCATAGAGTCTTTGTATTAGGATGTCATAGTCAACTTTGTCAAAGGCTGCTGGAGAGGTCCAAGAGAAGTAGGATAGCAACTCCATTGCAGTCTACTGTGTTTTTAAGGTCATCCCAGATGGCAATGAGGCCAGACTCTGTGCCTCTTCCTGGGGGGAATCCAGTTTGGTAGTCTGAAAGTATGGCGTTATCTTCAATGAATTGTGACATCTTGGCAAATGCTGCTCTTTCTATCAGTTTGTTCAGGGAAGGTCCATTTGTAATTCATATGTAGTTGTTTGGGTCATGTGGGTCCAGGTTTGTTTTAATAATGGGCATATGTATACCTTTTGTAGGTCTTCTAGAAATATTCTGTAGTTAAATAAATATTGGTGATTCTTCTTACTAATTGTGGCAGCAGATGTAGATAAAAGAATGCTCTTGGTGTGGTGACAAAGGGTCAGGAGGGCAGCTGGAAGGGCTGCTTGCTTTGACCAGGTAAATACATTCACTTTGTGTAATTTGTCTGAAGGAATGCAAAGGCTGGGTTGATTTACACTTGGAGGGGATTTTTGGAAAAGGGTTGGTGCTGGTGGTTTTCCTTTGTTTTAAATAGAAGTCCCACATGTCTGCTTTTGAATGTCTAATCATTCGCCCATTTTGTCTGTGGATTCTTGAGTAATGGGATGAGTTCCTTCCATGCTTTTAGGTTTACAAAATTCTCTGAGAATTTTGAAAAATCTTTATTTGCAGATTTAGCATGTTGAATACTGACTAGTACCTTTTTTTTTTTTTTGCTTTTTGATTTGTATATTCTGTTAAGTTTGCGTAGGTGAAGTTTATCTTGATTGCTGTTTGTTTTGAGCCAGGTTTTTGCAACTTTCCGATTTGTTGTTTTATCTTTTTTAATTCTGTATTTCTCCAAGATGCTTGTTTTCCTTAGTCCTATTTTGTTGTTCTGATTGGTATTAGGATATCAACAGCTTCCTGTAGCCCCTCATAAAGTTTTGCAACAGAATTTATTGTGCCTAGAACTGTGTTTGCTGTTAGTTGTATTTCTATTTATTCAAAATTAACCCCTTTGCTGCCTGGCCTTTCCCCCCTCCTGTACCTAGCCTTTTTTTGGCTATTTGGGGCAGTTCACACTTAGGCCCTCATAAGTTTTTGTCCACATAAGCTAGCCACGCCAGATTTGCGTCCTTTTTTCCCAACATCCTAGGGTTTCTAAAGGTACCCAGGGTTTGTGGGTTCCCCTGGAGGGGACAAATAAATTAACCAAAATACAGCTAAAATTTCATTTTATTGCAATAAATGGGGAAAAAAAGTGCTGCAGAAGAAAGCATGTGTTTTTTTTCCCCTGAAAATGGCATCGACAAAGGGTTTGCGATGCTACAATCACAATCTTTCTAGCTTTCAGGAACACACAGGCTTGAATCATAAAACAACATTTTTCAGCACAATTTTGGCATTTTACTGGGACATACCCCATTTTTACTTTTTTGTGTGCTTTCAGCCTCCTTTCACTTGGTGACAAAAAATAGGTGCGAATCCAGTGGTGGATCCTCGACAGCAAAAAATTTCTGAAAAGTAGACACAATTCTGAATTCAGCAAGGGGTCATTTATCTAGATCCTACAAGGCTTTCCTACATAAAATAACATCTGAAATAAAAGAAATATTGGAATTGAGGTAGAAAAACCGCCATTTCTCTTCACGTTTTGCTCTGTAGCTTTTTCCTGTGATGTCAGATTTTCAAAAGCAATATATCGTTACGTATGCTGGTCTCTTCTGGTTGCAGGGATATATAGGGCTTGTAGGTTCATCAAGAACCCTAGGTACCCAGGGCCATTAAATGAACTGCACCTTGCAATGGGTTTTCCTTGTATACCGGGTTACTTGGTAAAATATGAAGAGTTAAAAATAGGTATGAAGGAAACCTTTGTATTTCTAAAATGGGCACAAGATAAGGTGTTGAGAAGCAGTGGTTACTTGCACATTTCTGAATACTAGCATGTGAATTACAGGGCATTTCTCAAATACACCTCTTTATTACACACTGTCTTACATTTGAAAGGAGAAAATGTAGCGAAAGACAATGAGCAGTAACACTTGTTCTTCTATTCTGTGTTTCCCCCATGTCTCCCGATTAAAAATTGTATCTCGCTTGTGTGGGTAGGCCTACTGCCTGCGACAGGAAACACAACATGGACACATCACATTTTTACATTGAAATCTGATGTGCTTTTTAGAAAGTGCCTAGCTGTGGATTTTGGCCTCTAGTTCAGCCGGCACTTAGGAAACCCTACCAAACCTGTGCATTTTTTAAAACTAGACACTTAGGGGAATCCAGGATGGGGTGACTTGGGTGGCTCTCACTGGGTTCTGTTACCCAGAATCCTTTGCAAACCTCAAAATATGGCAAAAAACACTTTTTCCACACATTTCGGTGCTGCAAAGTGCTGGAATCTGAGGGGAGCCACAAACACCCTTCCACCCAGCATTCCCCCCAGTCACCTGATAAAAATGGTACCTCACTTGTATGGGTAGACCTAGTGCTCGTGACAGAGAAGGGCCAAAAACGTGTAGAGTTTTAGGGAATATCACAGTGAGTCGATGAGCAAAAAATGTTTCATACATCTTTAGGCTGCTCTGCTTTGCGGAACATACACAAGTGATTTATCATTTTACGTGGGAGACTGCGGGGAACGCTGGGTGGTAGGAAATTTGTGCCGGCATGGTGATCCTACTAAGAAAAGTTAGGAAAATGTTTTTTTTTTTTTTTTTAAAGCAAATTTTGAGGTTTTCAGAGGAGTCTGGGCCATAAACTGTTGGGGGATCCACACAAGCCACAGCTCCTCGGATTCCAACAGGTGTCCAGTTTTCACACTAATCTAGAGATGGTACTTCTTCCCTAGAGAAGAAGCAAGCACACTGCCAATATTCTTACTTCTGTGATCTAACAACTAAAATTGTGAAATGAAACACACTTAGCTTATGTTAAAAAGACCCCTCACCCGCCAACATAGTTAGTGGCATGCTTCATCATCAGGGGTCCCACCTGAGACGCCTAGCATGTCGCTGGTGTGCTTCAATTCCTGATTACAGCAGAGCAGATTTTTTTAATTTTTACCACACATACTGGTTGGATTTGGCATGAGGGTAAGTGATGGTTCATAAGGTCAAATTTTATCAACAAGAGATTTCACAAAAAATGAAATTCACTGTTAATAACTGAAAGGCCAAAAAACTGATTCAATGACTCACAGCTTATGAGCTGTAAAGCTGCATCACGGCACCAGCCATTCACACATCTTTCATACGTGACATGCACAAGACCATTCACGCCGCTGGCCCAGCACATTACAACACTCACATCAGCAGACAGCGCCATTCAAGGGTCCATCACTTTCATACGCCCACATGCCTGATACAGCAACCACACCAGCTGACTGGAGTCTGTGGACTGGCGTTCGGCTAGTAGTGCGTTGTAGTGGGCAACTGCAAGTCACTATTTTCACCGCCAGCCGAGCACCACTCCACGCACACCACCAGCCAAGCGCCACCCCATGCACACCACCGTCACTTTTTTTTTTTTAAAACAAAGAAACCACTAACTAACTATAAGTCCAAAACTACAAACACAAAAGCTCTAACTAAATACATGACAGTAATGCCACCCTTGAAACTGAACAAAGAATATAAAACAATACAGAACAGGCAGCTTACACTCACTTTAGTTCCTAAGAATTCTTTTGGATGTGGTAACTTCTAAAACAGCCAGCCACATACAGCCCAGGCTTAGAAGTACAATCGGGGCAGTACATACGAGTCTCCCTCTGGATACCTCTTTGGGCACAGACTCTACATTTCTTAGGGGGAAAGTATTTTTGGGGAGTGGGAGGAATGTGATCAGGAAATGGACAATCTCTAAATCTAGCCACATCCTCCACCACTGCTTCTCTACGAAATCTTGCCTGTCCCACCACAACAAGGCTCTCTATGACAGACTCCTGAAATTTCGCAAATGTCATTCTCGAGTCTGGAGAACTATTCTTGAACACAACAAAAGCATTAAAAGTCGAGAAATGGAAAAGATGAATAGCTAACTTCTTATACCAAATGTAAGACTTACGAACAGCAGTGTAAGGTTCCAACCTCTGATCTACTCTATCAACACCACCCATGTGCTTATTATATAATCTAAAATGCACACAGGTTTGTGCACTTCGGCAGCTTGACCCCAAACAGCCACATGGGGAAGTATGCTCATCCTGGATGGTAGTCAGCATGTACACACCCCTCCTGTCTGCAAATTTCAGAGCTAGCAGCTCATCATACCTAAGGCACTGCACTGTCCCCTCTCAAGTTTTTTGCAGACAAGATCCCTTGGATAGCCTTTCCGGTTAGAGCAGATTGTGCCACAAGCAAAAGTGTCCACTCTGAACAATTCTCTGAACAACTACATTCTAGGGTAGAAGTTCTCTATGTACAAGTGGTGACCTTTGTTAAACAGTCGTCTACCAAGTTCCCACACAATTTTCTTACTAACTCCAAAAGTGGGCGGACAACCGGGGGGTCAGTACTGGAATCCCTACCAGTGTAGACACCTAAATTATAAATATATCCTGTACTACGTTTAGACAGCATGTACATTTTAATTCCATACCGTGCCCTCCTGCTAGGAATGTACTGCCTAAAAACCAAACAACCCTTAAACAGGATCAAAGACTTGTCCACAGCTATTTCTTTGCCTGGAACCTAGACCTCTGAAAACCGATCTACAAAATGATCAAGGACAAGCCTAATCTCAAAAAGACGGTCAGAACCAGGGTGATCTTGTGGCAAGGCTAAAGCATTATCCAAAATGCATCATCCGAAAAAGAAGCAAATACCAATTAAGACTCATGGTTGCAGGAAATACAGCTGTTTCCATCAAGGGACTAGTAGACCAATACGAAGACAGGGAAAGCTTCCTTATCAAACCCATCAAAAAAAGTTAAAACCAATAGCTTCTTTAACTCTTCCAGATTTGGTGGAATCCGCTGGGTAGCTCTAGAGTGTGGCCTAAGTCTTGCACTGTTGTCCCTCAATTATTGCTCAGCATACAAATTAGTCTGCTCAACAGTCCCTCCCAAAAATACATCATCCACATACAACTGAAAGAAATTGATAGGCAAAAGGTTTTCCGTATTCACTCTACACCCTGGGAGGCCAGTAAAGAGAGGCGACTTCGGCTGCTCCATGTTTGGGGCAACGCAGAGGTCAGATCTACCAGTGGGAAGCCTTTCAGCCACTGGCTGCTGCACTACTGGCACATCAGTGTCCTCCTCTAAAACAGGCGCTTCATCAGCACTAAGAGTGGCTCGATCATCAGATAATTCCTTGGGAAAATTCACTTCCAGAATCTTGCACTTCCTCCTCTGCCTCAAATGCAGAGTCAATCTCATAATCATGGTCATATAATGACTCAAAAAGCATACCAACAACCGGCTGAGCGGTCATCCTGTGGCTAGTCATGATCCTTCTTATGAAAAGTAATTTGATAAATGCACCACCAACAACCAGCACTATGTAAGATAAGTAGTAGACAAAGTGTGGCTTTATCACAAAAAGATATAAACTCAAAAACTATACCACTCACTTGCCTGAAAAAGCTAGACTCACCACCAACTACTCTGCACAGACACAGCAATCACCAATGATATGCCACAAAAAAACAAAGGAAAATTACACATAAGAGAACACAAATATCATTGTGCATAAATCTAAGGACAATTTCATACACAATCCTGCATTTAGTACACCAGTTACAAAAAAGTCATTCATGCATGTTTCTCCTGCAACTACACAAACTGCATGTCCAATCCTGCCAAAACAGGAACAGAAGCAAAAGCTTTGAGTTAGAACAAAAAGTAGAAATAAACCCCTATAATCACAAATGCAAATACTTTGCTAGTTGACAAACACCCCACAACCAAACATTTAGACATTTTCCCTGGTGCCTTGGTGGCTTCTTAATAATAGGATGATCTACCCCCAAAGGAGGCAGAAATGGCAAACAGTTGTGTACCCCCTTTGGGGATGACCCTTGCCCAAGGGGCCAAACCCCCCCCCCACCCCACCAAGGGAATAGATAACAAACTAATTCCCTGCGCCTTAGTGGCTTGGGCTTAAAAATATTAGTCAGATGGGGCAGAAATGGCCAACAGCCATGTGTACCCTTAGGGGTTGCGGGGGGGTCGACCCTTGCCCAAGGGGTGGCCGCCCCCCACAAAAAACAAAAACAATCCCCGGTGCCTTAGTGGATTCTGCCCCAAAGGGGGGAGATGGACATGAAACAGGGCGATCTGCCTCCAAGGGGGGCAGAAAGGGCCAAAAGTTGTGTACCCCCTTTTGGGAGCGACCCTTGCCCAAGGGGCCCCCTCCCCCTCACAAAAAAACAAACAAAAGAAAACCCTTGCTTGGCAGATAAGCCTAAAATGAATAGGCCAATCTGCCCCCAAGAGGGGCAGAAATGGCCAAGAGGCATGTGCCCCTTTTGGGGGGGGGAGGTGACCCTTGCCCAAGGGGTGCCCCCAAGAAACAAAAAACACACACAACAATCCCTGAGGCCTAGTCGGTTTTGAACCCCCCTGCCCCGCTTCCGGGGCCAGATCGTCCAAAAAATGAGGGCAGAAACATAGAAAAATATTTTGCCCCCAGGGCAGTGACCCTTCCAAGGGGTCGCTGCCCTAAAATAAAAAAAAAACACAAATCCCTGGTGCCTGGTGGGTTTGGCCCCCCCGATCTATTACTGTCCCCCCGGGGAACAACCTTTGCCTAAGGGGTTGCTTCCCAAAATAAAGAAAAAAACATCCCTGGTTTCTAGTGGTTGGATTCCTACTCCACGATCACGGGCCTGGCCCCCAATTGTGGAGTAGGAATCCATTCAGAACAGGCACGGGGGGAAAGAAATCCATTCAAAACAGGCACAGGGGGAAAGGAAAAACTCTTTCCTTTCACCCTGTGTCTGTCCCCCCCCCCCCCCAAAAAAAAAACCCCAAGAGAAGGACTTACTTTTAGAGCGTCCTCTCTCCAAACACGCTGGAAGCAAATAGCGGCGTCCCCGGCAGCATCTGATGATGATGGCGTGCTGTGAGCGCACTGACGTGATCAGATTGCTGAGGGTGGGGGGGGGGGCAGGGATGGCAGGGGAAGTGCTTCTCCTGCTATCCCTGCCCTGGGGGTGAGCTTGGGTGGGTGGGAGTCTCACGGGGAGCGCTAGCACTCCCCTGTGGACCAGGTGCAGGACGAGCTGGTTTTGTCCTGAGCACACAGCAACCGTGGCCGATGCGCCCATGGCGTTAAGTTTGTTCCATGGTCTATGCATGTAAGCTGGTCTTGGTTGTGTTGATTTGTGTTTTATGTTGGAAAGCTACCAAATAGTGGTGTGACCATGTTACTGGAGTGATCGTATGAAAGGTAACTAGTTCTGGATTTGTAAAAATGAAATCTAAGATGTGTCCAGTGATGTGTATCAACTAGTGTATGATCTGATGTAGGTTCAGTGTGACTAGGCCAGTGATTATAGTTTTATGGATGGAGCATATTGGGTGTGTCAAATCAAATGTTTATGTCCCTAAGAATGCATAGGTTGGAGTATAGTGTTACACATTTTTTTTAAATGTCTGGCAATGTTGCATTTCTAGGTGGTGGTCTGTAAAGGAGGAGGAAGTTATAGGAGGACGTTGGTGTAGTGTTGCATCTGGTGATGAGGGCCTCATAACCTTGTATGGAAATGTTGTCCGTTTTGCTGAGATTTATTGTTAGCTTGTGTATAACAGCTAGTCCACCTCCTCTTTTGTCTATAAGGTTTTGTGTGAGGTGTGACTTCCTGCAACAATGGAGCCATGTCCTCTCCCAACCATGATTCAGTTATGAAGAGTAAGTCAGGTTGTGTGTCACTGGGTAGGTCGTAGATTTGGTGCTTCTTTCAAGCGAGTGATCAAGCATTTAATAGTAAGCAGTTTAGAGATTGTGTTTTGGTGGTGGTGTGACTTATGTTTGTAGAAGAGTGAGCAGTATATTCTGAACTTTTAGCAGGTGTGTCATTAGTGCTGGTATTAACTGTATGAGGGTCAAAATAGTGTTTTTTTTTCTGTATTGTGTTACTCATCCAGCAGCCTTAGAAGGCATTTTGTTGGGTCTGTGGTGGAGATGGATGTTGAGAGTGAGAGACTTTATGGCTTTCTCTTCAATTGGCCATCTATTTCTTATGTGCTGGACATGTCTGTAAGGGCACCTTTTTCTTTCCCACCAATACTGTCTGCTTTCTAGACCTCTCGCTCTACAGTATACAAGGGCATCCTTCCCTGATTTTGTTTAACAATTCCTTAGATTCATTGTGCCTAGTTTCATGTTTATCTTGCTCAGTCTCCCTTTTCTTCATTTTCTACTCCTTATCCCCCAGGAGTCATCCACTTCGATGCCATGCATTCACTGTGTTATTCACTTGTTGCATGTACTTGGATACTGTCTTCAGTGGACTTGAGCCTAGTTGTACATTTTCTATTTGTGTTGAAGTAGTGTACAATTTTCCAGGTAAACCCAGACTTCAGCTATTAATTCAGTCATTTCACACGTTCAACACAAACCATAGTTTAAACGTATAGTGTGCTTCTCCCTAGAAACATGATTCATAAGTTGATTGGCACTTTTATTGGCTCACAGTCTGTTTATTGAATTACGATACAATACACAAATACCAGCCATTTAATACAAGAAGTGACGCTCAGACGGACATTGGTACAGTGGACTGGCCTTACACGTTAAATAGAACAGTAAGCATGAGACAAACATAGAGAATCAACATTTAGAATGCAGCACAATTGGTGAGTAGCATTATGGCAAAAGCAATACAGGGCATCAGCCAGGATCCTGTAACAACAGCATGGTACAATGAATTATTGTGGGCTAGGTATACTCAGTTCCCCTGACATGTATTGTGCCAGCCAGAGGTGGGTGAGTATTGTGTGCCCTCTGCTCAGAACCCTACAAAGGGAGGGCCATGAAAGCAGTGGGGCGGAGGGTGAGCAGTGATGGAGCCCTGGCCGGTATCTAGTTAAAATAAGCATAAGGTGCCAATGCGCCCAACAGTGGGTAACAGGGAAATAAACAATGTCTGCACAGAACAAATTATTATATGGTGGTACTGCCGCAAGTTTAAGGTTGGGGGCAAGGAGGGAGAGGAAGGAATGAGGGGAGGGTATAGGGAAGCACTGGAGACACCCAGGAATATCTTTAGAAATTGTGAAAAAGAGAGACAGTAGGGCCAGGACCACCATACAGGAGTGTAAATTAATAGATGGAGGGCTTGTAGTCTGGGTGCCTGAAAGCAGAGATTTTCCACCCAGGACATATGTTCAGTTAGGGGTCGCCATAGCTTCGTGCATTTCTTGTCTGTGAGGGTAAGCTTGTGTGATAAATGTTCCAGGACCAGGGTATGCTATAAGCTGGTGTACCGGG
Source organism: Pleurodeles waltl (assembly GCF_031143425.1). Taxonomy (NCBI): domain Eukaryota; kingdom Metazoa; phylum Chordata; class Amphibia; order Caudata; family Salamandridae; genus Pleurodeles; species Pleurodeles waltl. The sequence continues at coordinate 1,427,579,152 of NC_090444.1, read as the reverse complement.
AGGCAGTTGGGGGGGGGGGGGGCAGAATGAGGGAGAGGGGGTGCTGCGGGGCGCAGAGAGAGCGGTAGCTTTCCAAGCCTAAGTTCTGAGCAGTTTTGCCGTGCCCGTCATGTGTCAGATTAGATACCAATCTGCATGTGTAAAAGTGGTTAGACAAATGCCTAGGTGGATCTGCAATAGTCTGCTGGAATCAGGAACCCCAGGTTTTTTTTTATATGTCCCAGAACTTCCTTCCAGAAGATAGTGAGGTGAGGGCATGACCACCAAATACGCTAGAAATCTCCCTCCTGCGCATCACATCTCCAACAAGAAGTGGAAGCTGTGAGTAACATAGTGCGCAAATGAGCTGGGATATAGTACCATTGTAACATAAGCTTGTAAGCCGTTTCCTGTTGCAAAATTATCCTCTGTGTTTTGAGGATCTCGCGCCATAGAAGTTGGCATGGTTTCTGTGTGATGCGTGACTCACTATCTAGTTCCCATTTTGTCTGGTACAGGTGGCTAGGGACGAGGCGGGACTGTTGGATGAAACAGTGGGTCTTAGAAATCAGTTCTGTCAAGCTTTCAAAGTTAGGAACTAACGTCTTCAAAAGCGTGAGTGACCGCTTCGCTCCCAAGGCCGTTGGGGATGGGGGATTGGGGTGGGAGAGATGTGACGCAGCTGAAAATCCTGCTGTCTGAGTTTGTGGGTGATGCCAAAATCTGACTTGCATTGCTCAAAGGATTTGATCAGCTGACCTTGGAAGAGTTCCTGCTGTATCCTACAGTTCCTCTTATCTCAGTCGGAGAAAGACCCTGATCGAAGCCCAGGAGTAAAATCAGGGTTGAGAGCTGTAGTATTATTTGGAGAAGAAAATGAAGTAAAGCCACCCTCAACTGCCACCCTGTCCAATATCTCCAGCACCGTCCGGGTAGGGATCGCAGATAAGCATTATGAGGGCAGTGGCACTTCAGGAGCGGGCTACAAGCCACTGCTCTTTCTATATAGAACCAGTGTTTTTCGCTGTCTCTAACCATCCATTCAGAAATATATCGTAGATTGGCTGCTCAATAGTAGTCCAGAACATTGGGGCAGGGGAGACCAGGTTGCTGCAATTTCTGGGAATCATGAGCAGTGTATTAGAGATGTTGGGCTGTTTCCCTTTCCAGATGAAGGAACAAAGATCTCTTTGCATATGGTGGATGTGCGCTGCTGGATGGGAGTTGGGAGGGACTGGAAAAGGTAAAGTAAGCAGAGCAGAATATTCAATTTGTCCTCATTCACTCTGCCCAGCCAGGAAACGTGCAACGGCTTCCACTGACGCAGATCCTCCAATATGTTAGCGTGGCCAAGGAGCTGGTGATGGGAAGGCCAAAGTAATGGATAGAGTGGGTAGCCCATTGAAAAGGATCCAGTCCCTGCAGTCGCGGTAAAATGTTGTGGCAAGATGGTAGGATTAAGTGCCTGTGATTTGGTCATATAAATCTTGTAGCTCAAAGCTGGAAAGATATACCTGCAATGTCTGAAACCTAACAAAGGCAAATCACCAACTGTTCCACAACCATAGTAAAAAGTAGTGGGGACAAGAGACAGCCCTGCTGGGTGCCTCGCTGATGTGAAATGGGTGTGGTAACTTGGCCGTTCATCCAGGTAGTGGCTGTCGGCATTGCATAAGAAGTCACGATTGTGCTAACCATGATGGGACCCAGGCCTATCTTGATAAGGTCCGTCTGTAAGAAAGGCCAACTCGCCCTGTTAAATGCCTTCCCTGCATCTAAAGACAGGACGAGGGCGGGGTTGTTGTGCTTATGTTCCTTTTCTACCAGGTGGGTGAGGCATCTAGTATTGTCCGGGCCCTGTGGTGCTGGATGAAACCCAACTGATCAGGGTCTTTAGGCCAGGCAATAGAGGCTCTAGACAATTGGCCTGCATCTTTGGTATCGATCTTGGCATCAGTATTGAGCAACACAATGGGCCTATAAGTAGAGCAGTGGGGAGGGTCTTTACCAGGTTTAAGGATTGTCAAGATTTCTGCTGCCATCATTGTGGGTGTAAGGCCAGTACTATGAGCCAGGGAGATAAATAACCTGAGCAGTTGGTCCTTCAAGTATGTGTAAAAAACCTTGCAGGAAGCAGCAGGCCGTCTGGGCTGACTTCTTCCCCACTGAGTGCCCCCAAGAGTTTTTCTAAGTTCTGCAGCAGAAAACGGCAAGTCCAAGTCCTGGGAGAGCTGTGGGTCTAAGGGCATCCAAGGGAAGTCCCAAAGGTATGAGTGAAAAGCAACTTGATCCCCCCTCCCCCCAATTGTAGAGTGCCAAGTAGTACTCCTGAAAGACCTCCTGTTTATCTGATTTCTGAACCGCACAACCTGTGGATTCTGGTGTAGTTTGGCAGTGTGAGAGCAAACGTACTGGTGGGGAAGTCTACAGGCCAACAGCTTGCCATCTTTATCCCCCATCGTTGTATTTTTGCTTGAGTGCAAAGAGAGGTTGCTCCTCTTTATTAACCCAATGAGCTTGCTTGCAGCTTTCCTCGTAAGAGTGCAAGCTGGCGTTTATTACATCCAAGGGGTTTCGCTTATCGACACCCTCCAACGCACACATTTTTTCTGTCAGTTTAGTATCAAATAAGTGCACTTCCCGTGCTCACGCTATTGCAGCAGAGGAGATGATGCCCCTTATGGTCACTTTGAAGCTGTCCCAAAGTATGTGAGGATGGGTGTCTGGTAGCGCTTCAAGTTCAAAATACTTGTAGATTGCATCCTGAATAGTATCTCTGCCCACCGGGTCACGCAGCAACTGGCGGGGGGAGGCACCAGCGAGGGGGAGCGCACGGGACACCTGCCCAGAGGAACAAAGTCACTGCTATGTGTGCATGGTCAGATATGGAGATGTCAGATATCCATACAGATTCTAGGACTCGCAGGAGAGAATGTGTAAGGAACATGTAATCAATGCAGGAATATGACAGGTGGACATGAGAATAAAAAGATTAGTCCTGTACATCGGGGTGTAGGTAACGCCAATCGTCATCCAAGCCAGCACCCGTGAGTTCTCTCTTAAGCTGATCTGACTTGACCCTCATGCCCTGGAAATGTGTAGTATTCCTATCAAGCCAGGATTTCAGACGGTGTTGAAGTCCCCACCCACAACCATCCCCCTGGGACAAACATAGCTTGTCCTTGACTACTTTGCGGAAAAACAAGTTGTGTGTGTGATATACGTTGAGAATGATCAGGGTAGAATTGCCTTTCTCTACTATCACCATGAGAAAACACCCTCCAGTATCTCTGACTACACTTGTCAACTTAATAAAAAAAGAAGTCACGTTTAAAAAAGGAAAGCCACCCCAATGTTTTAGACTCAGTATTCGGATGTGTAGCTCGGATGTGTCATGCTGTGACAGTCCTCCCTTAGCAAATGTGTCTCCTGCAAACAAAAACAAAAAAAACGGGTAAGTTAAGCCCCTTCACATTTAGGGATAGGAGTTCATTGCTAGTCAGAGTCCCCATGTCCTACCTAGTAGAAGTGTGACAATGCGGTAGTGATAGCAGTTCTGCCACAGTACACAGGCAGATCCAAGGGGGATGAAAACCCCAGTCCCATAGCCTGCCCCTTAGGTGAACATGTAGGAGAGTGTGGAAAAACTAGTGGTCCAACAGGGCCCAACATTGGAAGACCTTCCAGCAGTTGACTGTTGAGAAGTCCCATCAAAATCTGAAGAGATGTCACCTCAAGTAGAGTGCAGCCCCAAATTAGGGTAGGGGGTAAGACCAGTAAAGGAGGTGCAAGTGTTAAATACCATGGTGCATGACTAACAACACAGTCAATCACGCAATCAAAGTTTAATAAAGGAAAATTTAGTGAGAATGGCCTAAGACCGCAGGTCCTGCAAAGGAAAGAGTAAGGTTAGCATGGCAATGTGTTCCAGCATATGGAGGAAGTCCCGTGCATTTAGCACTAAAGATAGTCAAGCATTGACCATAGAGGGCTAAGAAGATTTCTACTATGTTCTGCAAGTGGGATATAATGTCTTTTTTTGCAGTATGTAGGGCCCTCTCCTTACCACCGCAGTCCAGACCGCGTCCGTCAACCGTGCTCTGGGTCATGCGCCATCCAGCTTGCTCCTCCAGAGCAATGAGTGAAGAGTCCTGATCCAGGGATCCCTCCGGCGAGCCTAGCATGTGTTTGATTTTTGGTCAGGGAGCGCACCAGTCGTCGTTTGCCTTTCCACTGGAAGAGAAGATCAAAAGGGTGGGTCCATTGATGCTTAAGCCCTTGTCCCTGTAGCTTCTCAGTGACTGGTTTAAAGTCCCTCCGCTTCTTAAGTGTCACAGGAGGGAGGTCCTATGGGATTTGCAGTGTGTGACCTTAAAAGACCAGGTTCGCCTTACCCCGAGCCGCTCTCAGAATAGCCTGTTTCTCCTGAAAGAAGTGGAGTCTGGTTAGAATGTGGGGACAGTGTCTGGGTAGCCTTCCATAGCCGTGATGCGGTGGGTTTGTCCAGGATCAGGGACTGTTCCTCTGAACCCCCCTCAAATGGTTTGGAGGAGGTCTCTTGTGAAGGCCATGATGTCCTCTCCCTCAGCACCCTGAGGGGTTCAGCGGATGCAGATAATATTTTTGTGGGCTACGGTTCTCCAGATCTTCCTGTTCGTCCTGAAGTTCATTCTGTTGGCCCTCAGAAGCAGCTGTGCAGCGCCAGAGCATGTCTTGGACGGACCTCTGTGCAAGAGTGCATGGTGCACTGAAGGTCATCTGCTCATGAGCCCACCTCCATGATGTCTTTGCAGGGATCCTACTTGCAGCTTTTGAAATCTGCTTTGTTTTGTGAAGTCCAGACAGTTTTGTGTTTATTGTTGTTTACATTTTTTTTCCATGTAGTCCTGCGTGATAGACTGTGCCACAGTCGCCCCGGGGCTTGTGTGGGTGAGTCCCCCTTGGTAATCATGATCACTGGGGAAGGTTTGGATCATAAAGACCGAACAGAGCTGTCTCTGGAGCATTTGCCTCTCAGCATGTTATCGTGGGGATGTTAAGGGTGTGTCATTTATAAGGGGGGGAGCCTGCGTTTCCATCCAGGCCTGGATGTCCCAAGTTCAGGCAGACCCCAGCCAAACAGACAACTCGGCGACCGGTGTTAGCAGTTAGGGCCCAGAGGCTGAGTGATGCAAATTCTGCATCAAGGGGGAGTGGGCGGACAGGGTGGTGGTGAATGAGCTCCGCTGGCTGATGGGGGAGATGGGGTAGTGTGCTTCCGATGGTGGGGCCTGGCACCTTCACTGCCACTCAGCATGTATCCTCGGAATCCAGTACCATGAGAGGAGTAAGTAGGCCTGCAGCATGCTCAGTATCTGCCAGAGGGGCCCCCCGTCACAGCCACCAAGACCAGTTATCTCAAGTACTATGTTCTAACCGTGAGGGGCCACCCAGTTGCAACAAAGACAGACGAGGCCTTGGGCCATTGCTCCCCTCTGGCTTGTCAGAGACTGCTGGGGAGGTTTGCTGCCCCCCACGTACATCATCTGTACCTTGGACACAGTCTGCAAGCTCTAGCAGGGCGCGGGCCACTTCTTCTCCCTCTAAGCATCAGCAGCGCTGCTTCGCTGTGGGGCTGATAAAATTTGTAGATTTGCCATTAACTCTCAGCCTATTGGAAAAATCAATGCTTGTTTGATTTTGACATTGCTTTGTAAAAAATATTTCTGTAGAAGCTGCCCGGCCCTGATCAATTAAAAAAATATATATTTTTTTTGGTCTTGAAAAGCATACATTGCATTGACTTATTGGCAATGAACTACTTTGTATGCGGATGTGCTGGTTACGAAAGGCAAAATTAGGTCAAAGTGAAACGAGCCATTGGCTGATGTGGGTTGACCAAGTGCTGTATGCTGTAGTGGATAGAAGGAAAATGTCAATGCCACAAAAATAGACACATGGACGTATAAGGGCTAGCTGAAAGCCTGTATAATATAGTGTATTATATTTTTAGTTTTAGAAAAAAACAAAAGGTCCTGGTTAACGCAAGATCTACCAATTCGAAGACATGCAGCGATAGTATTTGGCATCCAGTTACAAAAAAACAGCTGGGCTGCTGTGTGGTAGGCTACAGCTGAAAGATGGGATGCTAGATCTAGAAACGTGCAATCTTCCTTAAAAGACGTTTCAGTGTGTTAAAGCACAACAGTGCAGTCCAGGCGCAAGATAGTCGTGTTTTGTACTCGTCACCGATGTAAATGACCCATACGTTAATTATAATAAATATGGTACCTGCTTCAGGTATTTTGTATACGCAGCTACAGCGCATGTGTTTATGTTTGCTTCTGCTGTGTAATGATTGATTTGGTTGTTGTTTTGTAGTTGTTTACCATGACAAGTCTAATGACTGCAACAGGTGTGCGACTTCCTTGGGGACATGGGCATCAATAGCAAAGGGACCTTGGGAAATGTGGGGGTGCTGGTAACCCGCAAGCACATTTTTGCTTTTACAAATAAATTCACCTTTAAAATAAATCTGTTTGTTTTCCCCCCTCAGGGAATCGTTGTCAGCAGTACAGTATCTACCGTGCCTAATTGCACGTTGAATTAATTCAGCTATCTAGATGCTTTAGCTGTCACATCTGAACATGCTTTGTTATTCCGACTCTCGAGGCTACCTTTTCCAAGCATAGAAGCAGTCTGCACAGTGTTGACATAGTCCCGGGGTAATGTAACACGCTGCAAGTCGTTTTTTGCTGGTTGGTTGACCTTTCTTAAAGGGTTGTATTTTTTTCTTCTGCATATGTTAAAAAACGGAACAATAGAAACATAACAAGGGTATTTCATGTATGTATTTATATATTTTATAGTGTTTTTGTATCAGCGGAACACATGCCAAACACTGTACAAGGTCTGTTAGCCTGCTTAATGTTTTGTACATAAAATGTAGAGAGATTGCAACAACGTTAATGATGGTGTTACAAAAATATTTTTTGGTCGTGATAAACTCCTTAAAAGGAGTGAGTTCTTTCCGGATGTGTGTGTCCAGAGTTATTTGTTTCAGTTGTGTAATGTTAGAGAAATAGCTGCATTTCTCTTTTTAACCAAGAAGAGCATGGTGTGTCTAAGCCACCCTGTTCACTGCATACAGAACCCGTGACAGCACACAGTCCTGTATTCATTTATTGAGTTAGCAATCATGGCTCAGCATAATCTGACCAAACATCCCCAACCAAGTGGCATCTGAGATCACAATGATCCCTGCCTTTTGCTTTTGCATGATCAGTTTTTAAGATTATATCATCTTTGATCTAACGTGACTCTCACTAGATGACCCTGCAAACGTTCCCTTTCTTTCTGGCACTGATTCCTAGCTTACCCTTCCGGCACCAAAAATGTCATGTGATATGTGCATTCCAGCAGCATCTCTGAGAATTTGAAACACTATCCCAGTTTAGATCTGCCATGATTCATCCCCTCTCCATTCTCGCAAGGAGCTGAAAACCCATGTCTTCAAGCAAAAACTCAGCTCTGTGTATCCACGATGTTGCTAGACCACCGTTAAAGATCCCAACTTCCACCCCCTTATCCTGCAGTATTGCAACTCCTTAACACTCACCCCATCACATAAGCATCACCTCTGCACCCTGTCCTTTCTTAGTTGTATATTCCCGTCATGCTTGTGTATTCCCTTGGTACAGTCACCTCATCTGCACATTACTCACTGTCAACCTTAATTCCTGTACAGCACTTAGGGCCACATGTACGTATATTTGAAATTGCGATCCCATGCAGATCGCAATTAGGGAATAGTATTTCCAAATGTAAGAAACTCCATTGAGTTCTTTTGCAATTCCCAGTGGGTGCAAATAGACCTGCCTCATTAAAATTAATGAGGTAGGTCGCAATTTGCGACCCACCAGGAATCGCAAAAATCACAGGGATGGTGGACTGTGATTGCTCTTAAATAAAGCAATCTTTTTTTAAACGCAGCCCGTTTTCCTTAGTGGAAAACGGGCTGCGTTTAAAAAGAAATAAAATGAAACGTTTCAGTTTCATTTTTGAAGAGTATGCAGTGGTCCATGGGACCTCTTCCTGCTCTTCAAAAAAGTTTTTGCATGCATTCGGGTGCATTCACAAAGGGGAAGGGGTCCTTTAGGGCCCATTATCCTTTACAAATGGGTTAGCAACAATTTGAAATTGGTGCTAACTGCGATTGTTTTGTGACTGCATTCAAGGTCACAAAACATTCATACACACCATTTAAATTCGGTATTAGGAAGGGACGCCCTGAACATTCCCCTTCCTAATACTGAATCGCAAAACCCAAATTGTGATTCGGTAACAAGTTTCTGAATCACACTTTGGGTCTTGTACATCTCAAAAAGCATTTTTCTAGTCGCAAACGGGCCGATTCTTTGAATCAGCCCGTTTGCGACTAGAAAAATGCTTTGTACATGTGGCCCTTAGTTACTTGGTAGCAAGGTTGCATTATACTGCATATGTTGTGTGCATGCATAACCACTTCTAAGAATATTTTGCACTGCATAGCCAGCACACCACACCAGATATCCAGCACCAGTAAGCAGAATTCCTTCTCTCATCATGGGCCACCTTCTTGCCCCTGTCACTCCATACAGTCATTCTTTTAGTTGGAAAACCATTCGATGTCTCCATTCCCTGTGTCTTCACTCCAAAACCTCACAAACAAGTGAAACCCAAAGTAGCTCCTGTTGTCTGTTTTTTTTGCTTGTGCCTACAAAACCTAGCATGTCCTGTCTTGCTGCAGCCTATGAATGGACCTCAATCTTTCTTTGCTAATGGCTTATTACAGAAACAGATGAGTCTCTTGAGAGCCAGTCTCATAAAACTTGCACAGCTAAGAACAGAAATGGCGCTGATGCATCCTCTAAAAGCCAGTCCCAAAAAGCTTGCCCAACTTCTCAAAACAATATAGCATTATATATCCTTCTGAAACATATCCACGTGTTATCTTCTGAGTAAATACAAGGTCAGTTTAATCTGGGTGCCAGAAATATGTTGGGGCTAGCAGGAATGTTGTCATCCTTTCTGCCAAAAGAGCTTGCTATCTGAAAATCTGCAGCTAGAGACATGCTGGAGCATCAACAATTAGGTTCTTGTTACTGACAAAAAATGGGCAGTGAATGTAATGTTCAGCTTCACCACAGTCAGATCCCAAAGAGATCGCTTGTGAAATATTTGTTTGGCATTGACAATGCTAACAACCTTTCACAGAGGTCAGTGTTTTAATTCTGTGGCTCAGCACAACCCTCTCCACTATTTGAACCAGCTCATGGGACTCCACCTCCTTCCCAAATCCAGTGCTACCAGTTGCTTCAGTGTGAAGCCCCAGGGCCTTGATGCATACATTGTCAGTACTCCACAAGACCAAAGTAGTTCAGAGTCATCCTGCACCTTCAAGCCATCCCTCATAATATGGGACACCAATGTTAAATCCTACAGTTGCCTTCATTAAACTCCTCCAGACAAGTTTCCTAAATTGAATAAATCTGGTTGTAATTCTAATTGACCTACTACTGACCGCAACAGCACCTTCATGAAAAAAATATCTCTGACCTGAATTCCTATGCCATGTCTTCCATAAGCCTGGATTTCTACTTTGGTGTACACAATTGTTACAGGACAACAGCTGTATCATTCAGCCTTCACACTCTTGTAGTACCAGCAACACGTCTAATCTCCTTGTCAGTTCTTACGATGCAGTCAGTGCCTTTATACATTTACTTGGACCATGATAGTCCACAAACAAATATCAACTAAGAGGTAAGCCACTCTGCCCAAGCCACATTCCAGCATGGACCTCAAACAAACAGGCACCAGTCTGAAAGCTGTTCTGAGGTCCACCTTAACTAGATTGACTACCAGATCGTTGACCTTAACGTGCTTCCCATACACCTCGAAAGATCAGGAGGGTCACTGAGAATTTGCCTTGTGAAATAAAGTGGTCCCCTCCAGCATACATAAGGAGCTAACTTATTCAGCACACCTCTGTTGGACTTGGCCCTCTGTGCAGAGCCACCCCCAAACATTTTGCCTTTATCCTCCACCTTTTGCTGAAATTCAATTTTGTTACCGTTGATAATAAGTGCTTGTGCTCTTGTCTTTAAACATGGTCAAATTGGCTTGGACCTGATTCGCATATTTGATTTCTTTAGAAGTTCCTTGTTTACCACGTGACCAGGGCCTGTAAACTAAATGCCACCCATGGGCCTGCAGCACATATTGACACCCACTAAAGTAGCCTTTTCAAACATGTCCTCATGTATGTCATTGCAGCCTGAATGTAGTTTTAAACTGCCAATTCGACATGGTAAGAGAACCCCCTTGCCAAACCTTAAACTTTCCTTTTATTGCATATAGGTCACCTCTAAGACAGAAAGTACGTAGTCCATGTGGCAGGGTACATTGTAATTAAAAGACTGGACATGTAACCTTACATTTTACATGTCTTGATAGTGAAAAACCCTAATTTAGTTTTTAACACTGTGAGACCTACCTGTCCAATAGAATAGCATTGGGTTGCCTTGTTAAATTTAATGAGTACTAACTTTTAATTAAAAAAGTAAGCATTTCGTGTTTGGTGCCTGAGAAATTATGATGAAAATCCTCTTTGATGGCAAAGTCAAATTTTGAGTTACAATTTTGAAAATGCTACTTCCCTAAACTATTCTGTGCCTAGAGCCTACCCTGGGTCACATGACTTGGTGTAGTTAGCAACTGGACTTAGTTTATACCTCCCAGATGACCATACAATAAAGGGATTAGGTGTTACTGGTTGGCATCAACTGGCAGGATGGTGGTGCAGAGCTGGGCCCAGCCCCACTTGCAAATGAATAGGCTATGCTCTGCCTTCACACAAAGGTCTTATTGCCCTGTATTGTCCAATAAGCCAGATTGAAGCCATGGCAGGGGAGTCACGAAACTGCAAGCCCTTAAAATAAAATTCACTAAAAACATCTCCTCCTTCAAAGAAGACACCATGTATAAAAAGGTGACCCTTAGACCCACTCTTCAGTTCACTTTCTGGACCTGTGGAAGGACTACTGCCTGCTGCTGTGGCTTGATCTGTACTCCACAAGACTATTGTGCTGCGCCTGGACCTTGCCTTGAACCCTCAGAAGCCTGCCCTGCTGCTTGAGCCCTGCTTCCTCACCTGAGCCCAGTTACTTCCAGAGGGACTCGAAGGGCTAGTTTGCTAGCCTCCGGTTCAGAGCCCTGGGGACAGAAAAGGGTTCCATATTCTTGAACCCATCTTCAGATTGAGTAATTCCTGATCCCCTGTCTGGCCTTCTGGAACTCTCATCGGCTACAGCTTCCAGCTTCATCCCGCTGAGAATTTTTGACTTCCCAAAAAGTGACTAAGTCTGAATGTAAACATCTTCACTGTGACGTCATCCAGTGCCCGCCTCCCCCGACGATGACGTACTTAGGGGTGTGGAATTTAATCAAATATCTACTTGTCAATATGACAGGCTGCTTCATAAATCTACATGTCTCTTTGTGCCATGTAGTGCAGCAACAAATTATGGTAGCAGTTCAGTATATAAGCACCCTTAAATTAGCCTTTCTGATTATGCCAGGGCTAATGCTGTAATGCGGCCTAAATACTAGCAATTTCTTTAGTTTGCTACCTTTCTGCAGGTCTATATACTGGTGCTGTAGCTTGTGGTAAGCAAAAGTTCCAAGTCTGGACTTACTACTTTCTTGCATAGTTTAAGGGTTTACACCAGCTCTTCTCTAATCTTTTCCCACACTGAGAGAGGTTAGAAATTTACACCTGATAAGCGCAGAAGTAAAGTTCTTCCAGGGTTGGAAAAAAATGTGGTTAGAGGGAAAGTGACTTTGTAAATGCTTAACAGATTTTCTCATGAACAAATCTACACATGCATATTTACTAGGAGTACAATTTCCTGGTCTACTTCTGTAAGTTCTTGTGAATTAATGAAATGCGGAAGCCTTCACTAATGCAACAACATATACCTTGAGTGCACGTTTGTGTGTTTTTTTTTTTTAAGTATAATTGGACCCCTAATTATGTCTGACATTAAAAAAATACATTTTGTTTTTATTAAAATTCTATCTCGGTGGCTAAGGGCGTCAAGATGGCGGACGTACTCTAGGAGTGCTCCGGACCCCTCCGTCATCTGCCATGTCAGGCCGGCAGCCCCAAGACGTTCCTGTGTCCTGATCGTCGGTCCGTGGGTCGAGGAGTGGCGGAGGCGAATGGCGGGCCAGGGTCCCTTGCGGAGGGCCCAGGTGCGGCCCGGGGTCGGCGGCCATGGGCCTGCCGGGAAGGCCCGGGGGATCGTGGCGCTCCTGCCGGGTGGCGGTGGCCCTCGGGCAGTGCAGGGGCACCTTCGTGCGGCGTCCTATGCCAGCAGGGTACTGCGGGCGAGGAATCCACGGCTGCTACTCGCCTCCCCCGGCCGGAGGAGGCAGCGAAGAGATACGCCAGGGCCGCAGGAGGCGGTCCATGCCGTGGCCCAGGAGTGAGAGGTCCGGAGGCGGAGGGGCCGCGGCCAGCACCACATCTGTGTGGTCGGGCCCCGTCAGCCGCCCCTGGCGAGTTGGGCAGGTGGCCCCCCAAGGAGTGGGGGGCTCTTTGAACACGGCATCCTGGGGGAGGGGCGCAGAGGACAGTGCCTGCTCCTGGGTGTCCCCCACGCGGCAGAGAGAGTCAGCGGCGGCCCCGGGGGCACCTGGACCTCCCCCTATCCTCCTACTTCTCTCTGCCCCCCCCCCAGAGCGTGGACCGGGGCCGGGGTTGGGGGCTGTGTGACGCCTGTGGAGTGGGGGCCCGTGCCGCTGAGCGCAGTCGGGCCCCAGGCGTTCTAACTTCCGGCGCAGCCTGGGCAGAAGAAGGCCTCCCCGCGGCACCAGGGGAGGACAGGCAAAGTGAGGCAGCGGCAGGTTTTGGCCGGGTCCAAGGGCTTTTTAGGCCCACAGTCGAGCCGGAAGGTGGTGTAGTGGCGACGCAATCGGACAGCGGATCGGCTGCTGCGCCCTGAAGACGCAGGGGTGAGCGGGGCTGCTGGTGCTGCGAGAGGAGAGATACAGCAGTTGACCGTGATCTGGGTCGGGACCTGTGCCTGCTGGATTGGCGCCAGAGCGGGGATGAGTAGGCCCCAGAGAGGGCCACAACGGCCCGGACCGACCATGGAGTGGTTCCCTGGCTCCCGGGGGGAGGGGCTGGGGGGGGGAGCGGCCATCGGCCGAGCGAACATCTTTGGTGGCCCCTGGTGAGTCGGGCCTGACTTGATGGAGGCCCCGGGGCTTTGTCTCTGGGTCTTGGATAGAGGTCGGCATGTTTCACAGCCACTGACCTGATGACGGCGATGGGGAAGGACAAAGCAAGTAAACAGCCTCTGGCGTCCCAGCAGCGTATTGACCATTTTGCCAAGCAGATCCCCTCGCGGGGTGGGCGCTGCCGCCCCTGAGACGACGGCGACAGATGGGGTGCATACCATCCTACAGGCCATCCAATCCTCGCAGTTGGTGGTCAAGACCAAAGTCGGAGAGGTGCGTGAGGATGTGGGCCTGCTGCGGCAAGATCTGCGAGCCGCAGTGGGTCATATCAAGGAGGTGGAAGACCACGTTTCCCAGGCCAAAGATGAGATCTCAGATCTTAAAGTCAAGGTTGCGCAGTTACACATTTTAGTACTAGAACCACTGTGAGTAGTGCAGTTCGAGCTTTCAACATCTATTTACAGCACTCACACTAATAATAAAGTCTTTGCAATAACACCCCCCATCGCTGAGCCCTTTTTTGACTATTTGGGGTAGTTTGCACTTAGGTTTCCATAACCTTTGTTTTTCCATATAAGCTATCCACGACAAATTTGCACCCTTTTTCTTTTTTTAAACAACATCCTGGGGATTCTAAATGTACCCCAAGTTTGTGGGTTCCCCTGAAGAAGACCGAGAAATTAGCCATAATGCAGCCAACATTTGTGTTTTGGGGAAAAATGTGGAAAAGAAGTGCCGCAGAAGCAAGCATCCACTTTTTTCCCTGCAAATGGGATCAGTGAAGGCTCTCAGGAACAGGCAGACTTGAATCAGAAAACCAAATTTTTGAACACAGTTTCAGCATTATACTGGGACATACTCAATTTTAACTTTTTTTTTTTTGTGTGCTTCCAGCCTCCTTCCAGTTAGTGACAGAAAGGGGTGTTAAACCTATGTTGGATTCCGGACAGCTAAACATTCCTGAAAAGACAAAATTCTGAATTCAGCAAGGGGTCATTTGTATAGATCTACAAGGTTTTCCTACAGAAAGTAACAGTTGAAATAAAAAAATATTGAAATTGAATTGAAACAAAAAGAAAAACCAGCCATTTCTGTCTGGGTTCTCGTCTGCAACTTTTTCCAGCTATGGCAGATTTTTTAAAGCAATATACTGTTACCTCTTCTGGACCCTTCTGGTTGCGGGGAGATATAAGGCTTGCAGGTTCATCAACAACCCAAGGTACCCAGAACCAATAAATGAGCTGCACTTTGCAATGGGTTTTCATTGTGTACCTGTTACACAGCAATTCATTTGGCAAAATATAAAGAGTGAAAAATGGGTGTCAAGGAAGCCTCTGTATTTCCGAAATGGGCACAAGATATGGAGTATACAAGAAGTGTTTTTTTTTTTTTTACACATCTCTGAATTTGGGGGTACCCATTCTAGCATGTAAATTACAGGGCATTTCTCAAAATGACTTCTTTCTTACACATTGTCTTACATTTAAAAGGCACAAATGTAGAGCAAGACAATTGCCAATAACACTTGTTCTTCTATTCTGTGTTCCCCCTAGTGTCCTGATAAAAATGGTACCTCACTTGTGTGGGTAGGCTTAGTCCCTGTGATAGGAAACTCCCCAAAACGCAATATGGACACATCACATTTTTCCAATGATAACGGATGCGTTTTTTGCAAAGTGCCTAGCTGTGGACTTTGGCCTCTAGCTCAGCTGGCACCTAGCAAATCTATACATTTTTTTAAAACGAGACACCTAGGGGAATCCAGAATGGGGTGACTTCTGGGGCTCTCACCAGGTTCTGTCACCCAGAAACCTTTGCAAACCTCAAAATCCGGCTAAATTGACATTTTCCTCACATTTCAGTGATGCAAAGTACTGGAATCTAAGGGGAGCCACAAACTTAGTTCCACCTAGCATTCCCCCAAGTCTCCCGATTATTTAAAAAAGAAAAAAGGTACTTCACTTGTGTTGGTAGGCCAAGTGCATGCATCAGGGAAGGGAAGGGTACTTTGGCGATAATGATAATCAAGGTGAGTGTACTAATTAGTTCTGGAATCTGGAACCATTTAGGGAAACCTACCAAACCCAGAAATTAAAAAAAAAAAAAAAAAAAAAAAATAGACACCCAGGGGAGTCCACGGAGGTGTGGCTTGTGTGGATTCCTCACAGTTGTTTTACCCAGAATACCCTTCAGATGTGAAACATTGAATACAAACAGTATTTTTCCTTGCATTTCTGTGACGTAAACTACAGAAATATGCATGGATCCACAAAACCTTATCACCTAGTGTTCGCCATTTTTTCTCGATTAAAAACTCTTCCCCACTGGTGTGCCTGGGCCTAGTGGCCATGACAAGATTGGATCACACAAGGGTCAATAGTAGTCCTTAAATGAGGGCTACTGTTGACCCCGGACTGATCCATTCCTGACGTGGGCACTAGGCACAGGCACACAAGTGGGATTGTGTTTTTATCAGGACAAGTGTGGAAAGACTGGATAGTAGGAATTTTGTGGATTCCTTCACATTCCAATATGTATGTGTGTGTGCATATAGATATATATATCTTATATATATATGTGTGTGTGTATATATATATATATATACATACACATACACACACATATATATATATATATATATAGAGAGAGAGAAAGAGTAAGATTTATCAATCTATCTATCACTTTGTTTTATAAATGTATGGTTTTCCTGGGGCAGCGATTAGTCATAAAGTAGCGCAGAATATTTATATGCCTGCTGCAAAGAACAGATCTGTATTTTATGTGAATAGCTGAGTGGATCAGTAAAACCAGACATTACCTGAGCTTTAAAACAAATTAATTGTAAGTGCGAGGGAGCTATGGAGAGAAGAAGGGAACTTTTGCTGGGTGGTAGCGAGGAAATACAAGGAAGAGCACCAAAATGATTGTCGGACTGGGCACCACTAGCACTAAAGGCAGTGATCATGGGTATGTGGGCAGGTAAAATTATAGTGTGCCTTTTTTGTTTTTTTTCAGTGTCTTTAGAGAGCGGGTTTATTGAAGGAAAAAGTGAAGGTAAAGAGGCTGACATTTATTGTTACAAACGCACATCACACAAACAAACAAACACACACACTCACCAGCAATCCTGCTGACCAGATATCTGCCTTCTACATAGGCCAGTGTTTTAGAGGGACAGTTTAACCAGTAGCAGAGATGGCATCTCATTGGATGACCGCTTCTGAAGCCGTAACTCAGGTTATGGAGGACAAAGCTGAGGCAGGATCAGATATTGAGACAGCAGATATAGAGACAGCAGATATCGAGAAAGCATCTGATGGAGAGCACAATGGAGCAGAATCTGGGAGTGATTCTGCAGTCGGAGGAGTCCCATCCGACGACACCTCTTCCAGTGATCATGAGGGAGACAATGAGGATATTCTGTGCAGTGGGACAACAGCGGGCCAGCCCAACCCAGAGAGCAGGTGCGTGCAGTGGCAAGCAGAGACAGAGTGCTTTCTTGGCAACTCCCCAATTTAGTTTAGCCACAACTTCCACCTTTTACTGGTGATGCTGGATGTAAAGCCGATACAGCCAACTTTTTGCCAGTTGACTACGTCCAACTCTTTTTGGATGTTGACTTCCTTCATCAAATTGTGCAGCAAACAAATTTGTGTGCAGAACAATTTCTGAGGAAGCATGGTGGCATTCTAGGGCCCCATTCTAGGGCATGCCAGTGGACTCCCACTTTGCTGGAAGAGTTGAAGATAGTTTTGGGCCTTACGCGTGAAAATGGGGTTAGTGCAGAAACCCACCTTGCAGTCCTACTCGACGATTTGCATGGTTTGGGTAACCCCCTTCTACGCACTGTACATGAGCAGACATTTTTTATTACCCTTATTTCTTACCAGTTATACAGGGTCCAAACCCTCCAGACAAGATCGCTGGGGCCTAGGGCCATTTCCTGGCCATGGATCGCAGCTGCGTGAGCTAATGTCACAGATGGGCGAGAGGACTCTGGGAGTTACAGAAGCTCTTCTATGTCTAATAAATAAATCCTCCTATGCAAAGCACTGGAGGATTTCTTAAAGCCCTCTCGGGTGTTGGCCAGGGATCGTGGCCCACACCAGGGAGGCTGTGTGTGTGTGTGTCGGCCATTGGTCGAAACACGCACGAATGAGGTTAATGAACTATAAATACAAGTTCAAACAGTATTAACATATGGGCACAAGTATTAACTCAACTCTATACAATTCCCTTCCCTTATCCATAATTTAAACTGGCAGCTGAAGGGTTTGTGCTGCAGGTGGTTTGGCCTACTTGTCTCAAGGGCAAAATAAACATGAAAACTTGTTGTCCTTGACACCAAACAATTTCTCCTGGGTGTCGGGCTATAGGAATTTCACATCCCTGCATACTCTTCTTGGGCACCCCCTGTGGCCATTCCCCGCTTAATCGGGCCCAATTAACTTTTTGTATCTGATCTGATCAATTGCAGTTGACCATATTTTTTTTTTTACTTTGACAAGGTCTTTTGGGACTAAATGTCTGTGGTCTGCGCTTTGATTTTGTAGGTGCTAGTTTTTACCCTAAACAATATATAAAAAAAACAAAAAAAAACTATGGGTCTACTAATTGGATTTTGGTAATTTTGGTGTTTAATAGTTTATTAAAGTTCACACTGTTTTTCTTCATAGCTGTGGAATTTTTCTTGTGATGTTTTTCCACTTTATTACTGTTTGAGTGCTGCATGAATACTTGACATATTGTCTCAAAGTTAAGCCTGACTGCTTATGTGCCATACTTACCAGAGTGTTAAGCATTGGTTAACTTAGTGAATTTTGTCATTCACCCCAACGAGGTTTGTGGCTATTGCTTGAATGATGGTCACCCCCGATTCAACCAGCAACCACATTTCTCAAAGCCTCTTGCTAGATTGAGACAGTCAGACAGAGAATGCTGTCTGATTGCAAACGATTTAATGTCAGTTTACCAAGAATGTATTGTGGGCGTAAATCCCCCACGTTCCTCACCATTGTTTGATTTTGTCACTTCCACCCTGACCTGCTTCTCCGTTGACCAGATTGCTTTCCCACCACCCCCCACAGTCTTATTTTCTTTTTAAATTTAGTTCTTTTTTTCTCTCTCTCAAGGCCAAGTAGCAAATTGTTTCCAGCTCTTCAGCTTTATAAATCAAACCTCTTCACACTACTTAATTTTCATTTTTGATTTGTATGCCAGTCCATTGCAGATCGTTAAATAAAATAAAATGCAGAATGTGTCATGTTATATGCTCCTGCCTACAAAATGATGCAGCTGCCAGCGATTGCATCATCAGTTTTTTTTCCTTTTTTTGTTCATGCTGCATAGTATCTTTTTTTCGATGATGATGTCGATTTTTACAAAAGGCATTGGCAGAGCCAAAAGGTTTTAAAAGCAAGAACTATCGTCTTTGCCAGTGCTTTTTTCTTCTTATGAATCAAGACTGAGGACAACACCCCAGAGTTCTCCATAGGCATTATAGAAATATGATGTACACTCTGCTGAAGGTCACTTATTTCTATTCCCTTTCAGAATAAGTGACAGTTCTGCGATGTTTTCTTGTTAATTACGTGCATTGAATGGTCGTGAGCTGCCTGACTCGACAGTGCTTGTGTACTCCAGACGGCAAGCACCAGAGAGATTTCCTGTGCAAAAAAAAAAACAGCCTTGGGAGCTGGGGGAGAGCTTCCCCAGCTCCCAATGCTGTTTCTTTGTTTTCATTGAATTGACAATCAGCGTGCACGACCTGTTAAGATCATTTAAATGAAAACAAAAGTTAAATGAGCAGATTGGCTCATTTAACGTTGTCTGCATTGGTGCTTGTGGAGCTATCTCAGCCCCCCCAAGCACTGATGCAGATTGGAGAGGTATTGTTGGAAAGGCGTGAATCACCCCTTTCCAATGGTACCTTTCCCAAGTGGATCACTGCTTGGGGATCGCCCAGTGAAGGCGATCCTTAAGCAGGGATCTACCCACTAGACAGCAGGGAGGGCGAGCACCTCCTTGGGCAAGGGGTTTTGCTCCCCCAGTATTTCTTTTGGCAATAATTCAGTCTTTCTGCCCTACCTCCACCCCCCCCTCCCCCGTAAAGGGCGGTGGGGGGCAGAAAACGCGCACTGCATGCCAAGGATTACTTTTCTTTTCAAGGTATATGGCGGGGGCTGCCAAAAATGGGCATGCCAGTGCCTCCACCCCAATATAATAATAAATGGAAACAGTCTTTCTGCCTCCCCGGGGGCCAGATGGTTGTCATTACCCCTGATCTGCCACCCAGGGGAGGGGGTATATATAACAAAAAATGGGGCAAAACTGTGGACTCGGTTAGTGAATCTGAATACAAACATTTGATCGATGTGGGGGAGGGGAGAATAAGCCTTGATTCCCACGGTACAGAAAAATCTCCCTTCCAAATGTTACAGTTTCACTTCAACTGATTATAGTAGAGAAGTGCTTCTTTATTCTTTAGGAAGTCAAACTCTTTCTTAAATCTATATATCAAGTCTGATTAGAACATCAAAGAAACGTCATCATTAAAACCAGTAAAAACTGATGGTTCAGGAACCTCTGTGCTCCCACAAAGTGCCGGCGCAGTAAAGAGTGAATAAGTGAACCTTAATTGCACACAAGTGGGCAGCGTTTTTATTGGCACAGGTGGGGCAATGGTGGGTGGAGGAATTATGTGAATTCCTACAGATTCTGGAACTTTCCATCACAGAAATACAAGGAAAATGTGTGATGTCAGGACATTGTGGGTAAGAAAAACCTAATGGGATTCACCCAAGTCACTAGACATCCTGGATTCCCCTAGGTGTCTAGGTTTTAAAAATGTACAGGTTGAATAGGCTTCTCTAGGTGCTGGCTGAGCTAGGGTCCAAAATCCAGAGCTACCCCATCGGAAAAAGAGGGTTACTTTTCAGTGGAAAAATATGATGTGTCAGCATTGCATTTTGGGACATTTCCTGTCACAGCATAAGGCCTACCCACACAAGTGAGGTATCATTTTTATCAGCAGACTTGGAGGGAATGCTGGGTGGAAGGAAATGTGTGGCTCTCTCCAGATTCCAGGACTTTCCGTTAAGGAAATTACAGAAAATGTGTTTTTTAGTCAAAGTTTGAGGCTTGCAAGGGATTCTGGGTTAAAAAAAATACCCATGCAAGGTAGCCCACCCTGGATGCCCCTGAGTGTCTAGCTTTCAAAAAAGTACAGGTTGGCTACATTTCTCTAGGTGCCAGCAGAGCTAGGGTCCAAAATCTAGAGCTACCACCATTGGAAAAAGAGGGTATGTCTTCGGTGGAAAAATGTGCTGCATGCATGTTGTGTTTTGGGCCGTTTCCTGTCTCGGGCTCTAGGTCTACCCACAAAAGTGAGGAACCATTTTTATCAGAAGACTTGGGGCAGTGCCAGGTAGAAGGAAATTTGTGCCTCTCCCCAGATTCTAGTACTTTCCATCACTGAAATGTGAGGAAAATGTGTTTTATTTATCAAAGTTTGAGGTTTGCAAGGGTTTCTGGGTAAAAAAACAAAAACCTGGTGAGACCCACGCAAGTCAGCCTACCCTGGATACCCCTTGGTGTCTACTCTTCAAAATTGTGCAGGCTGGCGAGGTTTACATAGGAGGTGGCTGAGCTAGGGTACAAAATTTGGAACTACCCACTTCGGGGGGGGGGGGGGGGGGAAGGGGTCCATTGTCGGTGGAAAGGTATGATGCGTCCATATTAATTTTGGGCCGTTTCCTAGCGCAGGCACTAGACCTAACCACACAAGTGAGATGCCATTTTTATCGGGAGACTTGTGGGAGCTTAGAATAGTAGAACATTTGTTACTACCAATTGGATTTTGCTGCATTTGTGCCTTTCAGTTGTAATCCTGTGTATAAGAAAGATTACATTTTGAAAAATACCCTCAAATCGTACGGTATTCAGAAATGTACAAATAACCACTGCTACTAAACTCTATATCTTGTGCCCATGTCAGAAATACATAAATTTCCCTGATAACCATTTTTCAGTCTGCGTATTTTGCTATAAGAATTGGTCAATGCTTGGAACTTTAGGTAAAACCATTGTACAGTGCAGGTCAGTTGTTGGCTCTGATTACCCTAGGTTCTTGGAGAACCTACAAAACCTATATTTCCTCGCAACCAGAAGGGTCTAGCGGACATATTGGTATAATGCTTTTGTAAATCCTTCAGTGTGACAAATAAGTTGCAGATGAAAATGTTGTCACAAATGCCTTTTTTTTCCAACTCATTTTCATAATTTCTTTATTTCAACAGTTTTACTTGGTAACACCTTGAGGGATCTGCAAATATGACCCATTGTGCTTTTCAGAAATGTATAGCTTTTCTGGCTCACTCATGGGTTTCACAGTGCTTTCCACCACAAACTTGAAGTAGGCTGAAAGCACAAAAAATAGGGCAAACTAGGCTACATTTTTAGAAAAATGCTACAAAATTAGGTTTTTGATTCAGCTCTGCATGTTTCCTGAAAGCTGAAAAGATGTTGACGTCAGTACCGCAAACCTTTCATGGATGCCATTTTTAGAGGGAAAAACACACACATTTTTTTCTGGTGCAATTTTTCCCCATTTTAAAAAAAAAAAAAAAAAAAAAAAAATAGCCATATTTTGCATATTTTCTCAGTTTCCTTCCAAGGGAATCCACAAACCCTGGGTACCTTTTAGAATCCCCATGACATAGGAAAAAAAAGGACGCAAATTGGACATGGATATCTTTTGTGTACAAAATGTTATGGGGTCCTAAGTGCAAACTACCCCAAATAGCCAAAAAAGGGCTCAACACTGATTGGGGGGAGAATTGGGGGGGGGGTGTTGGGGATGGGGGGGTGCTTATTAGCAAAGGGGCTAATAGGTAAGCAGCCACTCCTGTTATCTGAGAAGGAATCCCGAAAATAGTATTTTCATGATTTACAATTGCATAACATTATCTTACACTACTCCCTTTCCATACTTTACTATATGTTCAGTTGTCCTTCTTCTTTTAAAATCATTTTTTCACCTACTTTTTTGGTGGTCTTTGATTTTACTAAAATTATGTAAATGGTGTATTTACTTTTCCAGGGCGTTTTAGCCAGCTTTCTTCATCTGTTGCTCTGTTGTCACTTTTCATTACTTTTCTTCCGTTAAGCATGGGGCAGTGGGTCAGCCCACTTCAACCTTTAGCTAACTACAT
This sequence comes from Pleurodeles waltl, assembly GCF_031143425.1. NCBI lineage: Eukaryota > Metazoa > Chordata > Amphibia > Caudata > Salamandridae > Pleurodeles > Pleurodeles waltl. The sequence continues at coordinate 1,427,556,695 of NC_090444.1, read as the reverse complement.
TATGAATGATGGCATCTTGACCCTCCACAAGCAGTTCTTTTATTTGCAAAATAGTTCACTTAAATGCCAGGGACGTTAGTGGCAAGTTGGGCTTTTGAGATCAATACAGTGTTTTTGCCTTTAGCCATTTTTTTTTTAGATTGATGAGGGTCTGGTAGCTTCACCTAAAATAAAGTTTTGCAAAATTCATGAAAAAAAAAAAATCAAAATTGACAAACGCAAATGGCTGATGGCCAGCGCAAGACGTATTGGCATTACCAATGCTTTTTTTTTGTGTCTGACCATGCCATCCAGAGGCCACTGTTCCTACACTCAGACCAAGTCAACTGACGAAGTCACAGATTCAATCCGTTTAGAACCCTCCAGTGACACCCGTTTTTGGATTAATTCCACGCTATTTTAGGGTCTTCTGAATTCATCTATTGATAACTGTCATTTTTGGCTCTTCATTCTGGACTAATTCCTCCTCTTCACATCCTTATTAATTGCTGAAAATACAACAATTATGAGTACTCTCGCCATGTTCCTTCATCCTGATGATGAACTTCAAACATAAATTGGTTGAAAAGCCATGAGGCTAAAAGAAGGATGCCTAAAGAACTTGTTTGCTGCGAATCTTTTGAATGGACGTTTCGTTCCCTGAATAATCTGCAATTATTTTTAAGTCTGTTGTTGCTATCCCTGTTCAAACACTTTTGAGCTGTTCCCATTCACCTCTGCACAGGTCACTGTTTTTGGCACCAAGCACTTATTACCTAACTAAAATTATTTTATCATTGTAATTGGGTAGATTATAGCTAAATGAAGTAATTTTTTGTTTACTTAGTCTATTTGATGTTTTTTCATTACTGACCTATTTCTGATCATGGTTTTACTTATATAGAACATAGTTTATGAATATGTTAAAATAATACCTTGCTGGAACATGGTTGCGTTTTAAAAACAACACATTGTTTGATTAGTTATCCTTCCTTACCTGTTTACTACTTCATCCTAAAATCCGTGTTGACCTAGCATGATCTGCAGCTCAATCAATCGAACAATCCATACGCTACCATATACCCTCTGCAAGCTGAAATCCTTTGTGGATCAGTCACCCAGCATCATACTATGTATCTCACCCTTTTTATCAACTCTAAACTCTAAAATGACCTCTGGTCAGCTTCTGTTGCTCCACACCATGTAACTCCACTAGTTTGCTGCTGCCCGTTGTGCTGTTCTGTGAGCTGTGCTGCTGCGAGTTTGAGGACTTCCTTCACCCGCAGGCTCCTGCCTGCGCCTCATCCCTGGTAGCCCAGTGGTGAGCCTCTATCTATCTCTGCCTTCTTTCTGCTTTTGCCTTTAATTTCTGATTTTTGCTCTTCATTCTGCTTTTTCTTCACTTCTCTCGCCCCCCCCCCCTTCTGCTGCTCCTCGCTCTTCTCGCCCCTGCAGCTCACCCCCTCTGTGTCGCACCGCCCAGCTGACCAGACCCTCCCATGTACCTGCCCTTAATGGCGGCTGCTGTGCGGGCGGCCGCAGCGAGCGTGCCAAAGGCAAGCTTGTCTCCACCTGGATTGCATCCCAGCAGCATGGAATCTGGTTCCTGCACTATTAAATGGTACAACTCCAGCACCCTCCACACCCTCAACACCGGAGGATCAACTGCCTGCCACCATGCCTCGCCCATGAACACACAGGGCCTCTTCTCCTGCAACAATTACACCTTCACCTGCCTCTGCACACAAGACACCACCCAGCACGTGCCCACCCGGACATCTCAGCTTCATACTACTCAACACCTTCTCCCTCGTCATACACGTCAGAAAGATATGGGACCTGCTCAACACTATGGCCCCAGACATCGCCTTCTTCACGGAAACCTGAATGACCCCCAGCTCAGCCCCAGACATCCCCGCCGCCATCCCCGACATCTACAGGATCATCCACAAAGACCGCATCATCCTCCACTTCCAGATTCAGAACAACCAAAACACCACCCTCCACGACACCCTCATCTACAGACCCCCAGACGCTCTTCATCGCACCCCACGCCCTCACCTCAACGGACTACATTCTCCTCGGTGACCTCAGTTTCCACCTAGACAACCTCAGTGACCAGAACACCTCTCACCCCTACTGGAGAACCTCGCAACCCTCACTCAGCAGGACACACCCCTGACCCCGTATTCTCCGACCGCAACAACATCTCTGTCTCACACATCACACACGTCCAAATTACACTGGACCGACCACCATTGCATTCACTTCTCTTTACCAAGACCACTGAACACCACCACGCCCACCACCACCACAGCCGATACTGTAGCAATGTCTCCAAAGTACAGCTCACCGAGGCCCTCCGCCACGCCTGACCACTGGACACCACAGATGCTAACGCCTTATCATGCAATCTCCACCAGTGGATCTCTGACTACACTAACTCTCTAGGCCCCCTCAGGAAACCCTCCAACAATCAAAACCACAAGAAAAACAGCTCCCACCAGACAGTGCCGCTCCGCCCAGCTGGCCCTCTTCTCCACACCAGGGATCTGTAAGTACTCAGCTGCGCAAACCTGGAACACGCTGCTTATCCACCTCAGGAAATCCACCTTGCTAATAAATTTCAGGAAGGACATCAAGACCTGGTTCTTTGGCTGATCTGCATCCTTCCCCCAGCACCTTGAGACCCTCCGGGTGATAAGCCACACTTTATAAATGCCTAATTGATTGATTAAACTTGTGGCATTTTTCAGGGGTGCCCAATGGACTCAGAAACACCTAAGACATCATCAGTGCTGGCCAGGTTTTAGTTTCTTTGCCCCCCTTAACATCCTCTTCCCAAACCACAAACCTGACCAGAAAACGAACTAGGTATTTCAGATTATACAAACTCTGCAGTTGGTACCTGGGGCACTGCAAATATTTCACCAGCTAGCTCCTTGGCTGATGTAGGTCCTAAAATACCCACTTGCAGTATCACAAATTACAATTTGATTTGGCTTTCATTCTCCCTATTAGAGAAATCAAGATAAAACCAGCCAAGCAGAAGGTTCCATATATACCAGCCACCGGACAAAGAGAAAATAAACATGCTACTGTGACAGGTACAGACGTGTCCCATTAGTAGCGAAGGCTGAACCATTTTCCCTACTCCCGCCTGTATCCTCACATATACTATGATAATATTTTCAAAACAATTTTGTCTTGCTTATAATTTCTAATATATTTGGCATAATGTTGGACAGGCCAACAAATCACATTAACCTTGAGAAAGATCATTGGTGAGTGGTTGCCACACCCTATTGTTGCACTTCATGAGCACATTGTTGCACCTTAATATGAACAAATACCAATAAAATAATTTATATCTTTGCTCCTTGAGGTGTCAACGTAATTTTTATGCAGTCACCCTTGTGATATGAACATGACAGCTGAATGTAGAGTCAGTAATTTGTTTATATTTAGGAATGACAGTAGTTATTTGTTACTGTCTGCTGGTGGTTGGGTAATGGCTTCGACTTGACTTGATTTGGGTAACACCTACTTGGTCAAAAAACACATTCCCTAAATATATGCCTACCTGTCTTTTACTAAAAATGTACTTTTACTTATTCAAGTTTAAGCCTCTCTTTCTAAGAAGCTCTAGCGCACTTTCTAGGGCTCTGCCATGTTCCTTCTCATCTGAACCATAAATTAGTATGTTGTCGTGCAAGGCATTAGTCATTAAAAAACCAGAGCTGTGGATGCAAGCCCAAACAGCATTTTTTAAAATAAAGATACTCTTTTGGTGTTATTATTCCGAGTTTGAATCACTCTAACTCTGCCTATTGATACACATTTTAAAGCTCCAAGGTACTGAAAACCTATGCACCACTCAAAATCGTACATTAGCACATTTTGTTATATGGAATCATATTGTACCCATGAGCTCTCATTCAGAAACCTGAGATCTTTTTGCATCCTTTCCTCCTAGTTTCTGTAAACTATATCAAAAGACTTCTGACTTCTTTGCTCCTCTATGTTATAATAAATCACGTTTGGGGTCCACGCTTTTGTTTTGCTTTCCCTAATGACCGAGCTGACAAAAATCTCTGGAATGCACTTCTCAGTTCAAAGAAGACATTTATTATTTCACCACGAGGTTCCAAAAAAAGAGATTAGCATGTTGACAGCACACGTTTAAAAACAGTTACAGCAATGAAAGGAAAAGATACCAAAATGATTCTCTACTGCATTGTACACAGCAAATATATGTATTTATATTATGTTATGCAAATCAAATAATGGAGTAAAAATTCATTACTGTAGGGCCTGCCAAGCTCTTCATCTTTATCATGCCAGCAAGATGATGACCCTGTTCGACTGCGAGAAAGAGATTACCACCCTCACGGGACAGATATCAGGCATCCAACGTCCAGAATCCTGATTGAGGCCACTCTGACTCTCGTTGTTGCACTGGGTCTTTTTAGATCTTAAATAACCAAAAGGAGCTTACTGGAAAAAAACTCTCATTTAGCAATTCAATTATGCTGGCTATTTTAGGTCTGCTTTGAAAATAATACTTAGGGGTTTGCCCACAATCCCCATATTTCAAGTCAAAAGAAGGCCGTTCCCTGCTGTCTAAGTACATCCTTATCACCAAAGCCCTTGGTGGGAAAAAGCACTAAAACAAGCACCGTTTACAATGTGGAAAAGTACGAAAACATTTAACATGGCAGTGTCTAATGCTACAATAAAGTCAATGATGGTGAACACTAGATAGCTAATCCAGGTGCAAAGTGGTGCAACACAAAGTCAGTGGTCAAAAACACATATTTCACTATATTCCACCCTTTGATCAATGACTATGTAAATTAGAGATTGAAAATCTAATTCTCTCATTTAAAAAAAAAAAAGCAAATCAGATATGCATTGTACATAGCAACATAATGAAATTATAAAAGCAATCACTATAAAGCAATGGAAGTGGATTAACGTATTGATCTTATAAACATTTACAACAGACACACATACAATGAAAAGACTAAAGCTTATATATTCTGATTTGGATAATAACTGATTGAATAGTGTCTCTAGGGTAGCAAGTTGGTATAGAATTAGATGAAAACATCATGAGTTCTAATCATGTAAAGGTCCACCTGTAAGGTTTGCTGGAAGATGAGTGTTCCCACACGAGAATAGTCAGCCAACTGGCAACTTTGCTTAATGAGACTGGCAGCAGTCATCAGATGATAACAAGCCATGGGTTAGTTTGAGTGAAAAATGTAATCAAACAGCTTGACAGAACATCCATTGTTTCCATGCAGAACTTTGATCTGTGAAGCACAATTAGCGCTAAATGGATCCATAGGTTTTGTACTTTAAAAGCAGCAGGAGTGTTGCACAGTGGTGATCAGTCAGGATCAAGTTGGGGGTGCGGTCCCTCCCCTGACCCCATACGCGAACGCCCAAAGGGAGACCACACAGCACACTCATGGTCAATGGCAAGTCGTAGTAAGATCACTAAGTGGCTTTTTTTCCAGGGTGTCCACATTTCTGGTGCGCCCACTTAGCCATCCCCACCAAGTCAGAATTCTGGTTGACACTTCTGCCCCTGAAATTTTGAACCAGCGTTCTAGTGAGTCAATGGGACAATGAGCATCTATGACTTTACTCTGTTCTAAACATTTCCCAAATTTCCTGCCACAACTCTTTCCTACACACATCCTTTGAATGAAAGAACCAGTTATGTGCATTCCATGTGGGGAGCCAATTGGCTAATCCATTTGCAGTGGACCAAGAATCAGTGTAAAAATGACAAATCCCAGGCAGCGCTTGCTTTAGAGCATGACACACAGTGTACAACTCTGCATATTGGCTACTTTTTCCTTCTCCTGTGGTGGTCAACAACTTTTTAATAACTGGACTGTATGACACTGCTTTCCGATGTCTTTTGGTACCCACGTATTTGAATGAACCATTAGTGAACCAAACATGTTTCCTGTCCTCGGGGGACAAAAATTCAAATGGTGCACTCCATTTCACTGGTGACTTTTACCTGTGGTACCTTCTGCACCCTCTCCTCATCCTGTACAGGGGCTTGTGACACCTGTTCATGCAGAGCTGCGGTGCCTGCCGGTCCTACTTGAGGCCTGTCTTGTATGTACCTTTTCCAGAGTATGATACTAGCCTCTTGTGCATGTCCTGTACAGTGAGATTTAGGTGAACTCATCACCCACTGCATGATTGGTATTTCAAGTCTCAGAATTACATTGTGACCTAGTGTTATTTGTTCAGTATCCACTAGAGCCCAATAACAAGCCAAAAGCCGCTAAACTGAATACAAAATTTAGTCTGTAACTGGTGAACACTAAACAGCTAATCCAGGTGCAAAGTGGTGCAACAGAAAGTCAGTGGTCAAAACACATATTTCACTACAGCTTGGAGTACTGCTATTTGTTTTAAAGGAAGACAGGACGTGGATATGTACGTACATACATACATACACATCCTAGTGGTGGTCGCCACAGGGCATTTATAGTTAGGTCAGAGTTTCCATAGGAAATGCTTTTTTTTGTTTTCCTTGTAACTTTGAGATCGATTGATATTGAGGAATTTAAATGAAACTTTCCAAAAAAAATGCTCTTTATTTGCCGAGTTTGTGCATGGAAAGTTTCAGGGTGATCGGTCAAGTGAGACCTGAGGAAAAAAGGCAGTACCAAAACGCGAAATATGCATTTTCCATAGACTTTTGTCAGGAGCGTTTTTGCAAAAAATGCTGAACGGAATTTCACCAAACCTGGCAGGAAGCTAGATCTTGGTCCTCAGATTGTGATTTGGTGGAAATCTTTTTAGTAGTTCTTGAGAAATTAAGGTTTAAAAATAATAGTATAGCTGGATGATTGGCACTGACTGACTTTCACAAGAGTCCCTCAAACCCAGTTTAAAAAAAATAGACGCTCTGTTTGGCCCAGGGTCCTTTTTTTACCTTAGACTCTTGCATGAGAAAGCGATCTGATTGGCAGAAACATTCGAAAAATGTTGCTTGCAGCTTTTACAGGATTCAGGGACGTAGTACCCTGTCCTGAAAATGTAAATAAAAAAAATATATATAAGGGTGCAGGGTTGCGCTACCCTGCCTCTCTAGGCCCTGTAGTAGGAAGCCATAGAGACCCCCTGGGGCCAAAGTTGGAAATAAAATTGTTAATTGTGGGATTCCCAAGGGATCACAAAAAAAAATGTTCGCCTACCTTCATTCAAAAAAATATGTTGGGAGGGGGCACCTGTGCCACCCCCCTTCTTTTTTATAATAACGTGATCAGGGGCATGGTGTCTCTGGGGCCTAATAAGACTCGGGAGGGGGACCATAGGGTTCCCATCCCCTTTTTATTAGAATTTAGCCCTGGGGATGGTGTCCAAATATGTGGCTGAACTCCCCCTTCCCTTAATATATATATATATGTTTTGGCCCTGGAGAATAGCATCCCCAGGACATTAAAGCCAACCCTTCACTGTGTATGCCAAAAGCTGTGCATTGCGCGGTGTTGGCAGACTGCTGAGGATTGGCCTCAGCACCTGCCAACAGGCCAAGCCCTGTGGCTTACCCCTGCTGCACATGGCCAAAGACCTACTGCAGAATGGGGTTGGCTGCCTCTGGGTAGCTGCCTTTGGGGAATTGGGCATGGGGCGAGACTGCAAGTGAGGCCCTGTGGCCAACCCCCGCCATAAACAGTGAAAGGTAATACGCACTGTTGGGTTGGCTGCCTCTTGGTGCCTTGGTCACGGAGCCGGCCGCAGGCCAAGCCTTGAGGCCAGTCCCCTGCTGCACATGGCCAAATGTAGTGTGAAGCAGGGGGTTAACTTTATGTATGACAACAAAATATTACTTTACGTAAAAAATAAAAAAAAAAGACAAAAACCCAACTAAAAATTCACTGGAAAAAACAAAGGTTAATGTAATGTTAAAGTTTGGTGAAGTGTTTACCAGTTATAGTTATCTCAAGTAACTATAACTCATGCCCTAGAGTAACTATAACTCACAGTCTCTCCATGCACTACCAATGACCCTACTTATTACATCATTCATTACATTTTCTATGACATCATTGATAATATCACTGCAATATTTGCATTGAAAATATTAATGTGGAAACTGGGCATGGCGAGAGCACAGCGTATAGTCATTTGGCATAACTCAAACTGGTGTGTGTGCATGTTTATATTTATTTATATATAAATATATTTATACATACACATTCACACATTGATAAAATCAAACATTAAAGTAACATTATAACTAGGTGAATGTCAGTGACAACATTAATATTGTGAACTGAAAAAAAAGACAGAAATTCACCAGTTAAAGTTAGCAGGGCTAACTATAACTTGCGCTCACCATGCACTGCTTATGACCCCACCTATTGCATGTTTTGTGACATAATTTATGACATCACTTACAAAGTCACTGATGGCATCATCAGTGTGTGCTAGTTTGGTTTATAATTTATATAGTGGCGGATAACTACCATATTACTTTTCTACCTAATTTTGGACAGCCTTTTTCCAGCTAATGGGTGTAACTGTTTACAAAACGTTTCTTCTTATAATATATCATAGGTGTGTAGAGATAGTGAACACATTATAAATCTTTGAATTGAAGATTAACTCTGTGTGCAGATGACTGTTGTCGACTCATGTCCTGTATGTTCTAAAGAAGTTTTTTGTTTCTGCAGAAAAACAGGGCACAAATTCTACGTAGTAGATATTGGGTATTGTAAGCAGCCTTTAAGTATTAGAATTGTTTCAGCATGACAGTTTCTACATAACATAGAATTCTGTGTGCATCAGGTACTAACCTGTGTACATGTGCTTCTTTTGTATTAGAAGATGGGCTATCTGTAAAGTGTTCACCAGAGTATGAAAGCAACAGATAGTATGATCTTTACCACTTTCAGACCTTTGTTATTTTAAGCAAATAGTGTATGTTTTGGCAAGTGTTATATAGACTCTACACTGTTCTTAGTTGATACCTTTTAAAACACTGTGGTGTATTTCCCATAGCAGTTTCACTGTCTGCAGTGTGGTACAAAGTAAACTCTCTCCATGTAGTGAACACCATTTACAGTACCCACTTTTTAAAAATGTATATCAACTTCATTTCTCAATATATGTTCAATGACTGTGAGGGGGTTTTAAACAGGTAAAGGATGTCCATAGGTTGGCATTCATTTCGGAACCGCATGGAGTATCTTGAAGAACTTGGCTTTCTCTGAACAATTATAGGCATTCTGAACACTGTTTGTAATGAGGGTTTTTCATATATCTATGGTTGATTTTTAACATGAACTAGGCTACTTTTGAAACATATGATATAGGATGAATGTTACACAGAAAATGAAAGCAGGGAGCATCTGCCTTTGAATAGATTATCATCGACACCATAAGATGTCAGTGCTATGGCAGACACATCGCTTTGAGGTGAAATCTGCGAGCTTTCCAGGCTCTTCGAGCAAGGGGAATAGAGGCCCAATAATGCAAAACAAATCCCTGTGAGGAACTTGTAGCAGCATCTGCTAGAAAGGGTCTCTGGAAAAATGTATTATAGCTAACTGCATTAATACAGCATGGGCTTTCAGCAGAGGTCTCTGGATGGGATGCACGTACATTTGGCAAATTCTGCAGCATTTGACCTGCTTCTGTATCCAAGCAGTAGATATTTTATTCTTATTGCGTTTGTAGTAATCAGTCGATAATCATGTAATCTGTAGGTTTGCAACGAAAAGTGCTTCCCTGCCCCTTTGGCCTCTCAAGTGCTAGGTCCACTTTATAGAAATAACGAAACAATTTTAAAAAATGTCCACCCACATTTACGTCCTGCTTTACAACAAAACTGAATGTTTTCAAAACCCATTTTAAAGCCTTAATGCAAAAAGTTAATAGGGTTCAGGGCATTCTATACCAGAAAATATTTAGTATGCAATAACAAAAGACTAACCCGGACCACTTATGTTAGAAAGAGGTGAAAACACCTCCCCCTCTCTTCCCAGTGCTTTGCCAGGAGCCAAGTAGATTTAGCAAGCTGAGCATCAGAAGTGGACTTGGTAGCAGCAGCCCTGCGGAGGCGTGGTGCTGGGATGATGGAAGGGGGCAGCACTACACGCTTCATGTTGTGGTTGGCACAGGAGGTGGAAGCAGCCATGGGGCAAACAGGAGCCAGCCAGCAGCACACAATTTATATATAAAAAAAAAACAAAAAAAAGAATAAAATTGGTGCTCAGCGCTAATTAAACAGCACTCCTAATATGTGGCGGGACCGGTCAGCCATTTAAAAATAAAAATAATAATAATAAAGTAGTCCTGAAACAATGGATACAAAACGGCTGCTGCTTAGGTTTACAGTACTTGGCTGGTGCGTTCAGGGAGAGCAGAACACCGAAAGAGGCATGACCTATGCATGCCCTTGTCAAATTGGGAGAATGAAAAATGGAGCGACGATGGTGCTAGCAAATGGGAAGTCTGTGGGCGGGCTCTAAGCCAATGAAGTAGGTACAGCATGTCTCTGCGCGTGCCATTTAGAACCAAGACCCAAAAAACACTTCCCCTCTGCATGGTGCTGAATATTCTGTCAGCAATTCTGTGGACCAAAATGGCAGTGACATTTTGTTTTTCTTTTTATTACTCACCCAGGGGTTGTGGGGGAGACGGAGTACTCAACATGATCCTATGGTTGTAAATTACTGCCAAAAGATGAAGATTTTGCTGTTGTATTTCAAACGCAAAGCATTTATACGAGCAATGCAACATGGTTTCTTAACGTAACAGGGCCACTGTTTTTGTGTATCAGACCTTTCATCTTGTTTCTTATAATTGAGTAGTTCCAGTCCTCCACTTTTCAATCGCTTGTGTAAACGTCTGTCTTTGGTAAAGCCCTTCATGTCAAGGTCAGCGCCTTATAAAAAAAGCCTCAATAAAAACAAGCATTTGCCATGCCAGGGGTCTTTGCTCGAGTTACAGCTATTAGCATTGTAAACTCCTAAATGACTTTTCTTGCTACGAAAATTCAAAATGAAAAGTACTACAGTTTCACATAAGCTAGCCGATTCGAACCACCGCAGCATCGGCTTGAAGAAGCATACAAAAGGAAAAAGAAGTTTGTTCGCAGTCAAATGTATCGGCAAAAGTGCAATTAGCCATGTAACGGGCGATGTCCAAGGCGGTAACTAAACCGCCGCAAGGAGGTACTAACATAAAGCATTTACCAATGAACTTAAAGGATTTTTTAAGTGCAAGTCCATGAATGAATGATAGTGATGGGCGTGCGGTGGGCGTGGTAACAAGATACATACCAACATGTCGGAAAAGCAGCACTTGAGCGTTGCTTTGCTCGATCTGAAAAGAAGTAGCCTGGAGAGTAATGACCAATAATTGCCAGCCTCTCTGGTAAGTCTTGTCCTGTAAAAGTGCTGGTGGCATCAGTCCATTCGTAGCAGATTAGCATTTCACTGAAAACGCTGTCGCATTTGGCACATGTTGCAGAGGCAGCAGAAAAACAAAATATGTGAGTGGTTTGGAAACCTATCATAGCACGGTGCGGCGTGAGGATTCCACATGAATGCTGTGCTGAGCGATCACCAGTGGATTCCATGAATCCAGGCATCCCTTCTATCATCTTGTTTTGTTGTAGTCCCTGAGCTGAGTACACCCAGTCCCACCTGTCTTTCTTCAAGTGTTTAGTTAACACCATAAAAAATATATTTTAAAATTATAACAAATAATAATCTTATGGAATATAACGGTTAGGGAAGTGTTTGGATTTCAGGGTGCTGTTTCTGAACAATATGAAGTCCAGAAACACTAATCTTTGTACTCTGAAATTGCATTCAATATAAAATATATTTTAAAATTATAACAAATAATAATCTTGTGGAATATAACGGTTAGGGAAGTGTTTGGATTTCAGGGTGCTGTTTTTGAACAATATGAATTCCAGAAACACTAATCTTTGTACTCTGAAATTGTAATCAAAAACACATCATTAACAGAAAAGGTGTCCCACCACCCCTGCCTAATATGTATATACACCTTCTGTTATTATAGTAATCTGAACACATCGGATATGGGTCTGGGAAATATTACACCTTTAAGGATGATTGATTGATATACGGAAATACCAGTAATTAATTTACATCCTTCCACTGCTTGCGTTTTGCGTACAGTTGGGAAGGGGTGTCGTACTTGTAATGCAGTTACCAAGATTCTACAGACTCCCATTTGATTTTTCATTCTCCAGTTAAACTCATTTTTCTGTGGTTGCTCTTGAGATAGTCATTTGTCAAAGTTTTCCTTGAAATAGCATTCTTTTGTTTGCCTTTTTAGCTATTTTCGCCATTCTTCCTTCTCCCCCTGATATTTTGCATATCCAGTCTCTTGTTCGCTAAATCCCTCCATTGTGGTCCTTCCTCTGAGTTCACGGGGGTGTTCTGGTCGCTTTCCATTAGATTTTACCGTTAACACCAATTTCTCTTTTAATTCTGTTTTTTCTGAGTTGTCAGATTTCCATTTCTTCTCTCAGGTCCCCCCAAATGACTTTCCGTTCCGTATGGTTACAGACCACAATGTCTTGTTGTCTAATCTTATGTGTTTTTTCACACAGGAGTTGTTATTCCTTTCTTCTGACTCCCTGTCTGTCATTTCTGCTAACTGTTCCCTGACTGCTGCCCTAGTATTGCTTTCCCATCTTGGTCACTTGGTCCCTGTAGTCCCTGCCTTTCTGTTCCTTCTGCATTTAGTTTTCACTGGCATCGCCTTTGGCCAGATCAGGAGACGAACCCCTTTGTGTCCACCTGCTAACAGTACTTCCAGGACCCATATGGAGCCCTCCATGCTCCTTTATTATAATCCTACTGCAAGCTGCTATGCATCCTGGAATCGTGCCCCAGTTTTCCCTTCTTTCAGGCACTTGGGGATTAAGGCTGGTTGCCCAGTTTGATTGCAGCATAGTAAAATCCTTCATTTGAAAAGCATATCCAGACGCGCTGCAAGTTTATGTGAAACAATGTGCCTTCTGAATGTTGAAGGTAGTGTTTCTCTGAGCGCACCTGCTTAGTATATGGAACATTTGCTTACCTCATACTGCCCAGCGTTCTTATTCTTTCATATGTGTACTTTATTTTCAGAAGTTCTGGACACAGTTAAGGTGACTTGAAAGCAGCACTGTATTTTATCCTTCTTAACATACAGGGTTGCTGTAAGTAAATAGAGTGCTTTTTTCCTAGGTGAGGCAAAAGAGAACACGTGCCTAAGATTTGTTTTACTTTACAAACAGACCTGATGTTAGTTATATATATTTATATATTTATATATATATGTATATTATATATCCTGTATGTTTATGACTGTTTGCATCGATTTCCGACTTTTTAAGGTTTCACAAACATTCCCAAGAATACGCATTTACATAAATCCTCCATCCAATTATCCACGTGGATTGTCTTCGGCTGTACAACTCAGCTGTAACTACCCCCATATCCCGATTCGTTTATTCGGGATCTCAGGTTGTGCTTTCAGATCGTTTTTTCACTCCTTAAATCTGTTTAGGCGTGCTAAACGTAGTTAAGACTCTGTACTTAAGTTTCGTATAGGCAGCGCCACATGAAGGATTGGGGAGAACCAAATTATGCGACTGGGTTATCCAAATTATGTGGAACGAAAATACAAATTAAGTGGTGTAATATACACATTTGTGGTAGTATTACTTCATTATGTTGTCCTTTCTTACATATATTAAAATATCTTGTCAAAAGTTACACCTAATTAGCATTAGTTTACCATCTAATTAACGCAGTCAGCGTCTAAAAGATGACCAGTTGATCTTTACAAAAGGGTTTCAATTGAGGAGCAAGATATATGGTAGCATGTTTTAGTAATTTTGATCCATTTATCTAGAAAAGTGCTTGTGGTCAAATATGCAAATCATGCAATAGATGGATTATGTGACAAGTGCAGCAAAGCCATAAACATGGATACCTCCGTAGGCGCAATAATTCCAGTGGCCTTGTGTATAGATCTGTGCCATTCAGCAGTGTGTACACTAATGTTGTGCTTTACTCAGTTCCGTGTTCTGTTAAATATTCCATTCACTGTGATATGCAGTTTTCCAGATTTCGATAATTCCTAACCATCTTTGTAAAATTTTAGTGCTTGAATTATGAAGCCATAAGAAAAATAAATATGGCCACAGCTGTGCAGATTATATATGATGCGAGTTACTAAGAGTCTCTGTGGAATAAAATGTAAAGCTTCCAGTCCACTCTGATAGCTACTGGTTCCTGGATTTGTCTCGGAACACTCATTGCAGGGCATGTACTAGCCCAACGGCTGAGCATTGTGTTGTGTTCGTTGAAAAATTCCGCACCCTTCTTGGACAGGGAGGTCTGCCGATTATCCAGTCTTGTAAAGTTTTGTCTGCTGTTTTAACTTAGTTTGTCTGGGCACACCTCTGATGCAAGAAAGGCAAATAGTTTTATTCTCTTTACAATATTTTTGTTTGTTAAACATTCCCTATACTGTTTGCGACTATTGTCACACTTCATTATCTCAGACTTGGGATATCAAGGCTGTCTCTCATGTCATATAACTATTACATGGTCAGACCAGTAAGGTTTGAGCATTGCAGTTTTAAATAGCAGACATATACATCAGGCACATAAAATGTACAGACCTAAGGATTAGACTGCCCTTGTATAAAGTGGGCCACAGTCTTAATGCTCTTTGTTCCTTTACCAAAGCAACTTGAGGCTACCTTTAGAGTTTATGCAAGTCTTAATGTATCATTGTGCAGTCTCTTGTCATCTTTATCGTATTTATGGTCAGTTAGGAGAAGGTGCTCAACTTTGGAAATGACAGGCCCTTCAGATGTAATCTGGAAGTATATTTTTTTTTTGCTAAAGACTTTTTTTATTTTGCAAAGAGAAAAGAAAAGGGTAAATACAATGGTACAAACATAGAACAAGATGCCAACGTGCATCTAACAACAGCCGAGCCCATGCTCCCAGACAGTACAATATGATTGGTGGCTATACTTTGTTTAATCTAAGGACCTGCGGCAGCCTCCCACTTCCCCCATATCTTATCATATTTGTTTGGACAGCCTCTGGCCTCATATACAAGTTTTTCATTCTGCGCACACCAGTCTACCCCTCTTCTCCATTTAGTCAGTGTTGGGGCACCTATAGCCTTCCAGCCCGCCACAATATCCCTCTTGGCTACCAGGCACGCCACCCCAAGGAAAACTCGGTCCGGTCTCCTCAACCCAGTGTCGCCCATGATCCCCAGAAGGAGGGGCAGAGGTCTCCTCTCTATGTCTTCCTGTAGGACCTCGGAGATTTCCTGCAAAACAGCTTCCCAGTATGTCACTATGACTGGACAGGTCCATACCATGTGGAAAAAGTCGTCTGTGGGGTTTCTGCAGCGAGGGCATTCCGCTGTGGGGCGTAAGCCCGCTCTGTGTAGTTTGATGGGAGTGAGATAGGCTGTGTGAAGGTAATATGCTTGTATCAATCGAAGGCGTGTGGCCATCGCTAGGGCTCGTGGGGCCATCAATGCTTCGTCCCAGTCCATCCCCTCCATGGGGCCCGCCCATCCCTCCCACCTTCGGCGGAGCTCCCCCAGAGAAGCCGGGGTGCCGGCGACCAGGGCACGGTATATCTGGGAAACACCTCCCTTACCCAGGTCCCCCATCAGCACCCTGGCCTCCATAGGACTATGCTCGGGTATGTCTTCTCCCATATGGACATGTGCTAGTAGGGCGTGTCGGAGCTGGAGATATCTGTGGAACTGTGTCTTATTCAGGGAGAAATTTTTTTGGAGATCCTCAAAGGATCGCATATACGACCCTCTCCAGACGTCCCCCAGAGTAGAGATACCTATATTGTCCCAGTTTCGAAAACCCTCCAAGCCCGCCACCTGCGCCAAGTATCTCCCATGCCATAGTAGGGTCTTTTGGGTGAGACGCCCCTGCCACCCCGTCAACCTCTGAGCAGTCCGCCATCCCTGTAAAATCACCTTAGTTACGTCCTGGACGTCTTGAGAGATTGGACCTCCGTAGAGGGTGCCAAAGATCCGAGGGTAGCCCATGGACTGAAGTTCCAACCGGTATGCCGGGTCTGACCACCCACCCCCCACCCAGTCGTTAATTACAAGCAGCTGCGTCGCAAGATAGTAAAAGTGGACATTGGACATGCCTAAGCCCCCCTCGTGTACATCTCTTTGGCAAGTTTTGAGCGCCAGTCGTGAGCGAGCTCCGCTCCATATAAATTGGCGCGCCAGTGAATCCATTTCCCTAAACCATTTTATGGGTATAGGGAACGGAAAATTTTGCAATAAGTAGAGGAGCCTAGGGAGGATCATCATCTTGTAGAGCGCTATTTTGCCGAGCAAATTAAGGGGGAGGGTCTTCCAGCGCAGAAGATCAATCTTGATTTTCCTAGTTAACGGCGTAATGTTGAGTTCCCATGACAAATCGGGGAGGAGTGAGATGTGTATTCCCAAGTACTTAAAACTGTTTCTTCGTACTGGGATGTTTCGCTGCCAGTCCACACAGTCCCTAGAGCTGTGCAGGGGGACCAATAGGGACTTGGTGGGATTTAGGATCAATCCCGAGGCCTCCGCAAAGAGGCCTAGGATTTCCAGTACGCAGGGGCCGCTTTTGGCCGGGTTGGAAATATATAGGAGGACATCATCTGCGTATAACACCACGCGATCCTCTAAGCAGGTGGGCCAGGACCAGCCCTCGATCAATGGGTCTCCTCGGAGTATTATCGCTAAGGGTTCTATTATCAATGCGAAGAGCAGGGGAGATAGTGGGCATCTCTGTCGGGTTCCACGGCCAATGGGGAATGGATCGGAAACCACCCCGTTCACCTGAACTCGGGCTGTCGGCCTGGAATATAGGAGTCTCACTAGGCTTCGAAATTTGGGGCCGAGCCCGTTTCTTTGCAGAACCTGTTCGAGGTAAGACCAGTCCACCGTATCAAAGGCTTTCTCGAAATCGAGTAGGAGTGGTGCCAAGGGTTTGTGTGACAGGGTCTTGTGGTGGGCCAGGGCCAGATGTAGCCGCCTGATGCAGTGTCTGGTGCTGCGGGTGGGCATAAAGCCACATTGGTCAGGATGCACCAGAGTGGGCATTACTGTTTTCAATCTAGAGGCAAGGATCGAGGAGAGCACCTTGACCTCAGTGTTTAAGAGTGAGATGGGCCGGTACGCCGAACAGTGTTGTGATGGTGGTTGGGTTTTGGGGATCACTACAATCGTGGCTTGATCGATCCCAACAGGGAAGCGTCCCAGTCTCTCAGCCTCCTCGTACATGTTAAGAAGGTGTGGACCCAGAATGTCACTGCATTTCTTGTATAACTCTGCTGGGAACCCGTCCGGGCCAGGGGTCTTACCCGATGCCAGGCTGGAGATCGCGTTGGTGATTTCTTCGAGGCTAATAGTTTCGTCCAGCCTGTCTCTTGTCTCCGAGGGGACCCTAGGAAGGGTAATGTCGTTTAGAAGGGGAGCATCTCTCTCAATGATCGGGCGGGGGTGCCTCGCATATAGGCTGGCATAATATGAGGCAAAACTCTGCGCAATATCAATAGGTGTTTTGGTGAGGGTGCCCGAGGCATCTAAAATCTCTGGGATAACTCTGTTGGCCAGTGGACGGGTGGCCAACCAATGCAAGAGCTTCCCATTTTTGTCTCCCCAGCCATATATTCGGCAGTGGAAGCTCTCCAGATATGTTTAGCCGATTCTAGTATTATGTGTTTGATTTCGCCTCTGACTAAGGTCAGTTGTCTCAAGGTAGAGGCAGACGGCAAGGTCGCTTGTTGGCACTCCAGCCTTAAGGCCTTGGCCTCCAGCTTGGAGACCTGAGAATTTCGATCCCTTTCGCGGGAACGGAGGAGGTATTTAGTTTGCCCTCTAAGGGTGGCCTTACATGCTGCCCATAGTGTTCCCGGAGACTGGACTGATCCCGTATTCAGATCAAAGTATTGGGTAAGGTGAGTCGTGACCTCGTGGGCATAGTCTTCGTCCTGCAAATACCAGGCATTCAGTCGCCACACCGGGCGCCTGGAGAGGTCTGTTCCGCCCAAACGAACACGTACTGGAGCATGATCTGAGACTCCACGAGGGAGTATCTCTGCCCCCGTAACGCTCGGGAGGTCCGTGGCGGGCATGAATATAAGATCTATTCTGGATTGCGTTTGGTGGGCAGCTGATGTGTGCGTGTATTGCCGCTCCCTGGGGTGCCAGGTTCTCCATACGTCACATAGGCCTAGGCTCTCGGTCCAGCTGTTGAGGGCCGAAGCCCTATTGGATCTACTAGCAGTGGCCCCGCCAGACACATCCAGGGTGGGGTCGAGAACGGCATTGAAGTCTCCTCCCAACAGGGTGGCCCCCTGGGGGAGCTCCGCCGCCACGCGTCGGAGCGAGAGTAGGAAGGGGTCCAGTCTCGCCGGAGGGGCGTACACACAGACAAGGTTTATTGGCGACCCATGGAGCGTCCCCGTGGCCACTACGAATCTGCCCTGTGGATCGGATTGTGTGCCTGTAATCACCATGGGTAGGGAGCGGTGGAGTAGGATGGCCACACCCCTGGAGCCTCTAGAGAAGCCCGCATGGTATATTCTATCATAACCTCCGCGCATAAGCATGGGGCACCTAGTCCCCAGGAGGTGAGTTTCTTGCAAAAAAACCACTGAGGGTGAATATCTGCAAAGAGTGCTAAATACTGCTGACCTTTTGATCTTGTCTAGCAGGCCATTTACGTTCCAGGAGAGGACCTGTGTCAGTGCATGCCAATCGTGGATTGCAAGAGTATTGTACCAAATTGAGTGTCTGGTTGTGGATCTAGGGACGGCTGTTTTGAACTTAACAGTGAGATATTAAAATAACAAACGAGATTAAGCGACTCGTTACGCTTTAAACTGGTTTCAAACCCCCCCCCCCCCTAACTGCCCGCCTCCCCATACTCCCACCCCGGAAGCATCTGTCGCCCACATACCCAACCAGAACCAGATAGCCAGAGTGACTATCATTGAGGTGGAGTGGTGGACCCCTCCATTTAACCGGATCAACTGCAATTAGCGGCCGTGTGCCGAGGTAAGGTGCTGTACGTCAGAGGGGCACAGCGTGACCAACGATGGTCCCCTAGGGGCCCGCGTCTTAAAGGTTGAACAACCCGGGTCGCCCCCCGGGGGTCCCCCAGCAGGGGTTAAGTATGTTTCATTTTCAGTATTAATCAAGTGCCGGGGACTGGCTCAAGCGTCCGTCGTCCATCGCCTGGGCCGAGGCCCGAGGCTCGGGAGGGTCCGCACTTCCCTCAGTCTGTGAGTCTAAGTTCTGGGCCGTCTCATTGTCCTCCAGAGTGTCTGGATCTTTTCCTTTTATCCCCCCCCTCCGGGACCTGGTACGTCTCTGGCTCCTCCGGGGCCCCTCCGGGAGGGGGGGTCCCATCCGGGAGATCTTTTCAGTAGGACCCGGGGGGCCCCTCCGAGCTCCGACGCCCTCCTCTGTCAGCCAGTCCCATGCCTCTTCAGGTGTTTCAAAAAAATTAGCTTTCCCGGCCAAGAGGACTTTGAGTCTTGCAGGGAAGAGGAGCATGTAAGAGAGCTGCATTGCTTTAAGCTTTTGTTTAACCTGCTCATACGAACGACGGCGAGTCTGGACCTCACGGGTGTAGTCCGGGAAGATTAGGATCCTGTGGTTTTCCCAGTGGAGGTCTTCCAGACGCCTAGCCTCCTTGAGGATGCTATCTCTGTCTTTAAAGTTGAGGAAGCGAGCAATCATTGGGCGTTTTGGGCCGCCCGGAGGGGGACGAGGGGCAAGTGCCCTGTGGGCTCGCTCAACCACAAACCAGGGCGAGAGGGACTGTTCCGGCATCCAGGTCTTGATCCAATTTTCTAGGAATTCGGAGGCCCCGCCGTCCTCTATGCCCTCTGGAAAACCAATGAAGCGCAGGTTGTTGCGTCTTGACCGGTTCTCCGCGTCCTCAGCGCGGCGGTGCAACTCTCCGGATCGAGTCATCAGCTGGGTTACCTTGGCTTTAAGGTCGGATAGGTCGCTTTCAGTCTGGGAGACTCTGGCCTCGACCTCAGTGATCCGGTTCACTGCGTTTCTGAGGTCCTGCCTAACAAGGCCCACATCCTCCCGTACTTCCCCGATTTTGGTCTCTACAGCGGATTGCGAAGTTTGGATGGCCTGGAGGATGGCGCTCACTCCGTCCGGCGCCGGGCCCCCACTAGCCGTGTCCCCCTCTCCCCGCTGTCCTGTCGGTGTCGTGAACTGGTCGATCTTTTGCTGAGAGGGTGGAGGTTGTTTGTTCGCCTTGTCTCTCCCCATCGTGACGCAGGGGGGGGGGAGTCGGACAGGTTAAGTCTTGCCGTGTTTTGATTTAAATCTTGGGCCTTGGTTCACTTGTTATGATTGGGTATCCACGGGGTGGCTCGGATCCAGTCTCCCTGGATGTCGCAGTGTCCCAGGTTCACGGCCTGTTTTTTGTTGCGTTGGTGGTCGGGCCATTCAGGTCAGCGGCCTCGTCGGGGAGGGTGAGATTGGCCCGCCGGCCCGCTTGTCGATAGCTGCTTGAAGAATATGTGGGGTCACCTCTGATCCCCCGAACGACTCAGGCATGCCACACGCTCCCGGCCCCCACCCCAAGACAATCAAGGCACCAGGGTGGAGGGAGGGAATGGGAGCCGCGGGTGGGCATCCTCCATACCACTGTCACGCTGTTCCTCCTCGTGCCAACAGCGTCCCGCCTCCCTTCAGTGGGGTTCCGTGGGTCCTCTCCACCGACAGTTCAGCTGGGCGTCCGGAGGCAGTCCCGCCGGCGTAGGGCCCCTCTTCTTGGGCCAGGGCGGCGTTGCCTCCTCCAATCCGTGGGACTTCGCGCCCCAGTGCTCTCCAGGGTTCCCGGTGCGTCCCCCGTCCGGCGGGTCACCGCGGAGCCTCCCCGTCGATCGTCTCTGTGTGGGCACCCCGGGGCCGCCCTCTCGGCGCAGGGCCTCTCCCCCGAGCCGTCGTCGTCCCCTCAGTCCGCGGGGTTCCGCGTGTGGGGCGCGGTCCCAATGCCCTCCCGGACCCCCGGCGCACTTCCAGTCCGACGGGGCCCCGCTGTTCCCCCACTCCGGTGCCTCCGCGCGGGCACCCAGGGGCGGCCCCGCTAACGTAGGGCCTTTTTCTCGGGCCGGGACAGGGCCGTCTCTTCCGTCCACGGGGCTCCACACGCGGAGCACGACCCAGCACTCTCCAGGGCCCGCAGGGCGCCCCCAGGCCGGCGCTGCGGCGTCAGCGAGGGCAACAGCGTCGGAGCCGAATCAGCCACGGAGACCCCGTCCCAGCCGCCATTTTGTTTTTTCTTTCCCCTCGGAGCCAGTCGGGCCGCGGCGGCAGATCGGAGCCTGCCTTTCGCCTCCGCTCACCTCCACCGGCTCCTCGGGATCCAGGGATCACGGGGAGAGTCGAAGCGGCATCCCTCGCTCGGCAAAACCGCATTGGCTATGGGCGGATGACGGAGGGGTCCAGAGCACTCTCAGAGTGCAACCGCCATCTTGACGCCCGAAGCCACACCCCCTGGAAGTATATTTTTAAGTGCCAATTTTGATTAGGCATTTACGGTCTCGCACTTCACCTCTCTTACTTGTCACTAATGTGGACCCTTGTTTTTCCCACCACTTGGCATCCAAAGCCAAAGGTATCTCTGAGCTACTAGAATATCTGGTGTGTTAGTGTATAGATAGTAAGTGAGGATTATACCTGTCTATATCTGTGGGAAAACAGGGCTGATTGCAGAGGCCCCCTAACTTTTTGCCCCCATTTTCCACTTTATGCTGGTGTTTTCCTGACTCTGATGGTGCCCTGGGTACTGCTAACCAGTCCCAGGGCCTGTGCTCTGTGTAAAATGGATATGCAAATTAGGCTAATTATAATTGGCTAAGTTAACCTACCTATAAGTCCCTAGTATATGGTAGGGCATGTAGGTTTAGGGACCACAGCATAGGTGGTGCACACCTAGGTGCATTGCTGAGGTGCCCAGTGTCATTTTAAAAGCAAGCCTGCCTTGCTGGCTGCTTTTAAATTAAAGTTATATGCAAATTCGACTTTGGAATTAAAGGTACTTCCAAAGTCTTAAACTACCTTATTTTTACATATAAGTCACCCCTAAGATGTGCCCTATGTGCCCCTAGGGCTGGGTGCCATGTAACTATAAGCAGGGACTTTATAAAAATAGATTTATAAGCCCTGGTGAGGTAAAAACAGCCAAATTCGTTTTTCCCTCATGGAAGTAAATGGCCTTCATAGGCTAGAATGGGCAGACTTTATTTTAAATTTTAAAGTCTCCTTAAATGTTACATACCAAGAATTTGGTATCAAATTGATTGTTGTAATAAATCCCACAACTTCAAGTTAATATAACTTGTCCAGGTAAAAAGTTTAGACTTTACCTAAAAAGTTGCCAATTTCAGCTCTGCATTGTTTTTGCTGCTGTGCTCTGATTGGCCAGCCTGCAGCAGCTTCTGCCAGGCTGCCTTGATGAGGTGTGAAGTGGCCAGGCTTCACACAAAGGAATGTGCTTGGGGGAGAGAATCTCCCCTCAGCAGATGGTGAGGCAGGAAGGGGGAGGGCGGCCAAACTGGTCTTCAAAGGCAGAGAAGGACATTTGGAGCACCCAACAACACCCCCACATCCTGCAACCCCAGACAACTAGGTGCCCCCTTGATTAGATTAGGAGAGGGCAGGAGAGGGGTGTGTTTATGATTTTTAGCCACACCAGTGGGTGGGCTCAGCCAGATGTAACCTCCAAAAATCAGATTCAGCCATGTTGGATTTTTGGAGACTGTTGCCTTTTGGGATGGATTTTTGCCACACTTCCCAGGAAGTGGCCATCACAGGGGGACGACCCTGTACCTGATTGGAGGATCAGGACCCCCCTGCTTTTCACCCAGGAGCAAGGATAAAACTGGCAGACCTGACCCCACACCTCAGATCCCCTCCAGAATTCAACAAGAAAGGAACTAAAGAAGAAGAAGGACTGCCCTGCTGGACCCCTGGCCTGCACCTGGACCCTGCACTCAGAAGGACTGCACCAGCTGCACACTTGGGCTTCACCACAAGAAGGACTTTGCCTGGCTTCAACTGGTTCAAGGAGGGACTCCCTGTTTGCTACAGGTGAAAAATTGCTAAACCAGAGTCCCCTGCACCAACTCCTGAAGAAAGCGACCAGCTGACCACTGTCCAGTGGCCAAAAAGGAGTTTGCGCCAGGTGCATTCTGGGAGTTGAAAATCCGCACCCCCCAAGGACCATCACAGAACTTCTGGACCCTTGGGGTGAGCTATGGACCCCAAAAGAACCTTAAAAGAACATCTGGGTGAAGCCCCAGAAGTTTGGAAAAGATTTGAGAATTTTTGGAAAAAAGCTCCAGAGAGGGACCGACCCGCCGCGGAAATTCTAGCCGGCTTGCCTCAACCGCGACCCAGCCTGACTTCGTGGTTCGTCCCGGTAAAGAAAAACATCCAAAAAAGAGACTAAGTCCGAACGTAAAAAGTTGACCGGGACCTCCCAGCCATCGTATCCGAGAAGGGCTCCATGGACGTCGGATCAAGATCCAGGTTTACCCCGGTCGAAGGATTTTCATCTCGAAAAAACGACTAAGTCCGAAGGTAAAAGTCTCCACCGAGGAAACCCACATCGCGTATCCGGACAAGGGCTCCAGGAGGTCGGATTCAACTGGCAGGTTCGTCCCGGTGAAGAAAAACCTCAAAATAAAGACTAAGTCAGAAGGTAACTTTTTAACCGAGGCCTCCCGCGACCTGTAGCCGAGCAGGGCTCCATCGCGGTCGGCCTGAAAGTTTGACTTTGCCCCGGTCGAGGTGCAACCAGATGACCCGATTGGCGCTTTTTGTTTCTAAGCGCTAGAAAAGTAATAATTCTTTAAAAATTCATATCTCCGGTTCCCCTGAACCGATTTTAATCGTTTTTGTGTCATTTTAAAGATAAAAATATAAACTATTTTTATAAATTGGTTTTGGATTTTTAAACTGTTTCCTGTGTTTTATTTAATTACTGTTTTGTGATATTTGAATGCTTTACACTTTGTCTCCTAAGTTAAGCCTTGATGCTCGATGCCAAGCTACCAAGGGTTGAGCTGGGATTAATTTACTGAGACCCAACTGTACCTATGTGGAGGTTAGTGGCTTGTTGCTAGGTGTAGGTACCTACCTGCCCTACCAATAACCCATTTTCCAACAATATCCAAGGAGATTCTGAATAGAGAAGCACCTCCCTGCCCCCGCCACAGCAGCCTGGGTTTGGTGATTAGCTCTGTGGCTCCCTGGCAACCTGACCCTTCCTCTCACACCTGCATTGGCCCTTTAAGTTTGTGGAGGTAACCCCAAGACGGTCACCTCCATTTTGTGAGCCCATCTTCTCTGCTCCCTGAACAACCCAGTGAGCATGAGTCAAAGAAGATAGGAAGATAACAGACTTTCTGTGTATTCTTGTAATGTTTTTTTCCTTACCTGTCTGTTTACATTTGGCACCCTGTTTTTCTGCAAACTTTGTGCCTTTAAACTGTTGTTTGTGTTCTACCCATGACTGTATGAATTTCCCTCCTGGTTTTTCACAGAGGCTGCAATAAGTATCACCTCAGTGGCTAACCAGAGTGTGTTTAGGAGACTGCTTAATCTACTCTGTGATTTAAGCTGTGCTTGGCAAGTGTATGCAGCCCACGTTTTTGTCTTCAAAAAGTGATTTGTTTTAGTGCGTGAAAAGCAGTATTTGACTGGTTTCAAAATGGTCCCTTACCTGAAAAGTAGAATCTGCTAGCTAGGAAGTGTGGATTGTATCTGTCTGGATCCAAGGAGATTTTGAATAGAGTAGCACCTCCCTGCCACAGCAGCCTGGGCTTAAGATCACTTGTCCCTTATATAAGTTTCTATTGGTTGCTGCATCTGTTGCTGTAATAATTTTCTAGGGCTATTATTTCTACTGGATTAAGGGCTCAGGGTTTGCATTGCGATTGGCTGTTTGGAATAGGATTCGGATGGGATACTAGGGCTAGGGTTTCCACTGGACAAAGGGTTTAGGTTTACAGTTCTGATTGGCTGTCAGGGCTAGGGTTCTGATTGGCTACTAGGGCTAGGGTTTCCACTGGGCTAAGGGTTTCGGGTTACAGTTCTCTTTGGCTGTCAGGGCTCAGATTCTGATTGGCCACTAGGGTTAGGGTTTACACTGGACTAAGGTTTTAGGGTTACAGTTCTGATTGGCTTTCAGGGCAAAGGTACTGATTGGTTAGTGGGACTAGGGTTCCTTATGAACTCAGGCCTTTGATTGTTACTGGCTGTTAGGGCTAGGGTTGTGATTGGTTGATAGGGCCAGGTCTCCCACTGGCTCTAGGGTTGGGATTCTGATTAGTTAGGGTTCCATTGGCAAATAGAGGTATTTAAGCCTAGGGTTCAGGGTGTTTCAGTCCGTGTGTCGAGGCAAAGGGCAGAGAGGACTAGGGCAGTTGCCTGGTCAGGTCGGGCCTTGGGCCAGAAATGCTGCCCAATTCCGCCTTTGCCAATTACCACCTCAAGCCCTACACATCCTCCAACATCGAAGCACAATATCAGTAAAGGTATTGTACAAATGCTCCACAGACAAACCTCACACAGATTCCGATGTCCCAACAACCACTACAAAACCCCACAAACCACACCTGTACACAATTCTGTCACAACTACAACAATATGGCAACTTCATTCTCTCATGAAACACAACTCTGTCCTATACCACTAACACATGCACATATCACCTAAACAACACAAAGCCACATTGTACATACCTTGAATGCATCCAGAAACATCCCCCCTAGTTCATACAAAATACCAGCTCTATCCTCTACTTGCCCCTAATAGACCCTTTTTATCATATTAAAACCTATACTTCGCCTCTCTTCACACCATCCAACACCCTCCTCTTCTATTTACCAATTATACACATACAGTCCACTCAACTCCACCAAACATATTACCTCTTCTAGTGATCAAATCTAACACTAACACTCATAACTCTTGTCCATCTCTTCTTAAACACCACATACAGTCTTCTCCAAAGCACATCACCACCCTCTGTACTATTCAAATACCACTCACCAGCAGTAACTCGCATACACATCCTTCACAGAAAACTACATTTAGATCTCCTCTCACTACTCCAAAAAAACAAAACACAACACACACCAGCACAGCAAAATCACATACTTTCATATTTTCCATCACACCCACTCCCACCCTCATGACACCACAATAATACAAATCCTAAACCAACTTTACTCCAAAATTCAGTCTTCACCAACATTTACCACAAGCACCCCAGCACAACATTCATTCACCCGCCTCTTATCCATTGCACAATTTAGAGCCTTAGAATATGACCCACATGCTCCACCACCACTATTCACCCATACTCCTTCCATCCTAAACAGACTCAAACAAAATAAACAGCATGCCACTCATCACAATTTCAAATCCCCATGTCTATACAGAACAAGGTTACTCTACAAAAAGAACACAACTCACCATATCACTCGCAAATACCATCTCCACCACCAACACACACAGACCCAACAAAATGCCTTTTAAGCCTGCTGAATGAGGAACACAATATAGAAAAGCATCATTATTATAACCCTCATACAGTTAATATCATCTCTAATGACACACCTGCTATAAGTTCAAAATATACTGATCTCTCTTCTACAAAACAAAATTACACCACCATCAATATGCAGTCTCTGAACTGCCTACTCATTAATGCTCCATCACTCTCTCAAAACAAGCACCAAGGGCGTGGCCAAGATGGCAGACTCGTAAGGTGTGTTTTTGGACCATTTCCCTCGTCACCTGTGGCTGGATGGTCCCCCCCCTCCACATCTGATGCACTGAGCAAAGCTGCCCGTAATGCTGCTAAAGACCCTAGGCCTCGACTGGGAGAGAAAGAACCGAGAGCTGACGCCCAAGTGCACGACAAGAGAAGAGACTTGGCCTGCGGCAGAGTGGGCTGCTTGATTGCGGAGAAAGAGGACTGGGGCTCCTGTCTCCGACGGCCTGAGTGTTGCAGATCGGAGTTGTTGCTTGCACTGCTGAGAGAGGAGGGACCTCAGGAGGACCCACTAAGACCCAGCAGAGTCTGGGTCACTGGAGACGATCAGAGGAGACAGTTGAGACTGTCAGGTAGAGACGGGAGAAGGAGGAGGGAGAACAGGCCTGGGCTGCGCAGAAGAGGACTGCTCGAGGGGAACCCCGGCCCACACCACCAGTGCAAAGCCCTTAGCAGTGGTGCTCCCCACCTGCCTCTTATTACTTGCAGTCACGTACAGATGCGCAGGGTTGACTAACATCAGGGGGGCGAGGAATGCAGGATTACTGATCGGAGTGGGGGAGCCCGCGGCATGCCGAGAATACTGCATAGCGGGCCGTGGGATGGTCTCTCCCAGGGCCTTGAACCGCATACTGGCCCCAGCTGCTTTCTGATAACACCCTTCCAGGTGCTCCCCAGGGCTGTGAATCTGCTTAGAGCCTGGACCTCGTGATTTCCTTTTGGGCCAGGATGATCTTCGCTTACGGTGGCTAAGATGCGGCCTTCTTGGCATCATAGGCCCCCTCCAGAGAAGGCCCTGATCTTTATTATACACTTTTCACAGCGACTTCAGTCAGGTCTGGAACACTCTGCTGGTAGGGACCAACTGCGCATAATGGTAGATCCCTCCATCATACAAGGCATAGGTCACAGAAGGACATGGCATCAGCTACCGGAGGGGGCACGGCTTGACAAATGCCAAAACATGATTCCTAGTTTAGCTTAAACCCCAGGGCAGCACAGGGGGAATCACCTTGGAAATGTAGTGGCACATCATTGCTCTCTCCTGGAGGCAGTGAGTGCTTGGGATGGCGGAGAGCACCTGAATCCCAGCTTCCCGCACACGCATAGGTGGGACTTTGGAGAGGCAGCAGACCAGGGCATCTGCTCTCACTAAAAAAGACAAGAGCCTTAAAGAAATGTTGACAAAACCATCCTGAAGTTTGTGGGCAACTGTCCCCCACCCCTGAGCCGGGATGCACTGACAGAAGCAGAGGAGGTCTAGAGCCAAGTGACACGTTCCTTCATTTAGGCGCTGTCTGTGTCCCTCAGGGAGGACCTCCAGACGGTCAAGAAAGAACTTTCTCAAGAACTGAAGACAGTGTGCCAGGAGGTTGCCGACCTAGGAGAACGAGTATCTGACGTTGACTCTCAGGAGATCTCAAGCAGCTCTAGCAAGAAGTAATTTGCTTAAGGGAACAGCACATAGACCTCCAAACACACACAGAGGACCTGGAAAACAGGTCTAGGAGCAACAAAATATACATAAGGGGAGCCCCAACCTCAGCGGAGGAGGGTTACATCGCAGCCTATGTGCAAGCACTGTTCGCCCAGATACTGGAATGCCCTGTGGACACATCCATTCAGCTGGAATGAGTACTTAGGGTAGGCTAGCGAACAACATCCCCTTTAGTTGAAAGGACACAGTCTGCTGCTTTATCAAGATCTCTCCGCACTGACCCTGCAAAAGCAAAAATACTTTTTTGCTCCAAGACCTCCTTTGTCTGGGATAAGGGCGTTTCGTACTCATGGGGTCATCCATTTTGCCTTATCTTCTGGTGGGACGGGAAGTTGCACCAACTCCGTTCTGTAGGAGCAGCCGGTGAACTGCTTGAGATTAATCAAGATGTGGACACAGTGGTTCCATCCAGTACTAGAGAGAGGAGAGTCCCAAAAAGCTCTTGTTGGCACTGCAATCTGACCTTGTCAAGTACTCTACATCCATATCCGGACACCATTGCCCAGGAAAGTCGGGCCGTCTTAGAGACTCTATCCAGGGGCCAAGAGAAATTACTAATGATATAAGACAGCAAGGGTCCTTGTTCACGTTATATAGAGACCGGCCCACAGGGGGGAGCTGACCAACCGGGGAAGAGGGGACAACCAGACCAAGAATGGGTGAAGATGGATTGGTGGCAGGCCACGGACCTCCTTAACCTCCAAGTTTTCTTTGGGATGCCTCTGGCTTGGATCAGAGCCTTTGTCAAACCAGGGACAATGTTTGTAGTTGCTTTTTTGGGGTTTTCTTCAGGAGGTACTCAGTGCATCTTGAGACATCTAACAGGGCCTGCCACTTCAAGGGATGGGAGGGTGGGACAGCCCAGCAGAGAGAAACTCTGAGAGCAGCTACCAAGATTCAACATCTCACAAAATGTCCTAATGATACTTACTCTTAATGTGAGAGATTTAAATAACCCAGTTAAAAGGCTGGCTATCCTGATGTATCTGGAGCAGTCATGGGAGGATATCTGCCTCCTACAGGAGACACACTTAGTAGCAGGGGATTGGCACCACACAAAGTCTCATTCCTTCCAACTCTAGTTTATTTTATTCAGCAGCAACTAGGAAAACTGGGAGTGTCTATACTCATCTCTTGTTCATTTAAGGAGAAGATAGGCCCTAATCACTCAGAAGTCAGAGGTAGACTCCTAGCTTATCACATACAGATTTGGGGGGGGGGGGGTCACGCTTTTGTCCTGGGCAACATGTATGCCACTAACAAGGGCCAGGGGTTCTTTTTGCGCCAATCAGTGGGTGAGATGGCGGCGACAGTGGACAGACTAGTACTTCTTGAAGGGGACATTAATACAGTCTTCTGTAATGAGAATGACTGCTTTGCTCAGGGCATGGGAGGCACTGGAGGATTATCTAAAGAGGGAATACAGTGGCTAGGTGAGTTGGGGTTGAAGGCAATCCGGAGGGAGCTAAACCCAAACCGTAGGGATTACACCTTCTACTTACACGCCCATAAAACATATGCATGGCTAGACTACATTCTAGGGACAAGGGAGGTGCAAAACCCTTTTACTTCAACGGACATAAAGCCACACTCCCTGTCAGACCACTCCGCTGTATTAGTGGACTTAGCACTACCCCCATTGAGACATGCACATGAACCTTGGTGAATGTGTGATACTCTGTTACACAAGCCCAAAGTGATACAGCAGATAACTAAGGCAATTCAAAATGTCTTAGAATTCAATGACACACCAGATTTCCCTGTTTCATTGTTGTGGGACACTTAAAAGGGGAGTTCATAGCTATATCGGTGGCAGATAATAAACTGAGAGCAGCGGAAAATCCTGGAACAACAGGTCAGGGAATTGGAGCGAATCCATCATTGGACTGGTGCTCCCAGAATATGGCAGCAACTAGAGGCGGCCAGGAAGCAATTAGCAGACCTGACATAAATAAAGCTGAATACTCGTTATTGAGTTTTAAATACTCCTTTTATACAGGGGGCAACAAATGTGGGTGGCTGCTGCCCAACCGATTACGAGCCCAAAGACAGACAGCTAGGGTAGATTCCTTAGTATCGGAAGCCAGGCAAGAACTCACAAAGTATGGGTCAGTCGCCTCTGAATTCAGGGACTTTTATTGAAACTACATGAGGCCCAAACCATACCTTAAGGGACCCCAGAGGCATACCTATGAGATGCATATACGTCTAAGTTTACCGCAGATCAGGTGGAGGAATTAGAACATCGCATCCGGATTGAGGAGGTGATAACTGTGATTGCAAGACAACAGCTCCATAAATCACCAGAGTCAAATGGATTTCCATCATTGTTCAATAAAACCTTCTGTACAATATTGGCTCCGTTATTGACAAGATTTATGTCCATTATGGGTGGCACCAAGGTTCCTCCTTCCATGAGGGAAGGCTTGTTTATTGTGAACCTGCTGCTCCTGTGGTTGATAGCCCTGGATCAGGCACATTATGGCCATTGACACCAAAAGGCATTCAAGTGTGTCTACTGTCCTTATCTGGAAGAAGCATTTAATTACTGGGGATTCGGTGAGCGATTCTGCACATGGATTCTCAGTAATGATGACCCCGCTAAAGTGACAGTCTGAGTTAATAGCAGGACATATTCCCCATTATCCATCTGCAGAGGGATAAGGCAAGGGTGTCCTTTGTCATCCATATTGTTTGCGTAATACATAGTGCCTTTCACTCAGAGGATACGCGATGACCCAAATATTACCGGAGTCTAGTTTGAAGGGGATGATCACACCAGCAGCTTATATGCAGATGTCATAGTAGCCTTAGACAGTCCCCTCTGTACCCTCCCAGCCTTCTTTGCTGAAGGGTACACATTTGAAGAGTCAGCAGGTGTCTGGATTAGTGTCCAGAAGTCAAAAGTTCTGAACCTTACGGTGCCCCCAGGGGTTGATGTGCAACTTTCCACTTGATATCCTATACAATGGGCTAAAACCTCTATTCCCCACCGGGGCATTCAACTGGCCTCAACCATAGCCACCACAGCGACCCTTAACCATAGGACCCTCCTTCAGCAGGTTAACAAGGACCTCACACAATGGTGCCTATACCGTCTTTCTTGTCTAGGCTGAGTAGTGGCCATAAAAATAATGGTGCTCCCGCAAATTATTTCTCTTTTCCTGTCCCTCCCAGCTGACCCTCTCATGGGGATGATTAGCAAGTTGCAAAAGGTCTTACATGGATTTGTGTGTGCTTGAATGAGCAAAGAGTTGAGCTGTATACCACCCAGGGGGTTGTGGGGACGCTGGGGCTCCCTAATCTCCAAGGTTATTATCAGGAGGCACATCTCCACTTCCTCGTGGAGTGGTCAAGATCGCATTCGGAAAAACCCTGGTTGTTTATGGACTGCACCATCGCGAGGACTCAATTATGGAATACCTCATTCCTGAAACACCCATTGAGGGCTTGGGGACTATATGCCTCTCTGTTTACAAGTTCACTGTTAAAGGTCTCTGATTCTGTGGCCAGTCGACGGGTACTTTCACCGTTCTTCTATGTCATAACGGACAATGTTGAATTTACCCCAGGCCTAGATCAAAAGGCGTTCCACTTGTGGGAAAAGGCAGGGTGTAGGTCGATAGGACACTTTCACTGGAGGAGTTATTCCTTTTGAACAGTTGAAAAGGGACTATGGGCTTCGAGAGACCAAGAGGTTATGGTATCCGCAGATACGACATTGGCTTATGAACCTTGCCATTTGAACGGGAGGTTCCCGACATCTGACGGCGTGGTTGGTTACGAAAACAGAGGACAGGTGTCTGGTCTCTGAGATATATAGCATCCTCATGGCTTCTCCACCTTTTTCTCGGAAGCCGGGTCAGAGACGCTGGGAGCTAGATATAGGCTGTCAGCTTTCCCTGAAATAATGGACTGAGGTATAATATAAAGCCTGTCACACAGCGCACAATACTGCTAGCATAAAGGCAGCCACAAAAATAACCACATACTGGTATCTGATGCCCTTCAGACTTCATGAAGGAAATCCCGCCCGCTACCTTGGTGCTGAAGACACTGTAGGTCAGAGGGCACGCTAATCCACATACTGTATGACTTCCCTAGATAAGCCCAAATCTGGGGTGAGGTCCTAAATGACATAAATGAGTGCTTCCATATGCAGCTACCACGCTTTACCACTTTCACCATACTTGGCCTCCCCAATATACTTACCTTCCCACTCAAGTCCTGCAGAGGACATGCAATAGGCCTGGCTCTAGGGGCGGCTCATCAGGCGACTTTAGCACACTGGGCACACACACCATTCCAACCCGTCTTACTTGGTACCATCGCCTCTGGCATATGTTGGGTATGGAGTAACTCACTTTGGTTATGATGGCCCAAGGGGAAATATATAGAGGACTCTGGCGACCATACATAACTCATAAT
The DNA here is from genome assembly GCF_031143425.1 of Pleurodeles waltl. Taxonomy (NCBI): domain Eukaryota; kingdom Metazoa; phylum Chordata; class Amphibia; order Caudata; family Salamandridae; genus Pleurodeles; species Pleurodeles waltl. The sequence continues at coordinate 1,427,523,903 of NC_090444.1, read as the reverse complement.
ATAGAGAGTTCTGGGGTTTGACATGCCCTAAATACTTACGGGTACTCCGTTTGACTGAAATGACTCCATTGAACAATAATATACCCGGCACCCACACACCCAATATGCACACTTGTAGGTGGCACATTATATGAATTTTTGAGTACCTCTGGGGAAGGGAGGAGGGTGGAAGGGAGTAGTGGTAGTTAAACTGCTGTTGGTGGTGTTTGTCTAAATTTCCATTGTCAGGCACTGTGTCAGCAATGTTTTTGCGTTAATTGCACTTACTTCCCATGACAATAAAACAAATTTGAACTATGCCATAAAAACAAGCACCACATCTATGACCTAATCACAGACACACAACCTGATTTACTCTGCATAATTGAATCATGGATGGGAGATGACATGGCCCCAGTGTTGAATGAAGCCGTTCCTCCAGACTTTCAAACCATCACACAAAACAATATAGGCAAAAGGGGAGGTGGACTAGCTGTTCTATGCAAACAAGCAATAAATCTCAGCAAAACTTACCTCTCCATACCAGGGTGTGAGGCCCTCATCAACCGATGCAACGATACACCAAATTCCTCCTGTAACTTCCTTCAACATCTCCAGACACACCGTTTCAAACCTTATAACACTGTACTCCAACCTGTGCATGCTTGGGTACCTAAACTTTTGGTTTGACAAACCAAATATGCCCCATCCTAAAGATATCCTGACTGGACTAGTCACATTGAGCCTACATCAGATTGTACACAATCCTATACACATCACTGGACACATACTAGATGTCATTTTTGCAAACCGTTGAAAGCATTACACCACTCACATGGTCAGACCACCATTTGGTAACTTTCTAACATAAAATACCACAAATCAACACACCCAAGACCACCTTGCATACATCCACCTATCGACTATTGAACAAACTCAATTTTGAATACTTAGAAGCACAACTAACTGCCAATTTAGATCTAGACACAATAAATTCTGTTAAAACACTTTGAGCGGTTACAGGAAGCTTTCGACATGGTAATGCGATTCAGAAAAACAAAACAGGACAAAAGTAAACAAACACCTTGGAGAAAAACAAAACAAAAAAGATAAAACAACAAATCAGGAGGCTGCAACGAACCTGGCTCAAAAAAACAACATTCAAGACAAACTTCAGCTACGCAAACTTAACAGAATATACAAATCATCATTCAAAAAAGCTTAATGTACTACTCGCCCAGAATTCAAAATGCTATATTTTTAAATAAAGAATTTATAAAATTCTCACAGAATTTTGAAAATCTACATGCATGGAAGGAACTCATCCAATTACTCAAGATTTCACAGACACACTGCCAAACCATTACACAACTAAGGCAAAAACTTTCAACTCCTTTTTTAAAACAAAGGAAACCCACCGGCACCAACGAGTTTCTAAAAATTCCTTCCAAGAATAAGCCAACCCATCCCCTGCACTCCTTCAAATAAATAGCAAAAAGTAAATTTATGGATCTGGTCAAAGCAAGCAGGCCTTCCAGCTGCTCTTCTGACGCTTGTCCAACACACATTTTCAAGAACATTCTTTTATCTACCTATATCAATAATTCTTTAACCACAGGAATCTTTCCTGAAAACTTTGAAAAGGCATAGATATACCCATTATTAAGGAAAACACAACTGGAACCATATGACCCCAACAGCAACAGACCGATTACAAATGTACCTTTCCTGGGCAGACTGATAGAAAGAGCAGATTTCACCCAGGTGTCACAATTCATTGAAGATAACTCCATACTTTTAGACTACCAAACTAGATTGCGCTGAGTAAGAGGCACTAAATTTGCCCTCATCGCCATCTGGGATAATCTTAAAAACACAAAAGACTGCAATAGAGTTGCTGCACTACTTCACCTGGACTTCTCAGCCTCCTTTGACACAGTTGACCATGACACCCTAATACACAGACTCTACGAAGCTGGCATAGAGGGGACTGCTCTTAACCGGACCACATCACACCTTCAAAACAGAACTAATTTAATCTGTGCTCACCTTTCTCATCCAAACCCTACTTCACAAAGCATGGGTCCCTCAAGGCGCAATTCTCTCACTCAAGCTTTTCAACATCTACATGATGTTAAAAGATCAATGAATTTCACCTAACATGCTACAAATATGCAGATGAGGCACAAATACTCCTTAAACTGGAATGCCCCAAAGACATTGAAACTCACAAATCTTCATTTGCCTCAGAGCCGTTGATCAGTGGATGACATGAAGCCATTTCAAACTGAATGCTTTCTGAAAGGAAATACTCACATGAGGCGATTGGAAAAGTGATGACCCACTCCGCTCCTGGCCTGGCGATCTGGGACCACCTCCTAAAGCATCTAAGGAAGTAAGAAACCTTGGCATTACCATGGACTCCAAGTAAAATGAATGTCTAAGTGGACAAATTAGCAAGATCAAGCTTCATCACCATAAAATCTGTGATGTATCTTCCCCCACCTGGGATTTCCACACAGGGTTCAGGTTACTATCTTTCTGAATTACGCCAGTAGACTTTACCATGGATCATCTCTATCTACTGCGAAAAAACAACAATGCATTCAGAACTCTGCTGCCAGAATAGTCCTACATGTAAAGCCGCAAGCCCACATCTCCTGTGCCTTGAGGGCCCTACATTGTTTACCAGTTGCAAGCTTCTGTGTATCACCCACAAAGCAATACATGAAACAGGACCGCTTTTCATCGGGTATAAAAATTAAAACATACATTCAACAAAGAACCTTTGCTCAAGATTGGGACCCCGCCTCAAAACACCACCATACAAGAAAAAGACAATATGTGGTACATCTTTCTCTATTCAAGCGGCCAAACTATGAAATTCATTACCCCCAAATATAAGAACCACGGATAACTAGCTAAGCTTCAGAAGACTTCTCAAGAGCTGGCTGTTTCCTATATAACCACCATACTCAAACAGCAATGGACCTTTATATCCCTGTGTATATAAACATTTTATAATCTGATTATATGTATATATCTAGATATGTGTATTTCTTTGTACACATTTCTATATCTCAAACTATATACATACACTTTAGGCCTGTTTAACAAATGTATATTTTACCTATGGTTAAGTGTGTGTGTGTATGTATGTGTGTGTATGTATATATATATATATATATATATATATATTATATAATTCTACGCTTGACGTGTTCATAGGTCATTGCATAGTTTCTATATAAGTTGTATGATTAGATGCTTATGAGTCTGTTTTTATTTTATCATGAAAGGTGTAAATATTATTTTAGGTATTCGTCTACAAGCATTTAGATAAAATAATGTTATAAAACTACACTAATACATTACCTTTACATACTGCAACTCTTGAAAGTCTGTGTTTATACAATACAACTTTAAATTACAGTATATTATATTCTGAACACATATATTCAATTACTATGTAATCCTGTATCTATATATTTACTACTTTAGACCTACTGTAAAAGAGGGAAAAAAGTACTCTCTTGAAAGCTTTACTCTGTCTCACCATCACCATATAACTCTATCAATCTAACCTCTAGGGTCCCAAACCCATTCTACTACTATGATCTCCAAAATAACCCTCCTAGACTCTTCCCTCCTCTACCCTTTATGGCTCACCCCAAACCTCAGTTTACTACTATGATCTCCCAAACAACCCTACTAAATTCTCCCTCATTTATCTCTCCTTTGACTCATTCCAAACCTCGGTTACTACTAGGATCACTCAATCCCTTTCTGGAGCTTTTTCCATCCTCACCTTTCCTTTACTCATCCCAAACCTCATCTTACTATTATGATCTCCCAAATAACACTTTTGGATTCCTTCCTTCCTCTATACCGCCATTATTTTATTCAGTCCAATTAACAGACTCCCTTGTCCTCCACTTAAATTAACTCATACCTCCCTATACTAATACTGTACTCATATTTCCCTATGCTAACCCACCACTAATCCTTTGGGGTTCCGGAGTAACGTGCTACTCATCGAGAAGCGCTTTGACGCATCTTCAGGGGTAGTAAGTGCTACAATAGTAAAGTCAGGCCTTGTTTGTGGTGTCTTGTGTCAGGTAGACACGATCTAGGTAGATATGGCACTGGTGACAGCTAGCCAAACCCTTTTAGAAAACATGGCAGAGAGCCAGCAGAAGTGCAAGTCCCCTGTGCTTTACAAATGGCAGTTGACAATCATAATTGAGTTCTTTTACATACCAAAAGCCAAGTGCTGCCAGACTTTATTAAAAAACGTTAGACCTACACACTAGTAAGATTAGTTTTCACAGAAACAGTTTTATTAGACCTAGGGCCAATTAAAACAAAACAGTTTGATTACCTTAAATTCACACACAGTTTTGTACCTGCATTTTAAAAACATGTTACATAATCTTCAGTGCTGCTTTCAAACTCTCCCTACTGCAAGTGTTCTTCAGACCACAGGAATAAGCTTTTGCATCTATTACAGTTCTTAAGCTACTTTCAGGACATGGTTGTGGGTTCCTTATAGTGAAATACATCTGACATCAGTACAAATGATCAGGATTAACCAAAATGTTTCAAACTGCAAGAACAGATATTTGTGCTTGCATTTCCCAACTTTCAGAGTTTTTAATTATTCTTAAGCGGAGGGCCTATTCCCACTTTTGTCAAGCATGTTTTTATTGATTTTGTTTTTGTTTTTACTGTCAGCTTAGAAACAAATATACCTTACACATCTTAGTCAGCATTGTTCTTTGCTGTGTCAAGGACAATGTACCCATTGCTCTCCATCCTGGTGGGCATAACAAATATGAAAGTCCACTGTTCCATACATCAGGTAAAATTCTCCATTTATTCTCAAACTCCATTTGCTTTCTATACATGTGCATCAATAGCCCTGCAGCACATAACATCCATGACTTCTGAAATTATTGTGTTATCAGGGGAGACCCTGTGCTATTCCAATTAAAAACCAGTGTGAGCTTTGCCGCACTCTGACATTATAGAACAGTGTACCAGTCTTGCTTGGTTAAGCATTTATATCCTGGAATTTTCCAGTTTGTGGGGTCATCTGGAAGATTCTGTCCAAATACTCTTCCTAATGTTTTCCTCTCATCTTCCAGAAATTTTTTCACGAATGGGCATTCCCACCATATGTAGAGAGTAGTGCCATGATGAGCTCAGCACCCCTCCTGACACTGTACTCTCGTGTCCAGATAAATGCACTGTAACTGTGCTGGCCTGTGGTACCAGCCATACATTATTTTCTAGTGGATTTCGTTACTTCTAATATATTGAACTTTTTGAATGTCTCTACTTTTCTATTGTTGTCTGGGGATGTCTTTCTGAATTGTTTGTTCCCATGTTGTCATGTGTGCCCACTTTAAGTCTGCAGTTGGCATCATCAGTGTTTTATAGAGAACCAGGGAACCCTTTCTTTTTTGCCCACCATTCATGGTATCCAAATTTCAAATTGCGTCCGTTCCATGGTGCAGCTGGTTTATTACTCGACTGCAAAACCCAGTGAATTTGGGCATATCTAAATCTGGCTCTCTAATCCAAATTTAATTAATTAGTTTATTGAGGGAATGTTTCAGTTGTACCTTTCTGGCAGATATTAGTTGTACCGGGATGCAAGGTGAAGGGAATTTCATTAAACCACCTAATTTTGCCACATTTTTAATTCTGCTGGTCTGTGCTCCTGTGCTAGCCATATAACATCCCACAGAGTCCTACCCTTTATTGCATGCTCATGTGTACCCACGGAATCTCAGTTTCCTGTTGTGACTTCTTTATTATACTTCAAAGTTTGGCCACTTGATAGTATTTTCTAAAGTTGGGGAGAGCCATCATGTCTTGAGATTTATTTTGTTTAAAGAGCTATGCCATTGTTCATAGTCTGTCTTTCTTTCAAATGAATTTAGGGATGTTCAGCAGTTGTTCAAAAAGTTGTTGCTCTATGGGTTGTGGAGTACTTAAAATAAATATAGAAACTTGGGTAAGATGTTCGCATTACCTACATTAATTCTACCTGTCTATGACATCTAGAGTGATTGCCTTTGAGTTAAACCATATCAAGGGGTGGGGAAAGATTAGCTCTGTCTCTCTTAAATTGTTGAAGTTATCATAAGCCCCAAATACTTTATTAACATTTCGTCCAACAAAATGCCAGCTAGGCTGCTAGCCTTACTTTCATCTCAGCATCTGATGATAGGGCAAAAACCTCAGATTTGCCCAGGTTTGGTTTGTACACCTTCTCATATTCCTGATAATGCTGGACAAGTGCTGGAAACAAAAGCTCTGGTGTACCAAACCTCAGAAGAACTTCATAGGCATAGATGATGATCTTGTGTTCATCTGGCCTAAACCTTGTCCCCACTATCTCCTCAGCTTGCCGAATTGTGCATGCAAGTGGTTCTACAGGTACTACAAGTAATAGTGGGGACTATTGTCTCATGCATCTCCCTGGTTGGACAATCGGAGTTAAATCTCCATTGAGAGAGATCTGTGTCTTGAGTGCTCTACAGTTTGCAAAGATTATGTTTATACATTTAGGACCCATCCCATTTTGTCTCATTACTTCAGTCAGGAATGTCCACTCCACCCAGTCAAAAGCTTCCTTGACATCCAACTATAGAAGAACAGCTGGAACCTTTTTTTGTCTTTCTTTTCAACCAGGTGGAGTGCTATGCGAATACTAGCTATTGGTTGTCTATTAGCGACAAACCTGCCTTGATGAAGTGAAACTAATTCAAGCAGAATCTGCTCTAGCCTTGTCGCCAAAACTTTAGAATAAATCTTCACATCTATGTTGGGCAACACAATGGGTGGCACTGTTTCATGTCCTTGCCTGCTTTTGGAATAACGGAATGATCGCTCGCTTGGCAGATGACGGGTCGTCTCCTGTTTTCTTCCAGTGATTTAAAAAAAAACAAAAAAAAAATAAAAATATGTAAATCTAGATTTCAGTTTGCTTCTGTATTTCTTGTAAAATTATCTCCCACTTCCTTATTTTTGGGAGGTTCAAGCATCTCTTTTTGAGTGTTCTAGTGGGCAGTCTGGATCTCAAGAGAGAGGGATTCTTGAACAGTTGTACAGAAGCACCACCTTCGATAGATTGTGCTTTAATTTAAATTATATTGTTTACACAGTTTTCCTCACAAAACTAAGACCTTGATCATACAAATATTTGCACTTAATTTATTCATGGTGCAAAACAAGCATAAACAGTCTATCTTCTGCTGTTAACCACTATGCATTTGGTGTAAAATGACCAGGTCATCAGCATAGAGAAATACGTTGATTGATGACCTTAGGAGGACATGGTTGCCTCATAAATAAACTTAAGGGAAGCACGGCTAAACAGGGAAAACAACAAGGGTGCATTCAGTCTCCCTTACTTCAGACTCTTTAATCTGCAGTTTTCTCTGACACTCCACATCAGCTGCACAGGAATCCAGAGTCTTTAGGAAGTATAACAATCTATTCAGGATCCTCTAGCTAATGCCATTGGACTGCTTAATGTACCTAATCATATGTGACCCTGAAGTTCACAAGGCAGGTGTACAGATGTCCCTGCAGTTTCTTGCCATGTGTAGTGAAATATGTGATTTGACCACTGACTTTGTGTTGCACCACTTTGCACCTGGATTAGCTCTCCAGTGTTTACACACTACATTTTGTATTCAGTTTAGCCTTAGATACATTCTGCCTATTGACTTTATTGTAGCATTAGACACTGCCATGTTAAAGGCTGCCCGTAATTTTCCACATTGTAAACTGTGCATTCTGTCTTGTTGTCAGGATTTTTCTCACCAAGGCTTTAGTTGAAAAGGATGTACTTAGATGGCAGGGCACAGCGTTGTTTTGACTTGACATCTTGGGATTGTGGCCATTCCCCAACGTGTTATTTTCAAAGCATACCTAAACTAGCCAGCATGTTTGAATTGAAAAATGGGTTGTTATTTTTTTTTCAGAAAACTCCTTTGTTTTTTTAAGATATATAAAGACCCAGTGCGACAGTGAGGGATGGAGTGTCCTCAATCAGGATTCAGACGTCGGATGCCTGATATCTGTCCTGTGAGGGCAGAGACCTCTCTTTCAGTCGAGCGGGGTCATCGGCTTGCTGGCATGAGAAAGATGAAGTACCTGACAGGCCCTACGGGATGCATTTTTAATTCATTATTTGCTTTGCCTTATAATATAGATACATATATTTGCGGTGTATATTGCAGTGGAGAATCATTTTGGTATGTTTTCATTTCATTGCTGCGACTGTTTTTAAACGTGTGCTTTCAACATGCTAATCTCCTGCTAAGGCCTGAATTAACTTTAGAACGTGGGTAAGATGTGGATCACTAGATGGATCTTATACCAGAGAACAATGCCCAAGACCCCGAATGCCTTGCCTAGCCCCTAAACTCCAATTTGATGTATTTGGTGGTTGGGATCACTTACTCTTCTGCTGCTAGATTTTAGGTTTCTAATAGGTTCATGGGTGCTGACTTATGGAAGATATTGTACACCATATGTGAGGCTTTAAAAGAATGTTTTTCCTCAGGAAGCCAGTTGAGTTGGTGAAGGTGATTTGAGATTAAATCAAATTTGTTAAGGTTGAAAGTGGTTCTTACTTAAGGCATATTGAATTATCTGCAGGCAACAAAGTCCCTGATAGGCAAAGTTGCCATAGTCAAGACGAGATTGGATAAAAGCTTTGGCAATCAGAAATGCAATGACATAATGGGCCTAATTATGACCCTGGCAGCCGGCAGTAAGCTGGCGGTAACGCAGGTGTTCTGCCAGCTATTATGACCGTGGCGCTATAGCCACGGTCATACCGCCGGCCTCTCCACAATACCGCCAGGCTTTCACCTGGCGGACATAATCCACTGGCCACGGCGGTAAACACCACCATGGAAAGGCTGGCGGTAAGGGGGACTTGGGGGTGACCCTGGGGGCCCCTGCACTGTCCATGCACTTTGCATGGGCAGTGCAGGGGCCCAAAGGCATAGCCCCTTCCCGCATTTCACAACCCGAATTTTGGGCAGTAAAATGTGCGATGGGTGCTGCTGCATCGGCTGCACATCAGCTTTGCCGCCGGCTCTATTACGAGCCGGCAGCAATGTTGATGTGACTTTCGCTGGGCCAGCGGAAAAGACGTGATAGGGAGCCAGAAATACCGCTGGCACTGGTAGTATTCTGGCTCCCGCAGCCTCGGTGGACTTTTGAAAAGACTGCTGAGGTTGTAATGAGGGCCTCTGTGTCTTAGAGCTCCCATCTGGTGGAAGCATGATTTGGGGACATTTGTGATTTGTTTTTCATGATTCAAATCAGAGTCAATGATCACTTCCTGGTCTCCTACTTACAGACAAGCTGAGGGCAATCTCTCCAGCAGGTCATGGAAAGGTGTCTCAATGATTTAGTGTTTTGAAGACCACAAGAATCGTAGATTTTTTGGGATAATTTTGAGATAATTCTGCCCCATCAAGCTGTAGATCACACTCTGATTTGGCGACCCTGAGGTGGAATTTCCAAGTTTCTGATAATTTGTGCATCATCTGCTTATAGGTAGGTGGTCATTTTAAATTGCCTGAGCAAGTAGGGAATATCTGGACATAAAGATTAAATAAAAGGGGAGCTAGGGCTGACCCTTGCGGAACTCCACAATATAAGGTGGTAGAAAGGGATGAGAATGTTTCCAATTGTTCTTGTATTGTCTTGCATTTGAACAACTCTACCCTGTTTATCGATGCTAGACAATGCAAGGCCCTCTATTTTATATGAATTATTATTTAAGACATTGAAGAAGGTTCTTGTGGTCAGTGGAATCAAATATGATGGATAGGTCGAGGAGTATTGCTACTTCTGAACCCCTGTTATCTACACTCTTTCAAGTCTTTGATGCCTGAAGTGATAACAGGTTCAGTTTCGAAAACCAGTCTGAAACCAAACCTGGATGGAAGTCGAATATTGTGCTGTTTATGTCGGAGGTCTAAAAGCCATCCTGGGTGGAATTCAAGATATTCTCCTTTTATACATGATATTGAAGTTGCGCTGCAACAGTTCTAGGAGCATAGCAATATATCTGAGTAGGGTGGTGAGCCTGAAGTTGGCTAGCTCTTCCTACTTAAGTTTGGGTTTTTCAAATATAAGGCTTATGATAGCCTTTTTGAGAGTCATTGGTACCTCACAGCCCTAAGAGAAGTACTTATCATTTAGTTTTATGATAGAGGTAAAAGAGTAATGAAAAAGTTTTACGCTAGACGGCCAGCCAGATCAGTGTTGTACTGGAGCACTTGTTGGTTGTTATATGTTTTTGATACTCTTCTTTAGAGGTTGGGCACAGATTTGGAGAGGGCAATCTCCTCGAAGGAATGGCTGTACATGTCCTTCTTGTCAGGGCCGTAAAGGAAGTCACGGTTCAGATCCTCTCTTATTTTTATTTTTTCATCAGAATGTTGGACAAGTAATCAAACGGCTCTTGCCTGAGAATGTGGCTCCTGCTTGCAGACGCTGTATTATAAGAGACTAAGGGATTTTAAGTATATCATGAGAATTATTGTCAGCTTGTAGGAACTTGAGATAATAGTAGATTTTTTTGTTTTTCTTACAAGATGATTACATTGGGACATTTGTTTGATATAGATTTATTTTTCCTATTGATAATACATTTTTGTTCACAGTGTTTCAGATTACTTTAAAACTCTTTCTAGTGCCCAGTTATCCCCTAGGGGTGATAGTGTTACACTCTACAAATGCTGATTGATTGATTCTCTTTTCTTTCTTCTTTGAGGGCGGTGGTTAAGAGTTTGTTGAATTCTTGGAAGGTGCTCTCACCATCCTTATTAGGTCTGGTTGTTTCCATAGTGGTAAACATACTAAAGAATGCAATGTCACACACTGGTTAGTTAATAAGCTTCTAGTTCTGCTGAATACCTCTCACTTGACGTAAGACTAAGTTTCTTTTAATGTCCTTGTTTATTAAAAGAAATTCCAGGTAGTGGTCAGTCAAAGGTCTTGCGCAAGTAGAAATTCATCACATTTTGAAGAAGAGAATATAAGGTCAAGCACATTTCCTGCCTTATTTGAGGGAGAATAATTGCTATAAGCCAAGGAAAGTAAGGGAGATGAGGGTTTTTGAGGCAGTTGAATTGTTTGTTAATTCAATGCGTATGTCAGAGCCCCCAAGGATAAACAGCTCTGAGAAGAAGGCGTGAGTGTGAATGGCTAATTCTGTATGCCCTGCAAAGTAGTCTGTGTGGATGTGGGCTGGGGGGTCATAAGTTAAAATGCTGTTGTGCATACGTTCTGTGCCAAATAACAAAGTTTCAGTTCTTTGGAACAAGGAACAAGATTTAGGATTAGCAGTCAAGAAATTGAGGAATATAAGGCCAACTCTGCTACCCTGTCTACAGTCACACCTAATGAGTTTAGAGTTTTCTGTTACAAGGGTCACATAAAATGGGGCTACAGTCATCTGTGAGCCAAGTTTCAATTAATAAGCAGATGAATATATGTGCTATTGATATAGGTGCTCTAGGTGGACACTAACTATGTCTAGTGAGTTATTCAGTGGAGGGGGAGTGGTGACTCCCCCAGACAGCTGAGCAGAGTGGTAGAGAATGCAGTCCTGGTCTTTGAGACCAGATTTACCTATGTAGCATTGTACGCTGCACTTGTTCCGAGAAATGTCACAGGAAATAAACTGTGTTACAGACACTGGAGGGGAGTGTTGAGGAAGGGGGAGTAGTGCAGGGAATAATATAGCACCCACAGCCTACAGTAGTAAACGCCTGAGACTGGAGCTCGTATCAGGGCAGAACAGAGGCGGATATGCTGAGTAAAGGGTATACCTTTGTGATCACCCAAGGAGAGCTATTGAGTTGAATTAAAACAGTCACTTCCCTACATGATCCCTCTGGCCAAAGTTATCTGTGCACATGACATCAACATAATCTTCTAAACTGACGACATGAAACTCAGTCTTTTTCACAAACAAGACCCCCAATACAAGACACAATTTCACCGCCTGTATGACCAAAGTCACCATGGGACTCCCAACTGGCTGTACTCGAACCAACACCCAGCACCCATGCCAGGAACTTCAGACTAATTGACAGCAAACTAAAAATAACCACAGACGTCAATGCCATCACTGCATTCTGCTTCCAAACTGTGAAGATGATGAGAAAGGTCTTCAAATGTCTTCAAGCAACACAAGAAAAATTTTCACTGTTGCCCTAGTCGCCAGCAAGTTGGAGAATAGGAACACCTTCTAAGTTGGGATCATCAAGCAACTGGCTAGAAGACTACAAACCATTCAGAACTGAGCAGGCAGACTTATCCTCAACCTCCCACAGAGAACTTACATTGCACCACACCTCAGGGAGCTCCACTGGCTTGCTCTACACAAACATTCTAATTTCAAACTCCTGTCACATTCAAGGCACTACACAACTTAGGCCCCACCTTCCTGATCAGTTGCATCTCCTTCCAACTACCCAGACACCGCTGCTCCACAGAACTCCTATTCGCACACATCCCACAAATTCAGAGTCAAATCAGGAGGATGTGTGTTCTCTTACTTTGGGTCGCGACCTGGCATACTTCATCAATATTCATTAGGTAGGTCCCAAATTATGACTCATTATGATTGAATGTCATCATAGGACTAGTGGGCCACTGCCTACTCCACAACATTTTAACATTCCCAGAAGAAAACAGGTGCCAGGGAGCCTTTCCCATTTGCAAATGGGTTGACACTTCCTTTGAGGTGTAGAGATTGATACATACTACAATGGAAATTTGGAAGCGCCCCCTAAATATGTCCCTTACCAACAGAGATTAATTATGGTTTCCTAAACCCTCTTTGCAATTAGGTAGCATGTTACTGAATCAGACAATTAGTATAGTACATAACAGAAAAACCTTTTTGTGGGCACAACCTCTGTGATTTTGTGAATCACAAGCTTTGTGACAGCAAAATTGCTTTGTAAGTCAGACCCAAATGCCTTCTCCTGATCCTTGATTCATTGAATTCTCTAAAAATAATCTTTGAGCCGTAACACAGCATAGGTACTTGATGCGTTATTTCCTCTTATCCATGCTGATTCTATGACTGAATTTTGTCTCGTCACCTATATCAGCTATTAGGTAATTTCGTGCTCCTCTTCACATTGTCAGTAATGAAAATAGGTCGTCTGTGTCCACCATAGAACCAAGAGAACTTGAAAGAAACTGAATATCTCCTCCTTCAGTACTGGCCTGTCCTCTGCCTTAACGGGCAGCATGCAATAACGGTTACTCAATGTTAATTCTAAATTGACAGCTGTTTTTGAGATTTTGATCTATCCAAGCTAATAAACCTTCCAGCTAAAATATAACGCGAAATGACTGATTTGCATTTTGGTCAATCATTCATAATTTTGTGTAATTTCCTGAAATGTGTATGATTATGTGAAAGCAAATTTCAACACCTTTTTTTAGCTGTAGACATCTTTAGCCTGTCTGGACCTATCCCCTTCTCTAGGTGCTCTTGTCATTAGTTGGCCTAGAGATTTGGGGTTTCTAGAGGCTATATGATGCTTTGATGTTGATTCACAAAACTCTACGCTTGAGCATTGGAAGGCCAGGCAGATAGTTACAGCTACATTTTGTGTAAATGTTCACCTTTTCATGGGATTTACAAGGAGATTAAGGAGTTCTTCTTTTAGTCTACTACCCTCACAGTCACCAAACTACCAACTAAATGTGTAGCCCTGTATTCAAACAGAAACATACAGACATGAAAAGATATGATTGTAATGAGCATTTGCGCTGTAGATTTTTGTACTCATTTAAAAACAAAAAACAAAAAAAAAAAAACCTTTCCCCATCGATAATCCTCTTTCCACACATACACTTCAGTTTTGGGTTGTTCAGTTCCTATTACTATGTTATAACCAAATGTACTTCTATGAGAACTGTGGATGAGAACCAGAATACATTGCATTAATGCACAATTCCTATTGTTCAGGTGTAAGCAAATCATGCTGTATTCCATATTTTGTGCTAGCTTGCTGAAATAGCTATCTTAAGCACCAGGACCTCTTATGTCTGTTTGTTCTGTTAACTGTGAAAAGAAAGGAATTCGCTAGGACTATGAGGAAGCTTGCAACATTATACGGAAGGATAAACATCTGAACCAGGAGATGGTCTTTCATGGAATATATCTTAGTAAAGTCATCAAACGGTGCACGTTTTTGGCATTTACTACTAGACCTCATGACTAGGCCTGGGTGAAATTTTATTACTCCACAGTAATTGGCATAATTTTGCATAACAGAAGTTACACCCTTACTCCACATCACATAATTTCAGGTTGAAAGTTTAACACAAGTTGTCCCGGTAATTTTTTAACGGCATTCCAGATAGATTTTTACTCGTACAGCAGTGGTTTGAACACAAGTGTTGGTTCCTTTATTTTGGAGAGTCAACAGACATTTCAGGTAGATTTTTTACCAGAGTGGACCGGGCAGGTAAGTTATGAGTGCAAACCTACAGATCCAGACCCTAAAAACTGGAAATCATCTTGAATTTACAATTTTAAAATGTAATTTTTACCCTAACCGACCATTCAGGTTACATTTTTGATTGCAAGATGCATCTTGCATAATTTCAGCAGTAATGTCACATAATTATGTTATACATAATGACATGAGTTACGCTCACCCCTACTTATGACCACCCGTTTCACCGACATGACCCAGGACAATGAAGGCACCAAGTAGAATGGTGTCTGATCATGAGAATGCAGCCATCTTCTATACCTGATGCAAGAATATTTGTAAACATAATATACGCTGTGTGGTGTTACGTCTGCAGAATTTACATTGAAATTCTTAAGGCAGAAGAAATGGCCCATCAACAGCACTAAAAACAGTCTTACACACTAATGATGTCCTGGCGAACAGCTCTCATTAGGACTCAGTTATGAACCTGTTGCTCTGCTTTCCAAAAGCAATATTCCGAACATTATTGTTACATTCTGTCTGTTGGCTGTAATGAGTTAATCAGTGACTCAGGTGGCTTGCCTTCTCTTTCGTCTCCAAAACATATATGTAGACCTTGTTCACTGTGTTCTTGAGTTTTTAAGGATTCAGACAAAAAGATATCTTTTTTTTTTTTTTTTAAATGTGTAAATGACTGGGCCTGAAGCCCCCAAACAATGTTTATTTGGGTAAGATAGCTTGGTTGACAGACAAACTTGTGGCAATTTGATGAGCATTAACCATGGCTTTGGAAGTAGTCTGTGCAGTAAAAGCAAACGTGAGCATCATTTTAAATGATATATTTAAATAATGGGGTTTCAATGAAGCACCTCATAGAAGAACAAACATATGTTGGCAACAATGGTGCGCTATGAAGAATCTACCATTTTATACCCTGTAGAGGCTCATTATTGCACATCCCACAAGGGCTTTCCTTAAGGTCAGACTACAGTTGTACAAAAACTTCAGGCTGTGGCCATGCACTTATTTGAACATACCTCTCCTGCATTTATAAATGTTGCTAATTGTATCCTCCATACATATTTATACCAGGAAGTTCCCATGAAGAGAAGTTATAACAGTTGTCCTTGAAAACATTGTGCGTGTGAAGTATTATCTTGGTATGACTAGGGATACTGTGTATAGTCCATAATTCAATCTAAAACCAGCTGAGGTAAGCATGTGCTAGCCCAGGCTTCGCCAACGAGTAGTTTATGAGGTACTGGTAGCTCTCCAGCTAACTGTAAGTAGCTTGCCGTTGTGCAGCCAAGTCTACTAATTCAGAAACGTTTACTTGGTTGAATTAATGTATGCATATCAAAATTGAAAAGCACGTACTTAAGACTAAAATGTGTGTATTTTGAAAACTTGTTGATGTTTGAGAAACAAAATCATGTAGCATTGGTGAGACTTACAACTCATTATTTCCTTGGTGCTAGGGGCATTGGAGCTTTGGCTCTTATGTATGACCCACATAGAGGCATTCCATATTGACAAAACCTTCTTTACGTCACTGCTGGCAACCCTGTCTGATTATGTGAGGTAACTATTACTGGTGGTTCCCAACTTTTTGACTTCTGCGGACCCCCACGTAATCATTACTAGAACCTGGGAACCCTTACTGAATCATTATTGGGATCCAGAGACCCCACACTGACTCATTACTGGAAGCCGGAGACCCCAGACCAAACATTGACGATGATTTGAGCCACAAAACAATACACAAAAATACAAAAACAAGCATTTATCCAACACATACACAAATGATAACATTTAATTTAGTTGGTAAATAAATATAAATAAGAAAAAAAAAATATTCATAGGAAGGTTGGGCTTTTTTTTAAATTAATTTGCTCCCATGAATCAATCTGAGGATACTAACTGAATTTGTAGTATCCAATTTCAAATTCCATTACATTTACAGTACATTTTAAACATTTTAATTGTACATTTAGCCACTTAATATATATGCACTTTATTAATCTGTTAATATTATTTAATTATTTAATTTTCTAAGCAGTCGTGAACCCCTTGAGGAGGCTTTGTGGACCCTCAGGAGTCCCAGGACCACAGTTTGGGAATGACTGATCTAGCCTTTGATGACCACTAATGTACTTTTGTCTGATGTGGTCACGTTTCCAACACTGATAATATTAGTAGCTAAAGATGATTTTCATTGAATATAAGTAGCTCTTATTTCAGAAAAGGTTGGAGACTCCTGTGCTAGACTTTTGAGGGTCTGCCTCCCACGCATGTGTAAAATTACCTGCGGAGATTTGAACCCCTGCTTCAATTTCTTTTCTTTCTTTTTTTACAATTAACAATCAATCCCAGTCGCAGTTATAACTGGAAAACTGAGCCAAGGACAGATTTCCAGGTGTACTACTGGGAATATTGTGTGACATTTCTTCCCAACATGTAATTGTACATGCGTAGACAGAAAGCAGACCAGTGAGAATTATAATAATTTTTCTTTTTTCCTTTTTTTTCCATAGGAAAACATTTTTGGCTTGTGGAGAAACATCTTTCCCTATGTTTCTGCTGAGTTTGTGTATGATCATTTCTCCTCTCATTGAAAGTGGAATTACTGCACCCTCATCTTGAAGTAAACCTCTGATTGTCTATAGAGTGAGAAAGGGACCAATAAGAGAGTGTGGATGCAAACTCAGTAGTTTCTGAAAATTCATAAAATGGGAAGGCAAGCCATGCCTTATTCCCCCAGCACCCTCCCCTTGCCCGGACTTCATTAGTTCTTAATTCTACTCAGTCTTGGTGGAGAGGTATTCAGTGGTAATGCCATTTACGTCTAAGTGGTATTCTTTTGTGGATATGTCAGTAATAATGAAAGTGGAGTTATTCATAGACATAAATAGGGCCCATAGTTTATATATAGCAAAAGTGAATTTTTTTTGAAAATTATATGCAGGGTGTTGAATATATCAGAGTATCAGGTCAACTGTCAGTGCTGGTCTGTCCTTACCGGTTTTCTGGCAATACCAGATGGGACGACTTGAAAGAGCCTGTGTGTGGGCCACTTACATTTTGTTTTTGGTCTTGCGAGACATGGCAGGACCAAACAAACCAGCCCACAAACTAGCCTATCTGGGGGTGGCAGACTGCCTGAAAGTCCAGGACAACACTTCATACAGTCTGTTCCACTACACAATACGTACAAGTCAGAATTAAAGTAGGTGAAACTATATATGTAATGC